>NC_092871.1:24693090-24844081 GCF_032062135.1 Pyxicephalus adspersus
AAAAAAAAGATTATGAGTGCTAATAACTGGGATATTGTCTTATAAACAGTATCTGATATACATGATATTAGATCTTAGATCATCTGAGTGTATTTATAAAAACAATCGGACCCTTTACTGTGATTTTCAACCCTGGGCTCTCACAAGTTACAATGGCACAAAAATTGCATAAAAATAAAAGCCAAAATGAACTTATGACCTATTATGATCAAATGTTTCTATTATGTTTTTGTACAATGGAAGGTGAAAGGTTTGGTTTTTTTTGGCAGCAGATCCACATTTGTTCTTCTTTATGTTCTTAAACTTTAATAAATCATTCCTAAACTATTCAGCCAAAGTACTAAATTGTCAATACACTGCAAAATGATCTACGTATATAACCTGCTTGAGTAAAGAACAGAAGAAATACAGAAGCTAAGAAGCCTTAGTTTATGCATGTATAATGACCATAAAAAAAACATTGGGTATTGCTGAAAATAAAACAAATCACCATGGAATTATTGCAATATACAATGACCAGTGGCATAGCTGCAGATCTTTGGCCCCTGACGCAGAATTTGAATCTATACATAGCAACTCTGAACCACTTCTGATAATCTTCGAGCTACATATCTATGGGTCGCAGTTTCCAAGTTTTGACAAGGGCCTTTGGAACAAAGTTCCTTCCAGCAGGAACGTCCTGTTACATAATGAGTCCCTCTTTACATCACAGACCCCCTTTAAGTCACAATTCTCCTTCTTTAACTTTAGAGCACCCCCTTACATTAGAACTTCTCTTTTACATCAGAGTCTTCCCTTTTTATGAGAATCCCACAATACCATTGATTGCCCCCCAAACGTTTGTCAACATGAACCCCTAGCAGCTTACCCACGAGTATAATTTCACCAGCTACTATAAACAGGGTAAGCTATTGGTAGAAGATCTCTGTTGGTTCTGCTTATACGAGCTAGACAGTGGGTAAATGGAGATCCCTTACATGAACAGACCCAAGTTTGATTGTGATCCCTGGAACACATTTCCCTCCACCACTCACTATTGTTTTATTTGTGTATGTACCTTCCCAGATGATTTAATTCCTTTAAAGAGTGCAGCTCCAACAATAATCCAGGCTAAAAGTAAGCAAAGAGCCAAGTACCAAACCACTTCACCAGTTTCATCCAGTCCACTAGAGCGACGGAGTGCCACCTTCCTGAAATACAAGCAAATGTTCCATAACTGACAACTTTAATACATTAACATGTTTGTGGGTAATGCTAAGTGGGCCCTTGCTTCCGGCTATCCTCAGGGTTTGAGCAGCACATATCATATAAAACAACCCTTGACTAGTGAGATATCACTGGACTTTGTCAGTACAGGTAGTCCCCGGGTTACATACGAGATAGGGTCTGTAGGTTTGTTCTTAAGATGAATTTGTATGTAAGTCGGAACATGTACAGTATTTTAATAAATGCAATTAGGACAGATGTATGTCATATCATATTATTAGGCAGCGTGGTGTCAGTTACTGTATAAAATCCTCACTGTGAGTTAATCACAAACAAAGCAAAAAAAAACTTTATGGAGCCTAGTCATTCTTCATTTTTTGGAGCAATCTGTGCTTTGATATGCAAAAAGAAACAACTGCAGAGTTTGTCTTGGTCATTAAAGAGTTACAAGAGGCTGTAGAAAGAGCTCACCCCCCTAAGATCACCAAAAGATTTCTTCTGCAAGTCATGCAAACCGCCCCCCTATCAAGCCTCCGTCCTCCACACAAGCGAGAAGGGAAGCCATGTTCGTATCCAGGAGGTGTCTGTATGCCAGATGTCCTTAACTCGGGGAATACCTGTACTGAGTAGATCTATGTTGGTGCAACTTTTAGCCCCTCTCAAGAGTATATCTCTTGTGAAGACTTTGGAGGTAGGATAGGCACTTCTATTTTTTTTATACTGAAAAGTTTCTGTCTCAGTAGTTCAGCGCTGTACACAGCACATTTTATTCCGCATAGGAGAAGAAGGAGATAAATGCTAAATATGTTTTATTATATACAATGTTTTATAATAAACTGGAGAGAGAATATAGATACATTATTTTTAAATTTTTTTGGTCTGACCATTAAAAAATTACATTCAGTAAAAATATTTATATAATCCCTTTACCTACTACAATTCTAGACATATTTTGCTGTAAGAGAAAATGTCTCAATAAATCCTTATAGATCAACAGTAAATGTCTATGGCAACTACTCACCTAAACAGCAGTCTATTAGGGTACCCAACTCTCAGATCTGGGTTATCACATGGAAGCCAGTGTGCCAAACAACTGGCTAGCTCTTACTCTCTCTCTCAATCTCTTTCTCATAGATGGAAGCTAAGAAGCCTTTTTTACCCAACTATAGAAAATAATGATAGACATACTAAGCATATACTTACTCCCAATACTGTTTGCTAGGAAGATCCACTTCCTCCAGGACTGTGGTGTTGGCCAAGCAGGTCATATTATTTTCTTTCACCCAAGTAAGATTTGCACTGAATATATTAGCATTTTGGAAAACATTGCATGATCCTGGATTAAGACAAAAAGTTTTTATAGAATGAATGCCATTTATACCATGCTGTTTTTTTTTCAGCCAAAACAAAAGCATACAGAAGCATATTGTGACCTTAAAAGATAAAATCCTGATAAATGTAAGGATGTGGACACCTTCCAACATAGGAAATATTCTGAGCAATGTAAAAATACAATGGATGAAAAACACTTTTTAATAATCAGTCTACATTTCTCCTAGGTCTTTGTATATTAGGGAACGTACAGTAGCAAATTAGCTTGAAGCAAGATGGTGGGTACTTTCAATATACAGATTCTGCGAAATTTAGATAAAATTATTTACGACGTTCCATTGATTTAAATTCCACCTTACCTCCTCTTAGGCAGCCGTAGCCTTTGCAGCCAATGTGTACTTATTAGCACACATGAAGTGTCCAGTGCAATTTAATGAATGTAGATTTGTGATGATGAAAAGCCATGCCCTGTTCTGGCTCTGCTTTATTAATCCCTATCTATTTTTCTAAGGAAGCTGGCACAAAATCTGAGTACAGACACCTAATTATAGTCACTGGAATCAATCATTAGAGATTTAGTACAATATACAAGCATTGTATGGACAATTCTGCTTCTTCTATGGAATAGGGAGGTTCCCTGTCCTAACCAACAGTAGTTGTAGCTGTTGGTTGGTTAGTGGCCTGGACAGATGTATCATTAAAGCACTTTATGGGACAGCTGTACACACTCCAGATTTTCATCTGAAATGACCACTAATGTTTGTCTTGGGCAAAAAAAATATAGGGTCTGTAGACAGCGTTGGTTCTAAGAAAAGGTGAAAAGCATCAGACTGATTCCATTGGATTTTTAAAAATGTATTTTTGATATGGCCCATTGTTAACGGTAAGTAAGGAATTGTTGTTGGGAGGCTGCTTTTCATCCCAAAAAATATAAAAATACAATTTTCAGAACCACCAATTCCCATGTATATGCAATATTTTCCATTCATACCTCGTGTGGTCTTACTGCACTTTTCATCTGCCCAGCTGAAGCAATCCGACCAAGGCAAGATTTGTTGAAAGGAGGCAAACATATAATACAAGCTATAGGCTATGATAACATTGTAGTAAATGCAAACTAATGTTGTGATGAGGACCATAGTCACACCAACACCTGAAACAAAAGAAATATAAGTATTAGCAAAATATAGACCTATACAGCACAAATAGGGTGCCGGCTGGGAGAAGATAGATGACCATGGGTTATTTGGAGTCAAAGGGAAGTATTAATACGGAATTAAGGGGGGTCGTGAAGGGGGTGTTTAGAATGTGGAGGGGGGCATGTAGGGCAGCATGACCAGTTTTTCGGAGGGGGGTGTGGGGTGGAGGTACAGTACCATGGCTGTAGGGTGATATTAGTGCTGCAGCTAGGTGAGGGAAGCTGTAGTAATTATTTCCAAAATCAAAAGAACCAACTACAAAGAAAATACGCCATTCAAATATATCATACTGTGGAGGGATTGGTAATTTTGGATTGTCATACACACATCTTTGACATACAGTCTGAATACATGTGCAATGCATCTCTGTAATACTTGTACATTTCTCCATGTTTTTGCCTTAAAGTGGAACTATCTTTAAAAAAATCTTGTCCAGTTGGTCCCGCGCCACCCTGCCTTCCTTCATTGTTCTGGGGCAGACTGGCCAGCGAGCGCTACCATCTTCTTCCACATTCTTTTTCCTATATCACTCGATCTCACACGGCACAGGTGTAAGATTGGGTGATGCCCCCTTCTGTCGGAGATTGGACATGCGCAGAAAGAGCAACCCACAGCCTCTTGGCATGTGATAGATGTATGCCAGGAGGCTATGGGCTTTTCATTCAGTCCTAACTGCAGATTTATAATGGGGTCTTTTTTTTAATCAAAAACAACTTTGTGTTCTTCATTTTTTTCCCCTAATTACATTTATTATGGCACATTTGTAAAAGAGCAATATTTTTTTAAAGTTGAGAAATACCCTAAAATGGCAATCAAAAACTCTCTTTAACTTGGAGTACAGTTTGCAACTTTTAATGCAGTAGTGATAAGTGGCCACGTGGGGTCGCTGGCGCTACATGTAAGTATAGAGCCACAATGGAAGCCTATTGAGGCTATAGATGTACATGTAGTAGTAGTGGCCCCTAGAGGCCATTTATCACTACTACAGGATGTTTATTTCAAACACCTTAATATACAATATAGCAGTGTTTCTGGACCTTTTAAACATAGGGAAAACCCTTAAAATAAGTTTCATAAATGGGGCAAACAGAAACATGAATTTGTTTTAAATAATGACATTTTTGTGCTTAACCATGATTTTTCCCTATTTGATAATTGAGCCACAAAGGGTTATTGGCAGCGTAATGTATATTGGCAATTCTTAATTTGCTTTGGGCATACAGATCTTTTTTTTACATAAATCATGAAAGGGTTAAACCTGAAAGTAGTAAAACAAAACAAAAAAAAAAAAACAAATTTTCCAGGCTGTAAAAAGGTGTGGCATACTGGATTAAAAAGGTAACAATTACTGCATTAAAGCTAATAACCTTGGGGCAGTGGCACAATCTCTCTGCCAACTTCCTTGTGCTCTTACTGAAAACACAACTCAGGCAAGAAGGGCACAGCTTACACAGCAAACAGCAGCTGTCAATAACGTCTATTGTTTGAAGATGCCACCGCCAAAAACAGCATCAAGGAACATTCCAAAGACATTGTAAAATCAAAGTACAGGACTATTTCAGCTGTATTACTATTTTAAGTACTTCGGTTAATTTAAAGATTTGGGGCGGATTTTACAGGGCAGGGCCCAGGGATATATGTGCAAGAAATAGGCCATGTCAGAAGAAATACAATTATATGTGATCACATAACAAGACTTTATTATGTAATTCACTGATCTGACCTCGCTAACTTCAATCCGATGGCTTGCTATGAGCCAGTATGTATTTCTTTTTACTGTGCAATGCTTTATTCTATACAGTATATATTAAAAGCAGAACATGCATTAAATTAGTAGTAGTTGTAGTATATATTATTATTTGTTTAGTATATATAATATTACTTGCAATTGAGAAGTAGTAAAAAATAATAACAGAAGTAGTAGTAATAGGAGAAATAATAGTAACAGTACTGCAGACATAGTAATAATAATAGTCGTAGTAATGGTTTTGATACAAGGAGTAATAATAATAGTATAGTAATAATAATAATAATGACGGTAGTAGCAGTAGTGACAATAACAGTCGTAGCAGTCATAGCAGTAATTTTAGTAATGAAAGGATTATTAGTAGCGGTTACATAAATAGTAGTAGTGATAGTAGTAAATAGTAGTAATATTAGTAGCATCAGTAATAATAGTTATAGTAGTAATACTAAGAGACATACTAATAGCAGTAGTATTGTTACAAGGTGTAGTATTAGTGATAGTAGTAGTTGTAGCAATAATAGTAATGGTAGTACTAGTAACAGAAGTAGTAATCATAGCAGTATTTTAGTAATTGTAGGGGTACTGGTAAAAGTAGTAGCAATCAGTAGTGATAGCTACAGAAGTGGTAGTGGGCATAGTAGTAGTTTTAGTAATAGTAACCAAAGTAGTAGTAATCAGTAGTAATAGTTACAGTAGTGGTAGTAGTCATAGTAGTAGTAATAAAAGTATCAGTCATATAACTTGTAATAGTAAAAGACATAGTAGTAGTCATAGTAGTAACTTTAATTATGGTTAGATTAGTAAGAACAGTTACTGAAGTAGTAGTAATGATAGTGGTATTAATAGTAATATCAGTAATAGTAACAAAAGTAGTTGTAGTAGTCATATTAGTAGTAATTGTAGTAGTAATAGTAAGAGAAGTAATAGTAGTGAAAGTAATAGTAGTATTAGTAATAGTAGGAATAGCAGTATTGTTAAAAGAAGTAGTAGTTATAGTATTATTATACAGTATTTATATAGCACCATCATATTACACAGGACTGTACAAAGTCCATAGTTGCGTCAATAACTGTCCCTCAAAGGGCTCACAATCTAATGTCCCTACCATAGTCATTTGTCATTTATACAATCTAAGGCCAATTTTTTTTTAGAGGGACGCCAATTAACCTTACTGCATGTTTTTGGGATGTGGGAGGAAACACACGCAAACATGGGGAGAACCTGCAAACTCCATGCAGAGGGCGTTCTGGACAAGAGTCAAACCTGGGACCCAGCGCTGCAAAGGCAAGAGTGCTGCCACCATGCCAACCTAATAGTAGCATGGTGTAGTAGCATGGTGTAGTAGCATGGTGTAGTAATAGTAGTAGTAAAATTAGTATTGGTAATATTAGTATTAACAATACCAGAAACAGTAGTAGTTGTTGTAATAGTAGTAGTAATAATAATAATATCAGTATAGTAGAAGTAGTGGTAATAGTAACAGAATTGGTAGTAATAACAGATGTAGAGAATGTAGAAATGATAATAGCAGTAGAAGTTTTGCTAATAGAAGTTGTATTAGTAGTATTAGCAGTAATAATAATGGTAGTAGTAGCAGTATGTGTACACATTCTACTCTTTCAGTAAAAATAAAACAAACCTATGGGGTTGTTGGTATGGGGTATGGTTAGTGGCTGTCCTGTCCTCTTCACCTCAGCTATCCCTAGAAGCAAGAGCTTAGCTGCATACACACGTCCAATTTTTATCGTTGGAAATGAACGACGAACGAACAACGAACGACCGATTGGCCAAAAATCGTTTGTAAAAAATGTAACCAACGACGCCGACGAACGAGGATAGTTGTTGGAAATGAACGACCGGACCGGCGGATCGGATTGGACGACGATCGTTGACCATCTATCGTGTGTACGGTCGTTCAGTGATTGTGCATGTTCTGAGCATGCGCGATGAACGAACATTTGATCGATACAGGCTGTATTGTGTATGTGAGTGTATGTGAATATATATATATATATATTCATATATATATATATATATTCATATATATATATATATATTCATATATATATATATATATATATATATATAAATGTATATTCATATATACTGTGTGTATATATACGTGTGTACAATATCTTTGAACGGTGCTATACGATCGTTAGCAGATATCGTGCAGGATCGTTCGTCGTTCGTTTACAAACGATAATAATTGGAAGTGTGTACGTAGCTTTATCTGTTTCTAGCATTCCCTTAGGACAAGCTGGAGATGGATAAGAACTTGCAACTAGCAATACCTACGGTAAAAGGGGTGGCCGCTTGAAAGACACACTGTGTAAATTAAGCTAAAACTGTAATTAATTGGGTAATTGAGATGACCACTGCTTGACCCTTTTGATAGGGTCAGAGAATGGTCACTTTGCTAAGTGAATCTTTCATAATTTTATTCCAATATGTCTTGGAAAAACAAAACTTTTAAAAGACTTATATAAAGCACTGTAAACCTAATGATGATGACAGTTTTAGACATAAAAGGGATCAAATAAATTGCATTTTAGATTTTATGCCATCTATGTCACATTAGGAAGATTTATTTTTACTGTGCTATAGGGACAACAGGAAGCAAAAGGAAATTTTCTCTAATTAGATGAAAATTCTACTTCAACAGATTGCATCACAATAAGTGTTCCCACCACAAAAAAATTTGAAATTTTAGATTGTCTTTCAGTCCTGGCCAGTGGTCACCAAAAGAAATAGGGTGAATCCTCCCAGTAAAGACATAGATAGCCATAGAAAGTAATAAAGGTATAGATGCACAAAAAGTGCAAACTGCAAAGCCCCTAGCAACAAAGTTTGGCTGAAATAATATCTAAACCTAAAATACACAATGCTTTTTTTATTTTAAATATACTATAATTGATGTATAGAAAGTATTGACATTAAAATAGAGCCACTATTATACTGTTAAATAAATATATTCCTATCCAAAAGCAATGATTTATCAAACATAATTTAATGAAGGATGTGCTCCAAAAAAAGATCAGTAAAAAAAGTGTGTACCTTGTAGAAGGGGTACAACTTGCCACACTGAGATAGGTCCCCGACTGGAAAACTGTCCCATCGAACATTCCAAGAAGAAAAGAGGGAGTCCAGCAAGCGCCAGCATAATTGTATAAGGTATAAGGAAGGCTCCTGCAAATGTAATATTATCAAAGATTTTCTATTTGCAAATTACTAATAGTACTATGATTCAATCAGCAGATATACATAACACAACAAATATTAAAATTTACTATAATCAGGGTGGGAAAGGGGGGGGGGGGGAGGTTACTTCCTATTGTCCCGTAAATATGAGTGGTATGTACTAGTGAGCCACCCTCTTTAATGGAAATGAAACATGAAGAATTGCAAATAGAAAGCAAAGAAATAGGTTTGAGGCTCAAAAGTTGGAGGTCAAATATTTAACGTATTAACATGTATTATCTTCATACATAAATACTTCATACATACAATCATAAAATAAAAGATATTAAGTGTGTTTCCCCTTGTTCTGTTGAAGTCCACAGAAGTGGGGTACCAAAACTGGACAAGGTAATTACTTCTGTGACATTTAATAGGAAAAGGGGATACACACTTAATATTGTTTATTTTATTATTGTATGAAGTAATTGTGTATGAAATTAATACATGTTAATACATATTTTATTTGACCTCCAACTTTTGAGCCTTAAACCTCTTTCTATTTGCAATTCTTCATGTAAAATTTACTATTGCCTGTTTATGTTTCAGGGAAGAAAATATTTTTTCATCATGGGGTTTATATATATTCATCACGGAGCGTAATGTGTAAAAGTATCAGAAGGAAAAACATTTCTGAATTGGCAAATAAATCAACCTGTGTCTGTTTTGTACTTAGCTTGGAGCCAGTTCCAAAACTGTGAATTGACAATAATTGGTAAATTATTAAAAATATATAGTAAAGAGTATAGTAGCAGTAAAGAGTATAGTAATAGTAAAGAGTATAGTATAGTATTTTTTAGTAATTTTTTTAATACACGGGAAAAATGGGAAAATTATTTCATTTATATTAAATGAGATGAACAAATGTGGAGTAAATAAGGTACAAAAGTGTTTGCTCGAATCATTGGATATAATATTGTATCCATTGATTTTTGGATATCCTAAGTGAACAAATTACCATATTATATTGTATTCTTAGAAACCATTCTATCAACTTTTATCTGAGCTCAACTTCCAGTAGAACAAAACAATTGAAATAAACCAGCAAAGGAGGGGAGGCGAGGAGTCGACTCTTATTGCTATAGATAATCAGAAAAGAGGTGAGGATCTCCGAATACAGCTCTTGGGCAGATGAACAGGGAAATGAAGGGCAAGTGGGAAAAAGGAAAACCTTGTGGGGAATTTGGGGAGGAGGGAGAACATGTGTGCCAGACCAGGTGACTGTGGTATAGAAAAAATCTGAGGAATTACAATCAAATATGAATGAGAGAGTGATCAAAGGAGGGGGGAAGAGCTTTCTCAATTCATTGAGACCAGACAGCCACAAATTTAGGCATGAAGTCAGCTAGTTGAAGTGTGCGCTTTTCATGGGTAGGCATACAGTAGACCTTTCTCTTGATCTCTGGGACATTAAAGGAAGGGGAAAGCCAGGTTGAGCATATCGGGCATGTGCACAAGGTGCCCTTTCATCAGTAGGGAATACATTGCCGATCTCATGCATGCGCAGTGAAATGGGCAATTTTTTCCGATCTTGTGCCTGCACAGTGTGAGATCGGGTGACGAAGGAAGAAGAACACGAAAGAGGGGAGGAGAAGATGGCGGCACCTGGTGCTTCCTCTGCGCCAGGCTGAAGACAGATACAGGGACAAAGACGGATACCAGGGCGAGGGAAGGAACCTCCCAACAGATAGACTGCTCTGTGGGATTGAAGGTAAGTGTGATTTTTTTTTTTTTGGGGTTAGTTTTGGGTTTACTTCGACTTTAATGAATGAACATTTAAACATTTTACAGCATGCTGTACCAGATGTATTGAGTTGCTCACTGCTGCCTTCATTCATTCATTATAGGTAGTTGCAGGTGGGACATTACATGTAGCATCTCAACGGGGGTGTGGATCAAGGGTTATAAGGAAGCAGTCACTGCACTGCAACCTCACTGCCAGTCAAAACATAGTGCAAACTTTTTTCAAAGTACATGCTGAGGGCAGAATCTCGTCCACGAAACAAAGATATTTTGATCAGCTAACGTTTCATTATTTCATCACTTGTTATACTTGAACTTATTTTGTGTACTTATAAAGGTCAGGGACCTTTGCTGTTTGGTAAGTGCTCAACATTTTCCCATCTCACTTCCTCATACATTAAAGTATGAAGTAATGATTACATGTATGGTAAATCACAGGGAACAGAATGCATGGTCGGTACAAATTCCACACTCATTGCCAGTATTGATTCATGAAATCCCCTGTCCTAGAGAAGAATGTGAGAAGTGTGTGCTACATGAGCTTTGTTAGAAGTGGATCCTCAGCAGAATAATTCAAGTGGATTAAAGAAGATATTAAGGCTTTATGGGCAGTTGCATTACTTGTTCATGGATTTATTAATCTGTACTGATTGTCCCATAGCTGAATATGAATGCAATGCTATATGTATGCTGTGTGATGGAGTATTGTGAAAGTTTAAATAAACATGTCTTGTCTTGTCACTGATTAACAGATCACTGAATACACAATCTGATACTGATTGATGAGACCCTAAACACCTCGGTTGTGACTTACTTGGAATCCATAATGAATGCACTTGAAGCTCATTGAGGTAGCAGTGCAACCATTTTTTTGATAAATTTTATTGGTTATGGCTTTTATAATATCTGCTTCTATAAAAAATGGTTACTATAGGACTGGACATCTGAAATCAATATCACTAGGTCAGTGGTTTGCGCTGTCTGTTGTTTAAAAATTGCATGCATGAATTCCTCCTTGACCCTTGCAATTATAACTTTACTTTAAAAAATGTATTTGATTTTTCTACTCTCCAACATGATTAACTACTTAACTTGACTTGGTCTATATAAAGACATATTCCTCAAATATTCCTACTTCTTGGAATGGGACTTTGAAGAGACAAATAAAGGTAATAGATTATTCTCCTCTAAAACATAATTATATAAAACCTTTACTTTGTCTTTGTGAAACACTCACTTCCTTCCCATAGACTGGTAGCAAGCATAATGACAATATATTCCCTTTTTGTATGACCAACAAAATTTGTTCTTACCTCCTCCATTTTTATATGCAAGGTAGGGAAACCTCCACACATTTCCTAAACCCACAGCATATCCAATCATGGACAGTAAATAGTCTGATTTTCTGGACCAATTTCCTCTTTCCTGGTTTTCATCATTGGAGTCAACATGAGCCTCCTGGAGAAAAAAGGAAATAAAGTCTTTGGCAAAAAAACGAACTTCTGCTGTTTGCTGCGGAGCAGGTTAGTAAACCTCATGTGGTGTGTTTTTTCAAAAGCAATTGCATAGCCAAAAGTGATTTGTTACTCTCTAGAACTGGACCTCGTTCCACCTTAACATTGTGCAGCTATGTGCACAGAAAGGTTCTCAATTGCTCTCATTGTCCTAAATAGAAGTGGTTGGGACTGGTGTTAAACCTACGCTAGCACTACCACCATGAATGGTAGTGAGAGTTGGTGGAAGACGTGAAGCAATTGAAAAAAATACTTTTATTTTTTTTATATTTTATTAAAAATATTTTTAAAAAATACCACATGGTTGGATAAGGGCTTTTAATGAAACCTCAAAGGGAATATTGAATCCTTTAAATAACATTTTTGGGGGACAACTAATGCTATGTGAAGTGTGATCATTTTTATGGATAGGCTTATAAACTGTGTCCACTGGCAGTGCATTGGCTCTGAGGATGTCTGTATATGATGTCAGCCTTTACAATGATACCCACCGGTTGATGGAATTGATCGGAACTGAGTGTGAAACTCTGCTGAAGTCCTTTCTGCTTAAATAGATTTGCCACATCATTATTGATTCTAAGAACAGACTTCTGTTTTAACAAAAGTGGCTGGAAGTGCATCTGAATCAGTAAGGAGAATGTTTCACTGATGTACTGAGAGCAGGAGATAAGCTTCTTATTACTAAGCAAACAAACCAAGATGATTCTCCAGGACAGAGAAACTAACTGTAGGCATGTTTTTTTCTGACATGTACATCTCTTCCTCTATATAGAATACTATATACTGATACATAATGGCTGCTCCCATAATTACTGTACTGGGAACATACACAAATGACATTACTTTGGGACAAAAGCTGGTAGCATTCCTATATCGGGTGATACGTTTTTTTAGCTGTATGTTATGTCAGATTTGAATTTACCTCTAAAGCTCGTCGTCTTCTCTAGATAGAATATGAAGTACAAAAGACAAGGATAAACAGTTCTATATAAAACAATAGACAAAGTAACACAAGACGTCCTTTGGTACAAGTTAGTTGTTATAATAGGACACTCAAAACAAATAACAAATAATTGCCAGAGGAATGTCATTAAATTGTTTTCAGTAGAGTTATTCAACAGAACCTGAGGTAGTTCTTCATTCATATAGACAGAGTTAAATATTAATGCAAAACTATACAAGAAGCAGAAAGAATAACAATTACTTTTCTAAATGGATTGTGCACTTTGAAAGACATTTAGGTCATTCACAAGGAAAAAAATCCATCAAGTGAAACAGTTTATTTTACTCTGTGAATAAAGAAGATATCTGCAGGTGTTGATTTAATAGCAGCCTATATGTTATTGGGGATGAATTACCAAATATGTAGAACATGTTCACTTAGCAAATAATTTATTTTCTAAGCTTGGTGAAGTAATTGCAGCCCAGAGCATCATTATGCATTATTGTGCATTGCGGTGTTTGGTGTTCTCAAAAGCCGGTCTGATATTTTGACCAGTTTGAGTGTGTTGATCACCCCCTAAAAATGAATAGGCTACAATATTGCAATGCATGGTAATATGTGCATAGCCCCCTTCCTTTATTGTGATTGAAAAGAAGGGGAGTGTTTTAGAGTTCTAGGTTAGCATAGATATACCACCACCCTAGAACAAAACAGTTTTTAGGTTTCAATACACTTTATTACATCTTCATTTACAAATGTATGGTTCCAAAAAAAGCTGTCCTTCATTAAAAAAAAGTAAATACATACCTCTGAATCTACTCTCCAACCTATTGAAAGGAAATCTCAGGGTCAAGATTCATTTGCAACTAAGCTTTCCTGGAATGTCAATCTCTTGGTCCCCCACTGCACTCTGTGGTTCCTCCTACTGATCCCTACATCACTGGTGTTCCTGGACTCTTGATCCACTCCTAAGCTACATACACACGTGTAATAAATATCGTTGGAAAGTATCTTTCACGATCCTTTCCAACGACTAAGGACTGCACGATGCATGAACGAGTGCTGTACATACTGCTGTACGTTCTGTTCTATGGAGAGCGGACGGAGTGGCACCCCCACTGGGCTCTCTTTCCCGCTTCCCTTGCATTGAGTTTGTTTGTTGTCCATCGTACACACACAAAATTCCCGTCCGATATTAGCCCTGAGCTGATCCGGCGAGAATCATTGGACATGTGTACCCAGCCTAGTCCTTAGTCCTGTTCACATTTCTCTTATTTTATAGGAGGCCTTTGTGTACCAAACCTCAACATGAATATTAATATATTATTAATATAAAACTGAATATTTTGAGAAAATAGGCATAGTGGATATATGTAGTCCACAAAGAACAGCAAAACTTAAGCAAAAATTAAAAACGCATTAATTTTATGAATATGAAAAAAACAACTATAATAAAACAAATTCTTTGTAATGCTATGTCTGCTAGGGCAACATAACACACTAAAAGCAAGTAATTTTGTAATTCTTCTTCGTAGAACCGCAAGGGACCCCAATACAAGAGTGCTGTAAATGCAAATAACTTCTCTTTTTTCCAAGCTGGAATTTTGTGACACTTCTGCCATTTACAAGAGGTGTTTGTATATGTGTGGTGTAATATACCAGAGTGCTGGTAAATCAAATATACTACTAATATTATATAATAAAGGCAACATGTTCTTACTGAGCTCATGTGTGTTTTTGAAGATCTGGATGCTCGTAAAAAAATTCATGGTAGTTCAAGCCATGCTTAAATATCTTTTGCAAGCTGCTTTTATTTTAAGATGTTGTTGTCCCAGTTTAAGCATTGTTTAACTTAGAAGTCGCTGCACAATGGTACATCTTGCTAATAATCAGTGCTAATAAAAATCAAATCATCACATATGAGTAAAAACCCCCAACAAACACTAGGAATGACTAACAGAACCAGGTGGGGTATACAAGAAAAAATACATTAACATTAAGGATCCTGCACTTTCAATATAATCTTCTTGCAAAAAACCAATCATTATTTCTATTAGGTTTACCTTTACACACACATCTTGATATATATGCATTTATTTAGCATTAGTTGTTTGAACTTTTAATTGCTTGATAAAAGAAAGAACAACTGTGTGAATTGACCCATATCAATCTGATTTCACCTTTTTTATCTGATATATGCTATATTAAATAAAGATTGTGGTGAATGTTTTGCTTTCATTTAGACCCTCATTACTTAAACAGACTTAAATTCCTTTCAACAAGTTAACCATTGACTAATTCCATGATGTCTGCAAACATTTAAGCAACAATACTACTCACCTTTTTTACACTGGAAGAATTATTGCCAAACTTGAAAACCTCTTTCATACTGATAATTTTGGATTTAAGTTTACTTCTTCCAAAAAGATATCTCCAGTTCTGCAGGTGTACAAGCATATACTGCTCAGTTACACAGTGAGGAATGCTTTTCTTCTTTTCTGTTAACTGCCAGGTAATATTTCCTTTCTTCTGATAGGTGTGTGACTAGTAACTAGCACCTCCTAGGGTTGTCACCTATTGGAACTCAGTCAATGAAAAACAGGACAGAGGTTTCAATTATCATACAGCTTTTTTAAAGGGGGATGATCAGGAGAATACTAGTGCTGCAATTTCTTGATATTAATTCTCAAAGTAAGTCAATGACACAGAACATGAGATAGGGAATGCTAACTTTTTCTGATTTTCATTGGGGTCTGTAACTTGATGTAAATGCTGAAGTCAGAAATAGCCAGTGACGTTATAACTAAGAAAAGAGAAATACATTTAGAAGTTACCCAGTTATCTCTTGGACGGATGTCATTTATGGTATTCTTTGGTTGTGCATTATTTTTTCTGTTTCACTCTGCCCTTTGCTATTTCGCCCCTGATGATTCTTTCAACTTCTGACTTTTGTTTTATCATGCTTGTTCAAAGATTTAATAAAAAGATTGAAGCAAAGGTCTCCCGGTTAATATTAATAATATTCATTCCATTACCAGATACCCCCATCTTTGCTCTCTTCCATAACTAAATTGTATGAAGAGTTTTCAGAATTTAAAACTTTCGGGCATGTGTGATGCATGTGTCACCTGCTGAATGCTATTAGCATTTGGCTTAAAGTAGAAAAAAAAACTTACCTAACCAAAAAAGACCTAGATCCTCCACAAATTGTTCCCAATGAGTTCCCATGCATGAGTTCAAAATGGTTGGAACAGTGGGTGCAGCCATCTTCTTTCTTCACATCACCCAAGTTGGCACTGCACAGGTGCAAGATCAGGTAATGTGTCTTCCTGCAAATTAAGCAAAAATTGCCAATCTCACTATGCATGTGTGAGATTGAGCCCCGGTTTTATTTTACAATATTGGAAAGCCCCTAATAGCACTTGCCTAATATTGGGCATGCCGTGAAGGAGCAGCCCACAGCCTTCTAAAATATATAATGCAAGTATCTCAGAAGGCTATGGATTTCCTCTTCTTTCTTTACTGCCAGGGTAAAAATTGTGAGCAAAAATTCTCAGCCTTGTGGCCTACCTTGCATTTTCTGTCAGTACTTTAATTTTTCCAACCATGCCAACTAATTAATTCCATATTACCTTTTTGTTTTGAGCTTTAAAGCCCAACACAATGCATGCTAATTGAATATCTGTCTCTGACCCTCTTCCTATGCAAACCACTGTATGTAAAATAAAAGATTCGTTATAACATACCTTAACATTGTCCTAAAAAGTTGGCATTGACATGATGTCATGGCTTTACTCGCCACTGGCTGTGGGCAGGCTCGAGAGGCATTCTTACTTTGCACTGTTTTTATGTAAGAATCCTTTTACACAGTATGTTCCCCAATATGAACAAAAGAAAACATCCTTTGAATGTGAAAGTCATGTTTTACACACCAAGGCAGTCAAGGTGTTAAAACAAGCTTATGGCTGTAGAGCTGCCTGATCATTTTTGCCGGGCTGCATTTGTGCAACATGTATTTTTGCAGATTTAAATAAAAATATTCTGGCAGCAAAAAGGTTATGTTAGCTCTGTTACTCAAAAAAGTTACTAACTGGTGTAAAGTGTCACGCAGCAACTGCCGTGTCTGAACTGCTCGGCTCTGACCCACAACCTATTCTTTCTTTTAATAGTGGCAAAGCTTGCCCTTTTTATCGTGCTATATTTACATTCCTACTGGAAATTGAGCCAGACTATCATAGTGACTGGCCATTAGGGATGTGTCATAGGTAGAAAGGAGAGAGAAAGTTTTGACTTCACAAGGAAAAGTTGGGTCTTTGCACAGCTCAGCATTAGGTTGTATTGGGGGTGTGCAAGCTGCTGCAGGCATCACTCTGCACTTCTATAATGGCCACATTAGTGTATGTATATACATATAGGGCCTGATTTATCAAAGCTCTACAAAGCTGAAAAGGATTCAGATGCATCAGTTAAGCTGGGTTATCCAGAAAACCTGGAATGGATTTCTTATAAGTCATTTTCTATTTGTTAGCAAATGTATGGACCAGATCTATTCCTGGTTTGCAGGATCACCCAGCTTCACTGTGGAAAGTGTATCCTCTCCAGGCTTGGGGAACTTTAATAAATCAGACCCACTGCACCTTTAAAACAGTCTAAGGTCAATTTTTGTAGCCGAGATTCGAACCTGGGACCTAGTGCTGCAAAGGCCAGAGTACTAACCTTCTGGGCCACCGTGCTGGGTTTTTAACAAGATAGTATTATACTCATTCTGAATATCAAATCTTGTACAAAGGATCTAAAAATTTTATGTTACTGGATGATTAAAGTGAACATCGATTCACCTTATTAACATTGCAATGTAAACATTCTTTACCCTTAGAGCAAAAGAATAAATACATTTACAGAGGTTGATTTACTAAACGAATAGAGAACGTCCTAATAATGAATACAATAACTATTCAATCATATGCAAGCAATTTTTTTATACACCTGTCACATGATGGAATAAAAGTGAACATATTATCAGCTAATCTAATATGGTAGGTGAACATTCTCCAATCATCATTTAGTAATTCAACCTCAATGTATAGTACAACATGTCAATGCAAAGTAGTTTAAAAGGGTTACTATGATGCAATAATGTGAAGAAAACAAAGAATGTCTAAATGCCTGTTATATTTAGAATCCAATTCAATCAAGTTAAAAATGTTGCAATGGTTAAAATACAGACTTGTCCTTTGTTATATAATCTTCTTTAATCCTTTCTTTAGTCTAAACAATGACTAATACATAAGATAAGGCTGATATAAGCCAAATTTAAAGAGCGTATCGCATTGCAAAATAGGGTATTACTGAAGGTTCTGAAAATATATTGTGTATATTCTGTTCTAAACACATTATATAATGAGCTGGTATAATAGACTGTGGAGTTCAAGAATATTTTTTTTTTAATCTTTATTTTACCTTTTCTCTAAAACACAAGGTGACCATTTCTTATTTTATTATTATTATGTAGATCAGCCTTTCTCTATCTTTTTACTCCAGGTTTCAAGGATCTCCTACTAAAACCAATTTATTGGGGGCCAGGGAAACAAAAGCCTACTACATGTTATTCCCAACCCTGGATGAGAATTTCTGGTGTAGATAATTCAAAGGTGACCCACCTCACTTCACCCTTCTAGTAGGATAGAAAATGTAGATGAAAGGATAAAGAGTGAAAGGATGATTGGATAAGCAACAATGTTTTTAGAGGGGCAGTGACGTAGTCTAGTTCTAACAAAACTGGGAACCTATCTGGTTGCATAATGCTTCAACTTTGTTGGCTGTTGGTTCTTTCAAAGAATTCCCGAACATACGATTAAAGCATATTAGAATTCTGTGTATATTTAAAGTTTTTTAAAAATAAACTTTATAAACCATAGCCACATCACTGAAACTGCTTTGAGGTCCTTTGTCTAGACACAGCTGATGACAGCTTCCAGGTCCCATAACTTTCCAAACTGAGTAAACACCAGTAGTGTCTTTGTCACTGCTACTATGTGATGAGACTTTTTGAAAAAGAGAGTTCCAAAGTGGGACTTTCAAGGGCTTTGCAGTTAAAACCAATAATTTTATTTATGTATCAAAAAGAATCTAAACATAACACACACATATTCACTTATTGACTTTTGGGACATGGATTTATTTCTATGATACCAAATAGAGGTTAATTAACCTCTAGTGCCCGGGGATTGCACACAGGAGAATTTCCAGGGCTACATGAATTGGATTCTGTTTAAGGACAGTGACCATTATCTCGGTATACTTTCTCAGGATTACAATAGGTGGTTGATTTATCTGGGTTATTTCTGGGCACTCCTGTCTGGAGGCCATATTTTTCAAATCCCTTCACACTGTTATATTGATATTTTAGACGTGTAATGTACAGAATACATAATATTGTGTAATGTTCCACCTCTGCTGCATTCGCATTGTTATATACTGAAAGTATGTACCTCTTTATATAGTTTTGAATGACATTTACTCTGATTTTTGCTGTTTCGATATTTTATGTTTTCTTTATTTATGATTTGCACCTATTTTTCCTCTGTATACAGTATATTGTTTGTTTTTCTGTATTTTCTTTTGTTTATTCAAAAAAAAAAACCTTTAACAATCAAATTACTTATTATATAACTTTAAGATTAGTTTAAATAGCGTTCTGGTCCGATGACATAACTGGGTACCTGTTGTCCGCTTCCTTATGGGTACTGTGTGCAGTCTTCACAACCATTGTCTCCTGATTCTCCTGAGATTTGTATTAAGTATTCTCTATTATTTGTGTATAATATTTGTATGCATTTTGCATGTAATAATACTTGTTGTTTATTGAATATTTGGTTACATGATGTTTATATATTTTATTTAGATTTGTTCAATCTTTCCAAGTTGCCAAGTATGAGTTACAGAACTTAGTCCCTATATTATGCTGTACTCTTGTAAGACATATCAAAACATATCTTACATAAACTACACAGACAGAAAATTATGACATTTTTAATATTGATAGGATCATATTAAAATGACAAAAAATCACATGTAAGTAAATTACAAATTATTAATATTTATTTTAAAAAATTAAGTTCCTAAATCCATAAAAAGTACATTGGTGTACAAAGTTGAAGTATATGATATATAACATATATATATACTTCTGAAAACTTACTGACACTTAAGAGGTTGATGGAATTTAATCCTCTGATGCTTCAACTTTTGTGGACTTCCCTTTTAAATTGTGGATTGGCAAAAATATTTAAAATATTACAAAATTGAGAAATATTCAGTGTTCATTACACTAAAGGCACTTAAACTAAAAAAAAATAGAAATGTAAACATACTGTACATTCTTTTCTATTGTCTAGAAACAACACCATTTTGCTTGGTTCTGCCCAAGACAAAATAAGCTTACAGTACCTATGAGGCCACTGGATTTGAAGAAGTTGCAGTTTTGCATCAGTTTTTGTACAATTTGTGCACAACAGCAATAATGTCACAGCATCCAAATCTTTACACAAATGCTAAAAAAATACATAAGTATCATTTAAATTACTATGCGTCTGTGTATCTTACATATTTTACTGGTATACAGTATGAATACCAACAGTGATAGGGCAGTTCCAGTATATATATATACATTGGTACTTGAACCTTTTTTTTACATTTTATTTTTATTACATGCACAGTATACAATACATTATTTCTAATACTGGTCTATGATATTGAACCATTTTTATAATGACAGAGACTCTGACAATATAAAAATACATTCATTGAGGTTTATTTCACTTATTGACAAATCCTTTGCCATTCTAATGGGCAAGGCTCTGACACTTCCTAACAGTAAGAAAGCGTGTCTTTTTATCCCTTCCTCGAGGTGGTCAATCATTTAATGGGCTCATGGGAGATGCAAGCTCTCATACTACATAAAAGTGAAGGAGCTTTGCCTATGGTGCCTGCATATGGTGTCTGCTATTTGTTACCCTGGCAGGTTTATCTTTGCAAGCTTTGGGTCTTTAGGGCAATTTACATTGCATGTCCAGGGATGAAAATAATGTTAGATTGACGTAGGTGAATTGAAGGTGCTCATCAGCTAATGCCATCATAAACAAGTTTTCAGTTTGTCTGTTTATTGTAGTTCCATATAAATTACTTTAAAATGAACAATGAAGTTAACAGGTTTATTTAAAAAAAAAAAAAAAATACTATAACGATGATGTGCACAATGCAACAACTCAATTACATATTTTACTAATAGTAGTCTAATAAATGTCAGTTTCCAATTTCTTGGGTAAGTGTACTTTACACCTCCTTATTGCTCTGCCATATTAAAAATCCATCTACTCTGGTCCCATTTGTCATCATATTTAATGTGCCCATGAACACATTTGGGACTTCCTGCCTTGAATTTGTACGTTTTCAATATTTACAATATTGTCTTCTTGCTGCATGTTTTAAAAAATTATAGAACGATCATTATGTTGCTAAAAGATTATAAATAAAAAATAGGAAAAAAACTAGAATCAGATGAATATAAACATTCCAGGTCCTGTGGATATAATAAGATAGTCTTTGTTTAAATTATATTCCATCAGTAGTTCTGTTTTGGTGTTCCCTTTTTTAAAACTAAGAAAAAGCCTTGTTGTCATAACCCGATAATCCTCCTTCGATTGTGGGAATCTCCAGAGTGTTGGCATCTTTCTGAACATTAATTGTGTCTTTGTATCTTCCAGTGCGATGCTTCTCCAGAGCAGGACCCCAGTCTTGAGTTGGGCGGCAGATCTTCCGAAAACGCTAATAGATAATAAAAGGAGAAAATAATGACTGTGGTAAAGGGCAGAAAGGAAAAGGAAAGAATAGGAATGGATGAGAAAGAAAAGGAGGAAAGATAGGGAAGAAGTGGGGGGGAGAGAAATAGAAGGCTTCAAAAGCTTATGAAAAATACATGACATGGGCAAAGAGCCATAATAGCAATACCAAAAAACTACTTACGTCCCGTAGAGATCCATGTCCCTTACATATCTTTACAATGGCCAATATAGGTATCCAAATGATGCAGAAAATGATCATACACCAGCCTAAAACAACTCCCCAGACAGGGTATTCAACCTCACCATGCTTTGGAGAATCAAAGGTAACCAATGACCACAATAAAATAGCCTGCAAAGTAAGAAAAAGGAAAGAGTTTTCATAGAATGTCAGGTATCATTTTAGTATATTTATGCAAATATCACAAAATATAGCTCTGTTTAGTTTAGATTTTTTATGCATATTTACTTTAAACATTCAACTAAAGGAAACATTTTCTTAAAATGCTTAGACATGTTTGAATGTTTAAAGTCAACACAATTCTTCTGTTCTTTAGGTTTATTTCTCTCTATTGTATTTCATGTAATACTACAGTAGAAAGGACCCTAAATATTTTATCTTGTACTCATAAAATTCCATTTGTATGTTCCATCTATGCAACGTAATAAATGAATTGGCTTTTCTCAAAAAATGTCCTTAGACTATGTTAATCACATAAGATTTTGATAGGTACATGGGATTGTGAGCCCCTTTAAAGGTCAGTTAGTGACATGACAATGGACTTTTTGGATATGTTGGTGCTATATAAATACTATCAATAATAATTATAATAATAATAAAAATGTTTTGCTGTATTTTGTCCCAAGGAACCCTGGCTTTAATTCAAAATATTAGGAAAAAAACTGGGTATCCTGAACCTTTTATACCAATAAATATAAATTCAAATATCTGCCTATTGCACCTGGAATATCCAAATAAGCAGAATAGTCCATATTGGTCCAAAGAATAAAAACACTGTAATATTTTTAAGAACTTTTTAGATAAGGGGTAGATATTTATTACAATGGCTTGCTGGAAAGAAGCCAAGGGCAAAAAGGACAGTTGAAACTTAAACTGCATACCTGCTTCTGATATATATATATAAATATATATATATCCCAAATCAAGTGAAACAGAGGTACATGATTATTGCTGTAACATTGTAAGAAAAATTACAGCTTTGTTTTGTGTCTTCTTAAGACATAAATATCATCAAAGGAATAGTTTAGAACAACAGTGGCTGAAAGCAGCCCCATGCTTGTCTTTTACTAGCCTTTGGTGCATTATTCCATTCATTGACATTAATATTGGGGCACATTTCCTCCCACTGAATCCAATTGATTGGCACTGTTCCTTTCATTAATACTACAGTTAGGCACTATTTCTCCCACTGACATCATAAATAGGGAGCTATACTTGGTCCACTGCCACTTACTACTAGCACCAGGGTAAAAAAACAGGCAAACTAATAGAGTTAGATTTTAAATTTCCCTGAAATGAGACTTACCAATAGCAGAAGGGGGGTTATAAAAAACCAGCAGATTTTCCACCATAGCCAGAAAACCCAGCTCTTTTTCCCAATCATCATTTCAATGTCTTCTATGAAGCGATTTACCCCTATACAAGGCAAAAGAAACGTGTACTGATGACCACATATGATTGGATTGGTACAGCCAAGAATAAATAAAGATGTAGACTTGATATATTTGAAAAACAATACTTGATCAAGCTAAGCAAACAAAGCAAATAGGATTGTGAACAATTCAATAAATCAGCACAACCATTCACAATTCACTTATTACTCACTCCTAAGGTCAGAATAGCACAAAATGATTTATCTGATTAGTTGCTTTAGAGTAACACACTTTGTTTTGTTTACTGATATATAAAATAGGCAGGACATCTATATTTTATGTGTGTTCAAGATTACGTATAAAGCTATTATAATATAATATTATGAGTAATGATTACCATAAATATCATTGTATACGTGTTAAAGTGGAGGTTCCACTTGTAGATGATCCACTTACACCCCTGCAGGAAATAACCTATGCTTAGAAGGTACAAAATATACCTAAAAAGAAGAAGCTGGATTTCTGTTTTTTTAAAAACTTTTGCTAGATCACGACATTTACTTCTTTTACCCTCATCTGATGTCAGCACCAACTGTCTGCATAACCCTGTGCAGAACAGCAGGGCTTTTCATCATTGTACTAAAGTATAAGTTCTAGCTGTCACCTGTCTGAAGGAAGGACAGTGGGCTGTGCATCACCGACTATGCCTAAACTTTCTCTGCTCCTCCTAACAGGAAATTCTTTTAGAACCGGCACCAAGGATTAATGAAGGAAGGACCAAATAATGTTTTTCCTTTTGAATTTAAGAAGCAATTTAAAACAATAATGGGATTTACCAATAAGTATCATTCCTAACCTACTAATGATTTCCTCCCACATACACTCGCCAAATGCATGGCTCTAGAACATTTCTAGGGTTGTCCCCACACTCCCTGAAATGGTCTTCCCATCCTTTTTGGCTTGGCCCTACTTTCTCTTTTCAAACTTGCCTACCCATCTTCCTCTGTCTCTTAAACCCTCACCTACGTTCTCATTTTTTCCTATATCCCCCCTCTTAATGTGTGATACTTCCCCAACCCCTTAGATTGTAAGCTCTTGTAGGCAGGGTCCTCTTCCATTGTTTCATTGTTTGTATCTGTCTGTCATTTGCTACCTCCATTTATTGTACAGTGCTGCGTAATATGTTGACGCTATAGAAATACTGATATGATAATAATCTAAGAGACATAAATATGAAGCTAACCATAAACACACTGTATTCATTTCAAGTGAAACTTCTTACCATATATCCAGCAAATCCCAACAAGCTCAAGAATAGCAGCAATAAGTATTCCCCATCCAGCACAGAAATAATCAATCAGATCCACCCAATAAATTCCTGCCTGTGAAATGAGAATACATTGTAGGAGTTAATATATAAAATAAAAGACACATTTCTTGTACTTTTGCAGCACTTTGGCCACAAGAGGGTACCACTCTACAACATTATATGTACTAAAGTCATGTTTTCATTTCAGATCAAGCAGATAAAACTTTTTGTTCTGTCCTCTTTTCAATCAACACTTCTAGAGTTGCAAAAGAATTTGATAGACCGGTTTGTTTTGTTATTCCATTAACTATGTGAGTTCATCAGACTGCCTTTGTTAAACAAAGCTACATAAAATAGAGCCAGGTATAACAATACAGTTTTTCCATATTAATTAATAATCAACCACTGCCCATGTATTGATATTGAGGCAATGCATTGGCATATGTAACCCAAAGGCTTTTACTTCCTTGTAGGTTCAGTTTAGTTTGTATAACCTCCTAGCTAGGGAATTATAAACAATGCTAAAAATAAAAAAGGAAAATTTGTAAGGGTAAAACTATATCTAGAGCAAATATTGTGTATACAGAACATTACTGTATTCTTGTTCTCTTTAAAAAGAAGTTAGCAGTGGCAAGTCATAAATTTATTTTGAAGATTTCTTTTCAAAAAAAAAAACTCCAAATGGGGATAAATAATGGGAAGCCTCCAAAATGACTGACGGTTATTATAGGGATTAGCACCGGCCACCGAGAGCATTGATTACTTAATAACTAGGAGATGGATTTCCAAAGTAAATAGAGACACCATTGGCTGGTGGTAGTTAGTCTAGTTGGTGGCTGGTTAAAATGAAAAAAAAATAACATATTATTGCTAAGAAAATTAAAACAGAAAAAGAAGAAATACAGAACACAAAATAATAGCTAAGGAAAGGTAAGAAAAACTTAATTACGGCTAATTATAGTTAACTAATGCTTAATAAGGTATTAAATACATCTACAATGTATTTATTTTAAGGTTTAGCTGACATAGTATAAAAAACATTGGTCATTTCTTTAATCCACATAGGAATGAAATGAGGACAAATGTGGACCATGACTTCACAGTGGGCCTGATTTATTCAAGCTTTCCAAGACTGGAAATGATAGACTATCCTGAGAGAACCTGGGTGATCCTGCAAAAATGGAATGGATCTGGTCCAGGTTCAAAAACATTTGTGAAGTAATAGCAAATGATTTTAAGAAATCTATTACAGGATCCCATGATAGTCTATCTTCTCCAGTCTTGGGGAGCTTTTATAAATCAGGCCCAGTGTATTAGCCCACTACATTTACAGGGTACACATGATAAGATGACAACCAAGAAACAGAGCATTACGAATCATAGAAACAAGCAAAACTCTTTATTACCTGAGTAACACAGACAAGTCCAAGTAAGAAGAACATGATACAGGCTCCTATAGTAATAATACCTCTCATCTTCTTCATCACCCCTGGAAATGCATCATGAATGGTGGTTGTAATTGTTTCTGGTAAAGAAAACAGATATGTTAGAATATTTATTGTAAAATTAGATATTTAGAATGGGCAGTGATATACAGAATTTACAGCTAGACTACAAAATTGTAAACTTACTAAAGAGCATGATCACTGCAAAGTAAAGGTTTGTAGATAAGGTGATGTGTTGACTTAAAAAAAAAACAATAAAGTACAAAGGAAAAAATAAAGTAAAAAATGACTTTCTTTCCATACTGTTGGATAATTGAAGTAAACAAAACTTCACCCAACTAACTTACAAAACTAAGGGAAAATTTATTTTCCAAAAAGAACCTGCTATATAACTCTACAAAATCCACCACAATGAAGTAATGTAGACATTATTTTGCTGTTTTAATTCTATTCTGTACTGATGTAAAGTAGTAATCAGCGGTGTGGGTGTGTTTCAATTACATGTCAAGCACCCTAGTAGAATGTTGGATGATGTGGGAGCTTTTATTAATTATTGCTCTGTGCTTGGCAAGATATTTATTACCTAATAAGAATGCTTACATGGCATTTAGAAACACTGAATTGAACATCCACTCTGTGTATGAAAAAGTGGTAGAACACCTAATTTGCTTATAATTATTACAATAATTGAGGGTTTCTGATATAGCTTTTGTTATCCACTTATACATTGTTCAAGATCAAAAATATGATGACATAATACCTTTTCCTTTGTCTCTATATTGATCCAGAAGTTTGTCAGCAAAGTTATAGTAAATGCTTGGCTTTAGAAGATGCATTTACAGCCACACGTGTTAAAGTGTATGTGAATGTAAAACATTAGAAAGGGCAGAGAACGATTAAAATCCCTGCCAGTTTTTTTTTTTACTTCTGTCTGTGGCCCTTTGGAAAGATTACCCTTCACTTCATCCTCTGGCAACACAATAGGGAGTAAGAGGATGCTGCAAGATGCTTGGCCTAACCTAGGTTGAATGATTTAAACTATATGGCCCAACATTTGTGGACACTTGGCCAACACTTCTTTATGAGCAAGCTTCACATTCAATTCCAAAACCACGTTGGAAAATATGGCGTCCCACTTCTCCTACCTTAGTGGAGGCTTTCCACAAATTTAAGAGAGTGTGTGGGGTATTGATGTTGGATAGGAAGACCCAGCTCATAGTCCAGGTTCCCAAAGATGTCCAGTATGGTTGAAGTCAGGGCTTTTGAGTTCCTCCACTCTAAAGTTGTCAAATCACATTGGTATGGATTGGGCAGTGCGCAAATTAACTCAACCACATATCTGGCCAAAGAGTAAAGCTACGTACATACGTCAGATTTTTATCGCCCGATAATCGGCATCGGCCAATTATCGGGCGAAAATCTGCCGTGTGTACAGTCGGTGTCGCCCATCGTCCGGACGACCGACCTGCCGGATCCACGGACGATGGACAACAGCCGATCCTAATGAAAGGGAAGGGGAGAGCGCGCAGCAGCTTGCCGCTCCGTCGCTCTCCCCCTCCCGGAGCTATTTCGGAGAACGGTGCTGTATGTACAGCACCGTTCATGCATCGTGCACTCCCTTGTCGTTAGAAAGGATCGTGAAAGATCCTTTCCAACGACAAAAATTGGAAGTGTGTACGCAGCTTTAGTGACTACGGGTATACTTCCTACCTCAATGGAGTGGCTACCCCCAAAAACCAACAATGTGCTTGCCTTCAAATGTGCTTTTAGAACACAAAAGCAAAAATAGATTACCTAAACAACGTTTTCCTAGTTTTGCTAGATTCCCACCAGTTTTCAAAGCCTATGCTAAATCTCCCAAACATCTAGCTGTAACATCTTCTTTAGATCTACCACAAACTTTGGCAGACCATTAAAAGAGCTTTCCCAGTTTTACAAAAAATGTATGGGTAGTTTAGGTACAACATAGTTTTGGTCATTTGAAGAAGATCGTACTCAGATTGCATAGTCAAATTGTAACACATATGAATTGCTAAAGAGAAGAATATCAGCGTTCTGATTGGTATCGCTCTGGTTTAACCTGTTGTGATTTCAGTGTTCTATCCTCAGGGTACAAACAGCAAAGTGCCAACATTCAATATGTCCTTTAATTATATTGCTTGATGCTTTTTTGTCTCACCAGGGAAATCTAAATGACTACATGTTTTAACATGACGTACATGATGGGTTATATTCCATACTTATCAAACCTGAATATTTCCCACCACATAAAATCTTCTAGTTGACTCACTAAGGAGGAGCACAACTTAAATCTGATTACTCAGCTAGAACTATTAACACCTGAGGGGTAAAGAAATGTGAAATGTTCCAGCACCCTCTCAGGGCCAGACTGTGGTCCTTTTACTTAATGTTTTCTGCTATGTTAAAGGGCCTGATTTATGAAAGCTCCCCAAGGCTGGAGAGAATACACTTTTCGAAGTGAAGCTGGGTGATCCAGAAAACATGGAATGGATTTTTAAAAATCATTAGCTATTTGCTAGCAAACGCTTTGAATCCTGGACCAGATCCATCCCAGGTTTGCTGGATCACCCAGCTTCACTTCTGAAAGTGTATTCTCTCCAGCCTTGGAGAGCTTTTATAAATCAGGGCCAATGTTCATTTTTAGACACTTGCAGATTTAGATAAAAGCTTAAAGTGGCTTTGTTGAAAAAATAAGAATTTGTGAAATCTCCATAGAAAACATTGATTGAATTCTTACCTCTTCCTCTGATTGTACAATGCAGTGACAAAGAAAAAGTTGCATAGGATCCAACACTTCCAGTAGTGTTGATTTCTATATGCCTTAAGTCCCAGTAATTAGGTGTTGGTTGGCATAAGAAAACCTTGCTATTCAGCATTATTAATTCTATCATTGCCTCCCCATATTCATTACCGTAAACTAAATAATGACCCATTTTTTCCTGATCTTCAAATCCAATATCCCATTACCAATTATTTGCAATGCAGTATTACAATTAAAGTAGTACCACTCCAATTTTAGTCCATAGATGTATATTTAGTAGAATAAATAGTATTCATTGGCTGAGATGTAGGTATTTTAGCTGTACCTACCTACAGAGGCAAACTGAGAATCAAGCCCCAAGGTCAGCAACATAAAGAAGAACAGAATCGACCAAAGTGGTGCCACTGGCAATTGTGACAAAGCTTCAGGGTATGCAATGAATGCTAATGCAAATCCTACAGAAGAATAACACAACAGATTATATTAATTTCAATATGACAGGTATTTGTATAAGAACAGAGTATGCAGCCCATCCCTGATTATCAGGTGCCTATAAAATACAGCCAAATAAAGCAGAATTAAGAGTTCACATCACCATTACAATGTCAATAATTCTAAGGATTATTGGATTATGTGAAAAGTTACCAAAATACTTTAATATATTGCATTTATTGCTGCTCTCAAATATAGGGGTATGAAGATCTCAGATAGTTTGGACATACTGAGTTTTTACAAAAGTACCATTACTAACAGTCCCTTACGGCATAATGACCCTACCACAGGATACCAGCAGACATATACATTCTTTGTTTAATCTATAATTTCGGGCCATTTGTGTCAGGAGCCAATTAACTCACAACCAACATTTTGCACTATTAGCAGTAATTGTTCCACTGTCCACTGAAAACTGAGTGTACTAAGTCGTAAAACTTTTATATTTGGAAATATCGACATATTACCTCGTTTTTATATATTAAGTGATTGATAAAATCGAAATCTAAGATGTTAAAGGGACAGACCAGGGACAGTTCAGTTGGGGAGGAAAGAGCAAAAAGTTGTGCAAGTGATCAATTTAGTGGTTTAGTCTTGGGCAGTGTGAATATAGTTAATCCAGTCCTTTAAGTCAAACTCAGGTTAGGTTCTGAATCACCACTTCAGAAAGAGCTTGTTGTCATTCAAGAATCGTGAGTGGATGGGATGCACATGATGGCCATATGTCAAAATATATCAAAAAACAAAATACACAGCAAAAAAAAATAGATAAATGTTATACATTGTAGATTTTATGTTGATGCATTATTCTTAGTACCTTGGCATGGGATGCTTATAAAACCCATTAGCCTCTTAATGCCCAAGGCCTCCTGCTACTAGAATATTCTCAAGCATACACCATTATATGCAGCCATAATTAAATATATATTTGGAAAGGTTTATAAAAGGATAGTTACCTGAGTCCACTACTTCTGGCACCGGTTTCTGTGCTTTAAAAGCCATGTGACCAAGTATAGAGAAGATGGCAAATCCAGCAAACACACTGGTCAGGCAGTTTGTTATACACACCATTATGGCATCTGCATAACAATTATTGTGAAATTTGTTGTAGGATGAAAGAGCCACTAGTCCTCCCCATGCCACCGACAGAGAGAAGAAAATTTGGGTGGCAGCGTCTTTCCAAACCTGGAACAAGAAGTAAAATATTAAAAGTATTGTGATATCTACTATTTGCAGTGTGCTCTTCGTAAGGCAACCTAACAAAATCATTGCCAGTATCTATAGATGAGAGTACTAACAGTAATGGAAACTCCTAATACCATATCCTGTGCTAAGGAAGTCAGTGATAAGTGATCTTTATTGGACTGGAAAAGGTCCTCATGGATTTTATCCTTTTGAGGCACAGTCCTATATATTTCATAAATCATATTCAAGTATAGAAGAAAGTGTTTATTTCCTAATGATTTGCCTTGACTTTACTAAGAATAGGAATTAGATAATACAAGAACAGCTTTAAATTTATTCACAATTCACTTTCAATTTCAATACCTTTCAAATTACTAAAAGTACAAATGTATAATATATTTTTCTAGAAATGTAGTATATTTATTTTATTGGGGAGTACAGAAAACTCATATTTGTATGTACAGCAATGTGTTCCAAGGTTATACATTTGCCAAGGTTAACAAAGATGCAGAAAAGTGTTTTCTCTATGGTCTGTGACTTCTGTTCTGTATTACAAGACCAAAAGTTTTCATAAGTCTGCTTTATAGGCTGCTCTCATACTTGACAACAAATTGAATGACTAATTAGATATTCTATCTATTAAAGTATCATATTTATTAGACCCATTTATCTTGACTTTGTATATAAAATACCATTCTGATAAGAATGAGAATTTTCACTATCATGGAGGACTTAATTTGAATGGGAAATAAGTTAATTCTTGGAGCAAATCAGTAAAACAAAAATCTAATTGGTTGATATAAAAAACACCTCCACTTGTTTCTTTCTTCAGTTGAAAAATATTCTTGGAGTACCTGACAATCATACGATAACAAATTTATATCATACATTCCTAAATAAAACACTTTCTTTGTCGAAAGTACAGAGACTTACGTCTGCATTAGCCAGTTTTGAAATGTCTGATTGCGTTCCGATATAAAAACTAATTCCATCATAGGCTCCTTCCAGGGTAACACCTCGTATCAGGAGGATAAACAATACAATATATGGAAATATAGCTGTAAAATATACCACCTATCAAAGCAAACATCACAAGATTAATATGCTATGTCATCTTATTATAACACCATAAAAAGTAATAACAGATATGCCTGGTACATTAGCACTCTAATTCAATAAAATAATGCTGGCCCCCACATATTTTGCTTCTATCCTAAAAAAAACAGCCAAACTTTTTTTTTTTTTTTAATTGATGCCATACTTTGAGCTTTATGTGAGTAACAGTAAATTTAATATTTTGAGGCTCCCTTTTTTTTTTTTTTAAAGATCCCGGTGATGATTTTTCTTTGCTATAGTTAAAGCACAGACACTGTGGACTGCTATATATTGCAGAACATGTCATTCTGCCATAGACCATCCTACATGATTTACAATTCACAAGTGTGCTGCTGTTCAGATGGATTCATACCTTTAATTATCAGGAACTTCTCAAGCATATATTAAAAACCTGACAGTAAAAGTGCGTATCCTTCAGTATTTCACACCGCAGACAGCGATGCAGTAGCCAAGTTAAAGGAACCCAAACATAATCTGATTTTCGAGTTCAAAGTCTTAAGCTACCTAAGCAATAGTGTGTTAATATTTGGTAGAAATGGATTCTTTATGAGGTAATTTACTTTCATGTTAGGTACATATGTACCTTTTATGATGCAGTCTTTCTTAATGGTTTACAATGTAATGCATTTTAATGCATGGCTCCGTGTATCATTTACAGGGCAATGATTTTATTGGTTTATTGACAGATACAGAAGTACTTTCTATGAGGTTACATTTCGAGACTTGGGTTCATATTTTTACATTTATGGGATAATATCTGCAATTGCTTTTTGTAGTTAAAAAATGTATTATAGTGAGATAGGTTATCCCACAGGGTTAGTCAATGCAATGATCAGCCTGTTAATGGTAGACTGTAGAAGATAGTGGTGTGCTATATATTTTTATGCCAGATGCAACTAATTATGTACAGGAGCTAATTGACTTTGAATGTGACTTTCATGAAGTGGAGGCTCAGCATGAACACAGCTAGCTTTACAAATGTGTTTAAACCTGATGATATCTCTTAGAATTTATGAAAAGCCCAAATATTTTTTAAACTCAATTTTAGATATAGTTGAAATGTAATGAATGTTCTATTAAGTTTTTATTGTTTTTGCCCGTGTCCTTTGTATTGGTGACCATTGTCCTTGGTATAGAAAGTGGTGAGAAATGCGCATTGGATTCAATCACAAAATGTATGAATAGGAAGTAAAAGCCCATTCATTAATTTGCTAATTAAATCCAATGAATAAAAATGTGGAAATTGGAATTTCTAAATGAATTTTTTGAGTAACAATTGGGTGAATCTTAAGTCAAAACATTTGTTAAATAGACCTCTAAATCTACGATAGTAAAGCTAAACAAAGTCACTGGTCATTCGACAATTCATAGAAAAGCTCCTTACAGTTTAGGCCATTGGTAACAAATATTAATTACCTAGCTGACTACTTAATTGTCTTGGTAAAATATACCTTTATCCTAATAGTTTGTGTGACAACCAATTAGAAGTCATCAAAACATGTTCAATGCAACCTCTCAAAGTGGTTGATAGCTGAGGCACAACTGAAGCCCCCATCCTGATTGCCATTGACCCACTGGAATACTGGAATACAGTGCTAGTTCCAGGACATGAACAATACTGTAAGTACAGCCACTGAGGTCTGATCTGGCAGTAATCTAACACTGATTCAATGTTATTTTCAAGAAATACAACTGAGTATTTGCTCTGCCAGAAAACTGTTTTTCTAATTTGTTCCCATTAAGATGTTCAGATCATTTTCAATAATTTGTCTTCCAAACTTCTATGTTTCAAGCAAACTGAATGCTAATGAATATTTATACACCTTTTGTTCCCTGAAGTGCTTGACCTTTGAATTTTGTAACAACATCAAATCACAATTTATAAATAAATTCATACATATAGGCTACATTAGATGGCTGTTTGTATATATTTGGCATGATAACATGAGACATGAATGGTACATCTACCCAACTCTTAATCGGGAAGCAACCAGATTGGGAGGGTAATACATTTTAGGTCTGTTCTGTCTTGGCAGGCATAATCCTCTTATCTAAAGGATGTAGCTGTCGCAAACTAATCCATTCTTCCAAGATAGAAGTTTGAGTTCTCAACAAACAGGGGAAATGCAGTGGATCAGAACATAACAGATGACATCTGTGTTATCTTTCTGTATGTGTGGCATATGTCACTGTCATTTTATGAATACTATACAGTACAACATGTATTTTGGTATGCAGCATATTACCTTCCCTGAAGACTTTATTCCCTTGAACAAAGCAGCACCGATTATTATCCATGACAAAAGGAGGCACAGGGCCAAATACCAGACAACATTTCCTGTTTCATCAAGTCCACTGGATCGACGAAGTGCCACTTTACTACAAAGGGTGACAAAGTCTGTTATCAGTAAAACTGGCTGCTCTAACAATTCACAATTCAAGCTGAAGTTGAAAGTAACTTCTATACACTCAGTTAGGTCAAGCAGGTAGCACAATCCACATATGGAAGTATGATTCACATTAACAACCTACTGTTAATTATCTAACTGTGGGGAGTGGAGGGTCCACTGGAAATTTAGGGAGAACATCTTTAAACCATGGTTTTAAAAGTTAAACTGCATTTGTGAAGAAGGAAACCAAGAAACCATTCTTAGATTTGAAGGGCCAGTAACTCATTGAGAATCATATACAATCTTTTTTTTAACTACAGGCTCAGGAGGGTTGGACAATGCAAGACCCCCCAAAAAAAAACCTAAACTGAAAGGTCGGTCATCAGTCCAGCTCTACTGGTTGCATATTAATCCCAAGTCATTGATTTAGAAAGCTTAAGACTCCCAGGAAACTGCAGCCCCTGTACTTTTCACAAAACAGGTTTCCTTAAAGTTGGCCTCCCATTATTTTGATATTGATGCTATCATTTTGTGCTCAATTGGAAAGATTATGTTTACTGTATTGGCCAGCTCTACCGTCTAATGATAGTAGAATATTTCAAGACCTAGGGAAGGTTAACACGTGCCTTATACTGTTCATATACTGATATCAGATTTCTATAATCAAACTTTCTCTCCTAATTAATATAGATTGAAGTACCACATTATGTGCACTACCCCCCCCCCCATCTGTCAAACATTAACAATGAATATACTCACTCCCAATATTGTTTGCTAGGAAGTTCGGTATCCATATACATAGTCGTGTTTGCTAAGCATGTGTAATTATTTTCTGTGACCCAGGTAAGATTTACTGTTTCAATAAAACCTGGCTGTAGAGTAATGTTACAAAACGCTGTGGACAAAAAGATATTATTAATCAGTAGCAGGTAATGAAAGAGTATTGATCATACAAAGACCTTAATAATCAATCTGTCTTGTTTGTTAGCACAATGTCTGGCATATGAACACTGGACATAGATAGATATGCTTTCTCTACCGTAAAGATAATGTATCATTGTTTTTAAAATTGAAAAAGAAATCAGTCAATAAATTACCTATGATAGTCAAGCATGGATTGTTTTTAATTGATTTACAAGTAACTTATTAAGTGGTGGTCTCCAGAAATATAATGCTTTTATAACTATAAAGAAGATAGATACCGTTTAGGTCTAATTTAAAGATAAGTCGTGGGCAAAAAGATGTGTTTTATATGAATTATTTATGTACAACCAAAAATGGAGAAACATGTATGGGAAAGTGTTGCTAGCTGGACAAAAAAGATATGTATGTCAGTTCTTTTATTTGTTTTAGGAAACATCTTTCAATTAGAAGAATGTTCAATGATGTTCAAATGACTGAATTGAAATTCTGGTTTTGATCACTTTCAAATACCAAAAATGTGTGGTAATAATCAATTAGATCAAGATATGCTGTATGTATTTAAAAAATCATTAGCTATATTGAAATATAACAGTTTGTTGGTTCATTTGAGACGAGGAAACCTGAGTATAAAACATGTTAGAATGTAACAGCTGTCAACGTTTAATATATAGTAGGGAAAAAAAAGAAAGGGAATGAGATTTAGGTAGATTAGGGAGAAAGAGTAATAAGGACAGAGAGAGTAAAATAATCAGGGGGAAGGAAAAGAAAATAAGTGATAGATAAGGGAATAGGAGAGTGAACAAATAGATAAAAGAAGGGAAAAGAGAGATAAGGGAATGATGGAGAGACATAAGTGAGAAAAGGAAAGAAAGACAGAGAGAGAAGAAAAAAACGTAGTGGGGAGGAAGGAAAGAAGCAGAAAGGAGGCATAAAAAGAAAGAGGTAGGAAATGAAGGAAAGAAGGTACGAAAAGCAGAGTTAAAAGGTAACATAAGAGGAAATGTCAGATCTATTTAAAATATTACAACATTTTTCAGGAAGAGTAAGAAAACCTATAAAAGGGTTATTTCTGGCCATTTTGGTGCCCAATGCAAGACATCCCCGGTGCCCAGCTCCCCCACTGGAAACAGATAGTCATTCCCGGAAGCCACACAACCTTATCTGCTAAATCATAATAATAAATTATTGCCAATTTTACCCCAGATAACCCCAGCACTAATAACCCTCCTTGGTGCTTACAAGAACTGTCCCTACTCACCCTCCCCTGTACTGTAAACATATTGATTTTTATCACTGATTTAGTAAGCGAGGGTCAATGAAGTAAGACAACATCATATTAACATATTTGGGTAAACGGATGATGTGTACAAACAAACAATCAGTAAATTAATGTTTAGATTTACCTTTGGGTATTTTGCTGCACTTGCTGTCAGACCAGTCAAAGCACTCTGACCACGGTAACACACTTGTAAATGACGCAAACAAATAGTACAAGCTGTATGCAATGATCACATTGTAGTAAATGGTAACTAGAGTTGAAATGAGGACCATTGTAACTCCCACTCCTGTGATGGGAAAAAAGAACAGGTGATAGTGTAAACAGTACATATTTAAAAACGAAAGGGAAAAGAAAACTAATTAGTCTTCTCTTACAATTACCACATTCAGTCTCAGATGGAATGGTAAGGCGCAAATAACAGCAGCAATATTCAGCCAGTTTTTAATAGACCAGATATGTGCTAAGAGTGCTGCTGCATGAGGGCGCTGTATCTTTCCCAGCTAACAGGGGCCCTAATAAGGCACCCATGTTGACTCATCCGGGGGAATCCAAGTCAGTTCTACACAGGGGCCCACTGTTGGCTATGTCCACCACTGCTGAAGAAATCTACTTATTTCCTCGATTTAATTATTATCTATTTACAATGTATATTTGTATATTTAAGTTTTCTTTTTTATTATTTTACACGTCATGCATATCAACAATTTGCCACCAGTGGCACTGACCTTCAAAAATTGGAAATATCTTCCATACAGCCACAGGTCCTAAACTGGCAAACTGGCCAAGGGAACATTCCAGAAAGAAGAGTGGTAACCCAGCTAGTGCCAGCATGATGGTATATGGGATAAGAAAGGCACCTATAAAGAAATACAGTACATACAATGTGAAATTGATTAAAAAGTATTGAGGATTGTGAAAAAATTGGGTATAATCACAGGAGGTCATTTTATCCCCGGTCCCATAATGTCAAGTCAATTTATAATTGCTTCTCAATCTAATTTACAATCCTGTGCTTATTTCACATTATTAGGCATAGTATAAAATAGTTTTCTCCCCATTCACTTTCCAGTCTAATCTGTTATTATAAATGATCCTCATTGTTAATGTTCCAGAACAATGTGATCTTGTGTAAACATTGTGTAAGATGTGAATTTTTTTTGTTCACACATTAAACATTACAGCCTCTTGTAAAAGGTGAAATCACAGCAATACTCTTCAGTATATTTTTATCCTTAAAATGTACTTAAAAATGGTGTAGAGAAAACCTTTCCTGTCTGGAAGTGTTGTAAAAATCTTAATTTCTAAAAATGTCTGAATTGCCTGCAAAAGAACTTGGCAGAATAGATTAAATAGATTATGTTGTATCCGTCTACACACTGATATACATGAATTTTATGTCTTGAATTTTTTAGCAACAGTGTTTTACAGAATACTTTTTACTATTTATATCAATCTCTGTTATAGCAGAGTTCATAAACTAAAGGCAACCATAAAAAAACACAAATCAATGGATTGGATTTAGCGTTGTTATCATGTGGCTCCAGACCATCAGGGATGTGCGTGTAGAATCAGTTACATTTTTAGAATTATTTCAACAAGAAGCTATTCAACCAATTAGTGTTTCTTTGGATTGTGGGAAGAAAAAAATGCCATACAGGAGCTCAAGCAAACAGTGAAATAATAGGTAGGGGATAGCATTTGTCAGATGGAAACCTAAGATCTTAGTTGTCTTACACATTAGTGCTGAATCAGTCCCATTGCTTCCACTTTCAAAACCCACCATACCAACCCATTGAATTGTAATCTAGGTATGTGGTATCATACAATGTGATAAACCTGACTTACAGGGAGGGCAGAGAAAGTGAAATGGACTTTAGGTTATAGTACTGGAACAATAGTAGCCAGCATGAAAATGCTACTTTTATATCACTAGACTGACTGGAACACTGGTAGATGTAAGATTAGCAAAATAGAACTACAAAATAGACTATATATATATTTATGGTGGGCTTGGGTCTCCAGTCTCCCAATTAATCAGCCACACCTTGGTCAATCTACCCCTGTTGGGCGAAACTCGTCCGGAAATTAGACACTAATAATTTAAGCTGTATTTTTTGGGTTATGTATAGAGATAGCCTACTGTCCCCATGACTGATTAATGGGTCCTAGACCAATAAATTGTTTCTTTATTTTTAAACTATACTCCAGTTTTATCATTTAATTTTTGACACTTCAGCAATATATTCTCCTTGAAATTGCCAAAATACTGTGGTTTCTCTATTTTCTCTTTTTTCTTATTCGTGTAATTAAGTACTAGGTATTGGCTACTACTTATTTAATTACAGAAGGGGGGATACCTACTTTTTAAGCACACATCTAAGCCATGAGATTCTTACATTGTATAGGTGTAAGGGAATCAGATGAGTCTGCTTAAGTGCCCTTAAAATAAATATTCTGTCCAACCAAAAAAGTTAAGCAAGATACTCAAAGTCAGTCAAATCAGTTTTGTGCATTACCTCCTCCATGTTGAAATGTGAGATATGGAAATCTCCAGACATTGCCCAAGCCAACAGCATATCCAACCATAGACAGGAGATATTCTGATTTACTGGACCAGTTTCCACGCTCTGTGTTTTCATCTGTGTTTGCAGTTGGATCCTTTTAAAAGAGGAAATTAATGTTACTGTTACACAAGTCATTCACTAAAGATAAGCAGAACTACAAGGAGTTACCAATCACAACTTGCCTTCACCTTTATCTGACAAAAAAATGAAGTCCAGTTGGCTCCTGTTGGTTTCAGGTATAATTTTTTCAGAAATATTTGGATTAACAAAGATCCCATCACTTGTTCTTAATATTTAACTAGCATAAAGTATACAGATACAACTGAAATGTGTAAACATTCTACATACTTTAGGTTAAAATCAGTAATCTGGTATTTGCAGAATATTCATCATGGGGGACTGATGGAGGGCTCTGTTGGATTTCTGATCCTCAGCTGAATTTTAAGCAAACATCTAAAGTACAGCACAATATATATATATATATATATATATATATATATATATATATATATATATATATAAATATATAAAGCAATGGACCTTTTATTTTATAATTGAACAATGGAGGCCCCCCTAACACATTCCACACTACATGGGATTAAATATAGAAGTGGTTAGGCCATGGGACATGTATGCACATTTGCAGCCTAATGCTTGAAGTTTTGATAACTCAAAATAAAATCAGCACACTTCATTAAAAATAAAACACATTCTTTTTTCAATACCAGCCCAAAGGTTAAAACATTTGAAAAAGAGGTGAAGCTGGGCAAACTGATTGTGGCTGGAAATTGCTCCTTGAAGGAAAGCATTGGGAACCTACTGGACCAATTGTTACAGTCTCTTATGTTTGAACTTTCATCTTTGGGGAGTGTACACCTCCAATATAGCATATTTAAATGTATTCATAATAAATGTAACCAATATAACGTGAGCAGTGCAATAGAGAAAGGACTAGATTTGGTACAGTTAACTTTGAAGAATGAAAAGACTTTTGAAGAATATATTAGAGGAGAGAAGGGTTAAGGTGGGAGCATATTGGAAACACATTACTAATAATATGTTGATACAAATTAAAAATTGTATTGTACAATCTACAATGGTTTGCCTACTTCTACAGTTAAGTCTATGTAGAGATAAATTCCTCAGGGACAAAATTACAATGCTAAATACAGTTGCTGAAAGAACAAGAAAGAAGATGCAGTTTGAACACCAAATGCATTGTATTGCTATATGGAAGGAAGGCACATCTTGGCAAGCCTGGTGCACCCATTGGCAATCTACAGGATAATCCTAGCTTGGTATATAATTGGTTTTCAATTGAATTAACAGATGCTTCAAAGGGTACACTGTGGCCCTTACCTTACTCACTATATCCAAAGAGATAGACCATAAAACCCCCTCCCCTCTACTAATCTCCATAACATGAGGGTGCTCTGTAGTTAACAGACCTTACCTGGGCAGGTTAATAACTTTTGAGATATTATTGCAGAGTACACAGGAAGTCTCAAGCCCAATTGATTGCTTCCAGCGTCAGCACATAACTTTTTCTACTTATCAAATAGTTGTTAAAAGATGTTTTCCATGGTATATTGAACAGGCTAACAGGGAGCAAGTAAGAGAAATGCAATGTTTGGGTTTACATACTCCTAAGTGTATAATGTGGCAGTCCAGAGTCCTGTTCAGTGAACAGATAACACTAATCTCTGGTTTGCTACTGTATTCTGTTTCCTGTCTTTACTATCAAATCCATGAGCAAACACTTGGGAAAAAAATTACTTATTAACAATTGTGTAGGATATTTGAATGCAGCCATTCTAGTTCAGAGAGCAGAACCGAAGAAAACATTATGAAAACCATGTGGATTAGTGAATTTGTCATTTCTGACCCTCTTGGACATGTTTATGTTGTAGTCTATTCTGCATACGATATAGCATGAAGTATGATGGTTTGGATTCCAGAATAGTATAATTCTGCACAGCTCAGACATACACTGACTACATGTAGATAATCAGAGGAATCAAAATATGATTTATATTTAAATCCGTCATACTTATCATTATAAAAGAGTAGACTTTCCTTACTACTGTTCTCTGGCATATATTAAATGCTCCAGATCAGAATACATTTATTTGCTTAAACAGCCCAGGCTAGTAAGGAGAAATTCCTGTTTGGTAGGTGCACCCTTAAGTGCTTAATGCAAACATGCAATCGTTACTGGCAGAGATTCAAATCTGTATGCTTTAGACATAAATCCTAACTAAATGACATTTGTTTTTTCAAAGCACCTAACATCAAATATTTACTTCTTTTTTTTCCTCCTTTTTTGTATCTCATGATGTAAGATGATGATCTCCTACAGCCTCTTTTCATTCACCTCCTGCAAACACACATTTGCTGCATGGCATATGCCAAAGTGAGATTCCTGATGGAGACAACAGAGGCTTATGTCTGTGCATTGTGTGTCTCTTTATCATAGTCCCCATGGAAAGGCATGTGACAGAGTGACAACACAAGAGCACAATCATGAAACCAGGACAGAGTGTTCACAGCGTTTAATGTACAAACGTCAAAGACAATACCATGATGTGAGTGCACTGGAATTAAAAAAAAATGGTTGCATTCCCTTTGCTTTTACCATATAAAGTGCATAGGATTCAGAGAAAGTTTTTGTCCTTTAATGTTTCACCCTCAACTGACGTGAAACTTTAAAGCATGAGTGAATTGTGTTAGAGAGAAACATAAATATTAATGTGAATTGCAATATTAGCGTGAGTTATGCTTCTCATGATTGCCAACACATGGTATTATTTTGATCTGAATCAACAAGTAAAAAGTAAAGAAAAAATACAACTTTTAAATGCAAATGTTTTTTATAAAGCCAATAAGCATCTGTGAGTGATGTTGCTCCTGGATTCAGATGTCTCTAACACTGAGTTTTGCTAGAGATGTAGATATGAATGATGTCAGCAGTGAAGAAGCTCAGGAAAACTTCTGATAATCTAAAAATTTATCACATTACTAAGATTTTGCAGGGAATCAATACAAAGGGTTATAATGTCTAAAGTCAGGTAGCTTAAAATAGTCATCAGATTTTAGGTGATGAAAGATCTTCTCTGATTGGTTGATAATAAGAAAACTAATAAAAAGGTTATGATGTGCAAAGTTTAGTAGTAACCCGATTTAAAATGATGACATGTTGGTTCCCTATAGCCAAATCTAGTAACTCTGTGGGGTCCATTTATAAAGCAGAAAAACTGACATTCACTGAAACATTCCCTGGTGGAGAATCTTCCAATTCCATGTCTTTTAATGGCAGTAATCGATTGTCCACCAAGAAATATTTCAGTGAATGTCAATTCCACTACTTTATAAATAAATCCCTGTCTGTTCATTTAAAGTTTGCACTATTTATCGCTCATCACATACACTTTTACTATATATCAGTAATAGATTTAAAAGGAAATATAAATAAAATTTCCCTTGCGTCATAAATCTGCTGTCTTTGATGAAACTCAGTCTGGAGAAGAAGAATAAGAAGAGTTTGGAATTCCTTGTTAACACATTGTTCACATACCACACTTCAATCTACACTTGCTAAGAAACTCAAATAAAAAAGAAAACGTCCATCTGGCTACTTTCCCAGACACTTGACACTTCAATTCATACATGATCCCTCTGGTCCACTCACCACAAGGTCCTTGCTGGCTTTCTTGTTGCAGCATTTGAGGAAATTAGGCAGGGAGAAACCCATTCCTGAAAGCAGCTCTTAACAGTGGATGTATTATATCCGTGCCTTTTAGGTAATTGTGTGAGTCCTTTGTAGCTCAACCACTCACTGGTCCAACCTCCTGTTCACTTCTCTCCCCAGGTAAGACAGGGATCCTTTATGTAGACACAATCACCGCCTCCCATTATTGCTTCAATTACAATAAATGATGAGTTTCACAAGTAGGCTGGACAAATTATCTTGCAACATCCCATGATAATTACCCATGTTAAAACAATGAAAGTTTTGGGAGTTTCAATGTGATAGTGATTGAGGTTTAACTTGGCATTTGTTCTTTGTATCAGTCAAGTATCTTAATCAAGCTTGTGTCAACATGCCATTGGTTTTCAATAACTACGAGACAGGTGCCTACCAAAAATTCTTTTGAAAGGAAAGTTTATTCTCTGTATACATTTTAGGATACACTGTATATATTGTTAAATGGTGTTAATATATATAATCTGAAAAATACATGTAAATTTATTATAACCCATGTTTCCTGTAAAGTTTGTACAGCATGTCTGTACACAAAGGTTGCAGAATGATCTCCCTTTGATATCAAATACAGAGATCATTTACAGATCTGTAAATCACAAAGAGATATCAAAACATGGAACAGCAAGCAAGGAAAAAAGTGAAAGTTCCATAAAAACTACTGCTATATAAATACTAGATAATAACTCAAAACACAAATTACTTAATTTTTTTAACTTTTTCAAACTAACTTTTAGCCCAGATATGATTTCCACTATATCTAAAAACGTTTCATGCATGCAGTGGAATTTTCTCAATAAATAAACATATAGACCGATTCACTTTACTATACATTTGAAACTTGGGTGTTAAAGTGCACATTACATGTCACATGCATTGGTCAAGTATAGTACTTCCATTATAAATGGGCAGCATTATGGCTCAGTGATTAGCCCTCGAATCTCGGCCAGGACACTATCTGCATGGAGTTTGCAGGTTCTCCCCGTGTTTGTGTGGGTTTCCTCCCACCATCCAAAAACATGCAGTTAGGTTATTTGGCTTCCCCCCAAAATTGACCTTATATTAAAAAGACACATGACTATGGTAGGGACATTAGATTGTGAGCTTCTTTGAGGGAAAGCTAGTGACATGACTATGGACTTTGTGCAGGGCTGTGTAATATGTTGGCGCTAAATAAATACTGTGTAATAATATAATACAAATACAGGTATTAGGATATGCGTACTAACATGCTAAAATATTCTGTATTGGACCTGGAGCAGTACAAAGGGCAATGACAATGTACAGTTCACATCAGCATGCAAACTGCATTTCCAAAATAAACTTCAGCTTTGGTTCCCCTGTGTACAATATTGTGTATGATATGATCCCTAAAGATCTCTCAAACAAAATCTCCCTACACATGGAAAATTTTATCTCTCTTGTCAATTACAATATCCTACTCACAGAATAATCTAGAGGCTTTTCTACAGTGTTTTTTTCAGTAACGAGAGTAATGTGTGCATGGTATATGTAAAATCAGGCTATTAGTATTATATATTGCCTATATATGTAAAATCACTATGTAGATGATTATGAAAAGTTTGCACTGATGAAAAGTTTGTGTTGCCCTTAAAAAACAACCAGTTTTCAAATATAATTATTACGGACTATTTTAAAAAGAATGATTCTTTTTGGTTGCTATCTGATTTGAGAAATTTTTTCTTTACCAAACTTTTAATTTAGACAACTCTAATTTTATGTTTGGGGGATACAATTAATTGTTTTTACAGGGAGCTGGAGTACATAGAGACTTTGCTCTTGTAAAATAAGGTTTGTCGTTTCTTGTAAACTCAACCAGCCATGTATAACAGTGTTTCTGGCCAGGTAATGAACCTGGAAAACAGAGCTGATGTCACCATTACAGATATACATGCATAGGATACCTATTGCATATGGCACACTAAATAGTCTTAAAAGTAGGATTTACCAGCCAGTATGCTTCTTACTAACATATGTCATTTAATGATATTGTCCGAGGCTTTGCTTATCAACCTTGATTGTATAAACACATGAATGTTTAATAATTAAAACACACTGACAGGTATAACTTCCATATATAAAAAAAAAATGAATACCTCCAATAAGAATTAAATAAGATACATAGACCATGCCATAGGTATTAGAGAGTAGCATTTATAACTTGGTCTGGGTACCTATTGTATCCTGAGCTATCAGATATTTTGTTGTCCTTTTTGGAATTTATACCCATCTTTGTGTTTTTTTAATGATGCTGAAATGAATGCCTTAAAATTCAATCTTGATGTAATTTTAAATCTTATTACAACTATATATGCATACATTTAGATGCATACATTTATCACCATTGACGTTTTACTTTAGGTAAAACAAATACTTTTACTGACAATATTCAAAAAGTCCCAAAAAGACTCTGAAGGCTGCAGGTTTTTGATTTATATATCAGCCACCTGCTTTCTGAGATTTGTTAATTCTCCGATGGAGCTATAGAAGCTTAAGCCAATGGAGCATAAACTGGTCATGCTTACATTCCTTAGTATGAAGTGCTATCACAAGTTGAGTATTGTGTTATAAAGGAATTTCCACACATGACTTAAAACGATGATTTTGGGAACAGATGAAATTTTGAGACGATTACAAAAGAAGCCTGCAGACAAACTAACTTACAAGAGGGAATCAAAGAAGAAGTATAAGAAAGGATGGGCAGTGTATTTTCCCTGCAGCTTCCCTACATTTTCACTAAGTTGTGTAATTTCCTTACATTTTCCCGGCCAAAAAAACTTCTAGGAGTTGCCAAAAAGAAAATGCCTAACCTGCATGCTTTTTCCTTTACTCCTGTGTGCAGTGCAGTGTACAGAGTCCATTCCTGACATAAGTAAATTGTCAAGAATTGAGCAGCAACATGAAAAGATTAAGAACCCCCAGAATTTAGGGATTAGGGGTAGAATGACATCAAATATTTGATATATTCCAAGCTCACTGGCTCTGCTGACATATCTCGAATTACAGGTATATTACAAATATGGTTCCAAGAGTGTTCGCAAAAGGCCAGGTTTATTAAAGCTTTCCAGGACTGGAGAAGATAAACAGTCATGGGAGAACCTGAGTGATCCAGCAATCCTAGAATGGTCCGGGATTTAAAACGCTTGCCAACTAATCTCAAGATATTTATAAGAAGTTAATTCCAGATTTGCTGGATCAGACCAAAGTGAGGACAAAAGGACAAGTATAACACCAATTTATGTATGAGTCAAATGAACAAATTCATTATTTCATAAAAATCAGGGTTCACAGACTACCCTCATAATCAGGGTTTATTGGGAAAATGAGCAGTGAACTGTAAAGAGCAAAAACAGCTATATAAAAATTCTAACCTGGAGAGGCATCTTTTTCCCCCAGGATAAAGGCAAATTCCCCTTCCGCAGGAAAATGAACCTTCTATATAAAGTAAAAAGGTTGAGTTTAGGTACCCTCTAAGGGTTAAACTCATTTAAAATATTAATAGTATCCTATCTTTTCTATCCCAAGATTCAGAAATGACTTTTACACCTGAAACTAGAGGCTTTCAGTGATTAATCCCTATTCATTTTGTGTGCCCATTATTTACAGATACAAACCATACCAGGAAGATGGAATATGGTTCTACTATAAACAGTACTACTGTCAGAATTCACCTGAATATCAAGTTACCTTACCAATTATTTTTCTTTCAACTGTACTATTGGTGAAAATTATATAATAAACACATATGATAAGATCAAATTATTAAATACTATTGATTTTCCTGCCAGCATTGCCAGTAAAAAAAACAATATACATCAACTTTTTCCCCCGCCTACATTGTGGTACTGACCAGTTTTTATTACCAGAATATTTTTTTAAATCAGCATTGATGATGACCAACAAGTCTGAAACAAGCATATGCAATTAGGATTATATTATCAGGTTGTATTGTAGATCATGTTTTTTACATTTTCTTGCACTTGAATGTCTATTGTTTGCGAACTGAATAAATGTGTTATTCCTTGTAGAGTGATAATTCACATTTCTAAGGGAACAGTCTTAGCCCTTTTAGTAAATCAACTCCATGGCATTGTAAAGTGGAACACTCTTAGCAAATGACCAGAATGACCAGTAAATGACGCACAATGATAAGCTTATTTATGAGCTTAGGAACGAAACGTGTTAAAAAGATGGAGATGTCACGCATAATTCAACATCTCTCCAAATTATAATGATGAAATTGATCTGGTAATTAGCTACTCTAAAGTCGGATTATTAATTAGTAATTAGGATTATTTTGCATTCCAGAGAAAACACCTTTTCTTTTTTTAGATCCATATGTATGAAAAGTTGACCTTTGACTCACAAACTTGTTTCCTAATGAACAGCTCCTCTTCACTAATTGTAAAAAAAATCAAGTGTTATATTTTTTGCCTATTTCACTTACCTTTTTTTAAAAAAAATTTCTTCCCCTACCTGCAGCCTTGGTGGTTTCCTTGCCAAGTTTGGTACGCAGAGTAGGCTGTAGCCTGCTATGATACCTATGTTATATATTATTATTATTTATACTCAGTATTTATATAGCGCCAACATATTATGCAGGGCTAAATCCAATGAGGCAGCAATAGCCCCATGAGTCCTTGCCCACGAATAATCAAGAGGCCTGCTAAAAAAATCTGGGATAGACAGTCAGGTTCCAGTGATGTCACAAAGTAAGATAGCAGCACAAGACCGGAAGTGAAGAAGTAACACAGCAAAAATAAGTAGACAATGCAGGATTTGAACATTTGAAGGGTTCCCTTAAAAATATAATATGTATCCCTCTTCAAATATGTTAGCACAATTTCCCCATTAGCCAAATTCATCTATATATAAAAAATCATGATAATAAACATTACAGATACATTGAATTCAAAAGTAAAGTTAGTCATTCTCAACTTTTTCACCCCTGGGGGACTGGTCCAAGGAACCACTGATAAAACCAATAAATTGGGTTCAATGTGAAGAGGCCTCCTAAATTGGTAGCCAGTTCAAAAAATCCCCCTGTTCCACAGTAGAAGCTAGAATACTACTTTCGTAGATACTTTTTTTTTTCATCATCATTCAACTGGTTGTATCAAATGGTGGTACCCAAAGAGGAGGTTGACCAGTCAAAGTTTGAGGAACCCCTAGCAACCTCTGCAGGAACCCTGGTTAGGAATGACCAGTATGAACTTTTAACTGTACACATAAACACATTTTTAATTACTTTCCAAATAACCATTTGCAACAGTGTGTAGCCTGGGAAAACAGGGAAATGTTTGATTTTCTTGTGGATTATCAGCACACAATTCTTTATCTTAAACCCACAGCAAGTGATAAGATTGGATTGACAAATACTTCTCTAGGTGAGCAAGTATCTTTCTTTTATAAACCCTATTGCAAACATATAGAGAAAAACTGTTCATTCATTTAGAAGCAAAAGTGACTCACATTTACAACGAACCATTATATAAATCACTGCTACCTCTTTCAGACTGAAATCCTTTTATAAGTAGATGATCACTATTACCGTATAGGATGGCACACCTATAGTGAAAAACAACAGCAAAGTCCATGCTGTAAACTGTATCTGGGTCATTGAGTTTGATTGCAGGTTTGTAAAAAAATAAAGAGGAGGAAGCAGTAGCATTATAGAGCCAAGAAAATGGCATATGTGGTTTATGTATATATTCAAAGAAAAACGGACAGACTAGATGGACCAATAAATCATAGTATTTCAAATTAATTTATCATGTCTGTTGAATTAGAAGATCCATGATTTGTTTTTGAGAAGATCTTTTTCACAATTGGCAGTTCATTCCAGAATTGAGGTCAGGGCTCTGAAAAGGTCATGTCAGTTACACAATTCATACACATCAAACAATCTCTTTACGCACCCAGCTTTGTCCATAGTGGGCACAGTCATGCTGGAACAAAAAAGACCCTACCAAGTTGCTTTATTTTTGGAGGGTTCATAAATTGGATTTCAAATAATATAATCCCCAAGTTACTATAATATATTATAAAACAGAAAAAGGTTTGCAAAAAGTATGTCTTAAAACTTAAAAACTTAAAACTTAACAACTGTGAGATTTTACCATTCTCAGTTTATAATATCATAATATAATTTATATTATAGTATTTTATCTGGCAATGCATGTTCATTGCTGAAGATCAGTGGTAAACAATGGAAATAATAGGATTTTTTGTCAAGAAAATATTGTGGGAGGTTCTAACCCACTCAATTGTTTATATTAATTTCTTACAGGAAACAGACTATCCGTCGTATTCATGCAGTAAAAATGTAACGAGCATCTGCTTACTTCCAACACAAATTACAAAAAAAGTGTATTGTCATTTTAGATTACTAGGTAAACCTATAAAACTCTTTTTTTACCCACTATCTCAAAAAATTAACAAAAAACTGTTTTTTATTATTTGTTTAAGAATTATTTCTGATTTTTTTTTTTAAACTGCAAATTAATCTTACAGCCGATAAAAGAAAGGCTTTTTACTTCTTTTGGCTCAATGCACTGTAAGCGTGTTGGCTCACGTCTGTTGGTATTTACCAGGCATTACATCAGAGACATATTTAAAGTTGATGATCCCCAAAAAGTCTAAAGATGTAGACATGAAACTTTTTTGAAAAAAATGTTTAAATGTAAGCTATGTCTGTCCTAAAAATCAAAAGCCCTGGATGTATTGCTAGCCAGGAAGTAGGGGTCAGCGAGCAAATTTTTTAAATTCGGTTTCGTGGCGAATTGGGCTGTTCTCGCTTACCAAACGTATTTAAGAACGGCCCTTGTAAATTCGGCCGGCGAGCTCCACTCCTCTAATTGCTGTTGCAGTCCTGTACTAAATGTTCCTGGATAGGTTCTCTATCCAGGAACACAGTGTGAGTCTCGCTGGCTGCTCATGAATGAATGCAGCGTGGGAAAAATCCTCTAATTTTTCCCACAGCTGCGTTTATTCAAAAATGCAAGCCGCATGACTCGGGGGCTCTGAGAGGAGGGGTTTAGGAGGAATGCAGCCACGATAATCCTCCTCTCAGTGAAAGATCCCCGGGCACTACAGGTCAGAATGAGGGCTTGCCCGGGGATCGCTCACTGACAGGAGGATTCTTCACGGCTGTATTTATGAATGCAGCAGTGATAATCCTCCTATAGTGATTTCCAATGGCTTCGCAAAATTTTGTGAACCCATCACAACTTCGAGGAAATTTTCGCCAGAGGCATTCTCGCTCATCCCTACCAGGGAGGCATTAGGAAGTTATTTGTATGGTGTTGCCTAGTGAGTTCTTTACTGTGATGACAAGTAAACCTGTTTTTTTTTTGTTATTTGTAAAGGAAGTAATGACAAAGTAAATACCATCTGTTTTTATTAAGACTAATATTAATACTAATATTATACTAATATTAGTAATATATATTCAGTATATAATACTCAGTATTTATTAGGACAAACAGTGTCTTGCTCCTTCTCTTCATTGTACTCTGTGAGCACTTGAACACATTTACAGTATACCTTGAATATGAAGATTAACAATATATAATTTAATACATTTTGTGGGTGATCTAAAATGTAGGTTGCATTTACTGTTTTTTTAAGTAGCAGAACAGATTGCACAGTTTCTCAAAGTTTTAGAGTATAAATACTTTTTTATACCAGCCCTTACTCCAAGCCCTTATACCAGCCCTTACTCCAAATAAGCTTAAAGCATATCTAAATCAATTCACTTTACCAGTTGTTAGATGTGATGATTGCATTTGTTTAAATTTAAAGGCTTTTTTTATGGTCTCGTGTTTACACAGTAGTCCTGCTACAGTCCTGCTGTTAGCTTACTCCATGTCCTAGAATGACAACTCACCATAATGTAACCATAAAGAATCAGTGCTGCTATCCTAGGCTACTAGTTTTCAAACTTTAAAGAATTGAGAGTATACAGTATAACTAAATTTTAGTTTTGTACAGCTTTTGGACAGGATACAGGATTTTGCACTGGAAGAATGAATTGGCTACAATAAATGATTTTAAAATTGTGAAAGGAAAAAGGAACACTTGGGGAAAATTATGCAAAAACAACTTACATTTGGAACAGGGTGCTTGAAAATGTTCAACCTTTGTAATTTCAGAAAATGTTAATGTCAGAAAACTTCACCTTTCGCTAGATAAACACAAATTCAGCACTACTCCAAAGCTTGGGTATATAGTTAATACTCTAACAATGATCATGTGATCTCTGCTGAAGGCAGATGCTCAGGTAGGACTGATGCTCAGTTGACCAACTTACAAATGCCATGGTACTGGTTATATATCAGTATTAGAGGGTTGCCAAATAGGAGTTTTTACAGAAATGTGTTTTGATTTGGCCTAGTCATGTAATGCCACTAATTATTGGAAAACGTAAGCCAATGGACTTTATTCATGTTATGCTTTATTGTGCATGAGATTGGTTACAAATGCTATAGGTATATGCTTGGTTTACATTTTGAATGTTGTGGTCACCCAGGTTAGGTGGAACTGATTGAGATCTTTGGGAACTTTGCATGCACTGTAGGTGGTTTTGCAACCCAAAGATTAGTTGTTTCTTACATGTTCATCAACATGCAGGATCAAATGCCATTTTGGTAAGCAATGACCTAAACTAATTTAAATTAATTACGAGTTCAACCTTAAAACCAGGAAGGATAATGTGTGACCTAAAATTTCACTAATAGTAAGACTGAGTGAAAATTGGTAAAACATTATAGGCCAATTTTATTATTGATCGGGGTGTGATTAATATGTTATACTGAATGAGGCAGAATTTACAGATTTATCCATAAATTTGGCAAAGTCAACATAAAACATGCTACTAACATGTCCTACAGAAGCCGTGTGTGTTGATTTACTTAAATTCATTAGATTAAGCTTAAGTAGGTGCTTAATTCTGTTGGTATTTTGTTCGATTAATTCCACCCTGAATTCCAAATACTTTATACAAAAGGGTGTGGAGTCAATAATAGAAAAAAATTAGGACATGCATAAATAAAAAATTTCCTTACATACAAGTCATTATTTAAAGTTTATGTCCAGTAAAAAAATCGTTTTCCTAGTTTTAAGTACCGTGGGGGAAAGTTTAAAAACTCTGTTGCATTTCCCTGCTCCCAAAGACTAATTTATATTGCTTTTCCCTAACTTCCTGTTCTGCCGGCAACGGATTTACCAAACAGGAATTAAGGTAAATTAATGGATACATTTTTTTTAACAGTAGGGAAAGTATAGAACCCCTGTAAATTTTTTTATTGCTGTAACGTCCCCTGTTGAAGATATATTTCTTATCACATCCTGTCTGAAAGAAACCTCTCCTGCCCCATCATGTCTGTATATAGCTCAAATTGAAGGTCAGGTGCCCACAATCCTTTTTGCCATGTAATATGGCTGATATTTCCTTAAGTATTTTATGACTTCTGAAGTAGTTCAGTAATAATAAACACATGCAACAAAATGCTAAATATTCTAGTAGCAAAATAAGGTATTTGACTGCTGTTGTAAATAGTTCTTCTAATGCTAGGAAATCATTGAACATATTAACAGCAAGAAAAGTTATTATGTATGAAGTTTATGGGAACTAAGGATTCAAATAACCAATTTCAGGACTTTTAATTTTTAACATACATCGACTCTCTATCCTGCATATGGAATGATGTTTTTTAAGATGTTTCTGCTTTGTGAGTTAACCAGGAATGACACACATTTGCCAAAGTAACCTGCCACTGTGGTTAATATATAGATAACCAGAATCTAGGTATTCAATTGAGTTTTCTTGCTGAACACATGTAAGCCAATCCTCTTGTTTTTGGTAAAAGCTAAAAGGTTTTCTAGTCTAAATCTTAATTCTTACTCAAGTGAAAAAACCTCAGAACTTTATTTTCACACCAAATACATTTGCTGTATATAAACTGTGTTTACTGTGTATACTCAAGCATAAACCAAGATTGTTGTTCTCAAATGCCATTAGAAAAATCTTGGTTCATAATATGGTCACACTAATAGAGTTTGTGTATACCGAACTTTTGCCACTGGTGATAAAACACATGAGTTTGTTATATGTTTTACATATGGACCCAGTGGCATCTGTTGGTGGCCATATTAATGTACAAAAGTTAATTTAACAGCAAGTGACCCATATTAACCAACTCAAAGATACAAAAAAAACTTTAACCTGTGAAGAGAGGGAAAAATAACATAGCGTTGAAAGTGTACTCATGTACATTTCACTGGCATTTCTATTGATTGTATTTAAATGTTAAAAGTGACATTTTGTTACCTAGGTTTTTACTCGAGTCAAACAATTTTCCTTGACTTGATATGATTTAGTCAGTTTTCGCTTGGCATAATTTGGAGCTGGAGTGGTGCTTCCAAGCTCTGAAGATGGAGAGCTATTTTGGTTAATACTTGAGATTATTTGATGGAGCTAGAGAACAGCGAGAATTAAATGTAATTTCAAACTGGAGCTTGAAAACTTAAGCTATAATACTAAAACTGCTTCTCTCAGTGCTACTAATGCAGAACCTAATGCTATTCAGTTTGTTGCTATTGTGCTGAAAAGTAGGAATACCTAATATCAGCCTGTACTTTATTTTATATTTCTATAAATAATAGTGTTATTTAAATGGAAAATATTATGCTTTCCAGCCAGAAATCCTCTTTTGCATTTTCAATGACTCCAACTTCATTTTTGGTTCCTGACTTTTATTGACTTCATGGCTATGCTTTGCTAACTACAACTCTTGTGTCCAATGGCACTGCATTTACTGGACACTACAGTGCCCTCAATGGGCAGCAGATGGCAGTTGCCAGGGCTTACTGTAAAGTTAGGGAAAAGCAGATCCCAGCAATAGGAAAAACTAGAGCACAGCAGCACAAAATACCGGTAGGCTTTTCAAGAAAAAAAAAATATGCATGTAGTATGCATTGTTTAGTGCTTGTTCCAAATAAATCCTGATGCACAAATCTTCAGAAAGACATCCATGGTAAAGGACTACTTGCAACGTAACACCATGCCAGCAATTGGCCAAATAGAACTCAACCCTGGTGAGGGATGGAATATTATATCTATGACATTGAAGTGCACATTTAACACTGTCATAATTGTTTTACTATCTACTGATCTTATTGATCTACATTCTTAAGCTGCATACACACTTCCAATAATTATCGTTGGAAACAGACAACGACCGATCAGCCGAACATGCTTTAACATTCTGGTCATATTAACTGCAGGGGGTAGATCTTGATTTTACTTCCACAGGTAAAGGAAAAAGTATACTTGCAGAAGTGTGTTGCCATCCATGCAAACAATTTTTTTTGTGATTGCCAAATGATCTGTTGGAGTATGAGCATCTCAACCTTTGCTACCCTAATATTAAATTCTTTATATGAGTCACCTCTTGTGAACTGTCTGACTGGTATCGCTCAAACATGAGATAACATTTTATGTTTATTGAGATTACTGAGGGGTGATAATGTCTACTATACAAACATACTTTCTACCTTCAGATAACTTTATCCCTTCTTCAAACGAAACCTGTAACTTTGACAGAACTGTGATGGGAGAACCAACTCTGTTGGTTCAGAGTTTTATATTCAATGCAACTGCATAATCTTTGATGAACCAGTATTGCAAAAAATGTTTTCTGAAATGTTGTTGTTTTCTGAAAAATGTATGGGTTTACCATGCAGATCAAGATGTCCAGCAAAAGTGACAGCAACAAGAGTGACAAACTATAACACACTCAGGGGTGCTAGAGCTTGCTGTAAAGTTACTTGACATGTGTAAAAACGTACATGTAAAAGAAGAAATCCTTTGCTTTGTTTTTTTTTGTTGAAATGCCACCTCTTTGCTGTACCCCAGCCTCTGTGAGTACTCAGTTGGTCAAATATGTTAAATATATGTTACCCCTTGCACATACTGTGGTTCCACCCACCAGCTTATACATCCTTTAGTGATGTACAAGGGAGTATATGCCAGGGAGAAAAGAAGCTGCTTTGGAAAGTCAAGTTTGTATTTTTTTTTTGCAAAGTTTGAAATCTCGTCACAAAACATTAAATCACTACTCCCAATATGTTGCAACCTTCCTTTGTTTTGAACCTTCCAATGGACCTTGGCCCCTTTTTGGCATCCCTCTGGCTTGGTGCTCCAACCACAACCTCCAGAACCTATGTTCCTTGAGATGAGAGACCATCTATGGAACTAAGGTACAGTAAATCTATCTTTTAATATAAAGTTTCATAAGGCCTAGTAATACTTTTTTTTTACCATGTACAGTATATATTGTTGGTCACCATATCCACATCATGTGCAAACTCCTGCAAAATATTCATCTCCTAAACTATCCTCTGCTTACAGCCACACAATAAATCATGGGTATAGTTATTTGAATATCATGGATGAGTTATATGAACTTTGCTATACTTCGAAGTGTGTGTACAGAAAAAATGCCTTTTTAGTTTTGGATAGGAAGAGTAGGAAGGGGGTTAGAACACGTGTCCCTACTGCAGAAATTCTTTCCTTTCATTTGTCCCGTTACCATCATCAAAACAGAAAGTGGTGAAATTCAATATTTTAGGTTGTTATCAGAGTTAAGAAAAATTCTACAGTGGGCACACCTGTTCCAGGGACTTCTCTCTGAGAAGAAAATGTTCACTTTTAGAGATTCTTCTTATGCCCTATTGTGTTTTAGGAACTGTTATGGGTTTAAACCCTTCCATGCTCTATGCATATACTTGACACAATTTTAGACATATTTCACTCCAAACTTATGGTTCAAAAAAAACTAATTTTGTCTGGTTTCACGTACATACTATTTAGCAAAATGGTTTAGGGAGCTTACAAAGGTAAAAAGTTTGTTGAGTTAGTAGGGAAATAAAGTACACAGTATGCCAGTTCAAAGATGTTCTGATTGGACAGAACTTGTCTAATATATATATATATATATATATATATATATATACTAAATGCATGCATCATTAGCTTATAGCTAAAAATACCAAATGCATCACTTTTTAAAAAAAAGTGAGTATACAGTTTATAAAGTGACGTGAATAATGTCCCACTCTCATTTCATAATATTCACAACTTTTATTTACTCACAGACTATATGAATATCTCATGATATTTATTTTTATAGCTTATGCCCGGACGTTTGAGTCACTCCTGTTCTCATAAGGGTGTTGCCTACAGATTATAACAGAGGGTTTCAGGCTTATACATTGCAACAATTTTTTATTTGACTGAACTATTTCACAATATACCTATGATGACAGCAAACACAGTCAGTGAGCCATCTATGGATCTTCGTAGTTATGTAGTAAGGAGTAATAAATATACATTATAAAAGCCTAAAAGCAAAGTGTATGTTCTTTTTGCTATCTTTTTTTTTTTTTGAGTGACTTTATGCATATTGTATTAGCATAAAAAATGTAAAAAATAGTGCATCTTACCAGCCCTTGTGTGTAAAGGTTTTATTGCTTTAAAGCCAGACTCTAGTATCATCATTAAATTGCGCACTCAGCTACCTATAACTCTTCTCCAACTTGATGCTGTGTTATTTTTTTAAACTCCTTACTTTTTGTGTAATCTTATGATTTTTATATTGATGACTTCACCGGTGGGCTTGCACTCTTTGAGCCTGCACCGGTTGGTGGACATGAGCAGTGGCTTTACATTACTACTTGCTTCCTATCTCATCACTTCATTTATCATAAGGGGTCCTTGGAGTAGGTATGAGTCTTCCAAAACAAAATGCAAACGACACAAAATTATATCCACACATAGTGCTGCCTAAATTTGACATAAAAAAGAGCAAAAAGAATGGTGACCTACGGACACTATGATTGTGGGGGACAGGAATTGACAATGCTAGAAATGCACCAGTCTGGACCTAAAACAGGGAACTTTGACAGCTGTCACTGCAGATTCCTTAATGTTCAAAAAAATAATCATACTTCGAGACAGAAGAGAATCTTTAATGAAAAAGTAAAACTGAAGGGTGGATACAGTCCATCTCTAATGATCAAGGTAAGAACATTTACAGAAAATTGTTGTTGTTGTAAGAAGTACAATGTCCTTGTCAGGTCTGGAGGGATAAAAAAAAAGTATAAAAATCTTTATCTTTCTTTGGAAACTTCTAATTCCATCAATCCAAATTATTATGGATGACACTGAATCCTGGCCTTGCAGAACTAGGGTCCTAGGTTTGAATTTCAACCAGGACAGTACTAAGGGTTTCCTCTAGGTATTCTGGTTTCCTCTTACATTACAAAATCAATCCTGGAAAGTGCTTTGGTGCCCCCACCTAAATTGGTCTTAGACTGTGTTATGGATAGTAGATTGTAAACTCATGTTGGAGACTGTTAGAGACATGACCATGTTTGCAGCCCAGTTTGGGTGGGACCGTGGCCGCCCCTAGAGATAGAGTGGAGGTTTAAACTTGGCCAATGTCACATAGAAAATGCATCTTATTTGCTGCTTGTGTGATTGGACTGCTTGTGGATTGCAGTGCTTTCCACAAAAATAGATCTAAGGGAAAAGAACGTTCAAATCTGCTGAGATTCCTAAAAAAGCATGTGCAAGATTAAGCAGGCACTGCAGCTTTTCCTATGAAAGCCCTGAGATTGCTTTGTTGGATTTGGAGAACACATACCTTCCCTTTTAAAAATTTGAACTTGGAAGATGAGGCCACAGCAGTTACTCCTGTCTTTCCTAGTAAAAATAGGATAATATCAAAAGTTCTCTTTGGGCTAAACCACAGAGGCGCAGGATCCAGATGAATGTCAAATGGCTGTGGTCCTCTGCCACATTTGCATCTTTTTTGGATGTGTTAGGGGTACTGGAGCAAGTAGTAATAAAAAAAGAGCCTGCAATGTAATTCCCAGTATAAATGTTGCAAGTAATAAAGTGGAACTAAACTACAAATAAAAAAATTACACCTTTATTCCCACAGATCCCTGAAGGGCGCTTGTCCGTCCAATGATCCAAGGAACAGCCGGGCGCTGCCATCTTCTGTCTTCTCTTTTGTGTTCTTCTTGCTACGTCATGAGTTCTCGCACTGCGCAAGTGCGAGATCAGGTAACATAGCCGCTGTAAAGAGGAAAAAAAAGAATGCTGATCATATTGCGCATGCGTGAGATCACCATCTTTTTCCCCTTAGTGGAAAAATTGCCCCTTCTGTGCATGTCCGAGATGTTGCGTTTAGGTCCGCTTTAATGTTCCTGCAGATTCTCCATTATACACAGCAAGGCAAACTGTTGAGCACTAGGCAGCTATGCTGAGCACTTATGGCTTTTCACCACTTTCATACAAGCCATCATCATGGGGCATGTGTGCCATGCTTCCAAAATTCATTCACAATTTACATTGAAATAGAGACCGATTTATAAAAAAGTGAACCCAACATTCATTAAATATTCTGTAATGAAGAATAAATCACTGCTTTTGAAAACACATGGACTTGGAAGATTCTCCACTAGAGAATGTTTTACTGTATGTCACAGTCACTGGTTTATGAAAAGACCACATCGAATAAAATAAACTGGAGTTAATGCCAAAAGTAATTAGTTTTTTTTCTTTCTATTCCAATCATAGCTGATAGCCAAATTTGAAAAGTTACAGAATTCTCCTGCAAATGTAACCTAAGCTATATTTGATACACTTTCAGTATTATTCATTATGACAACAAGTTTAGTAATTGTGGTTATCTCTATATATATATTTGTGTAGAAGGACAGGAGAGACTGTGTTTGCAGTAATATTGATGTAATCCAAAGTAGGTTTCACTGCCTGATGCTGTTTACTCATTCAAAAGAAAAGTCTGAAAAAAAGTCTATGAGACGTTTTAATAAATCCCTTTGTAACCATTTAACTAATCCATGTGCTATTCTCAAAAATTAAAAAAAAAGTTTAAAAAAAAAAAAATTAGCTATTGCTAATGTATGTAAACCGTGTAATCTAGACAAAGACAATAAATATTAGACATTCCGAATTGCTGGTGCCTGAGATTATAAGGAAGAGGCCCCTGTATAAAAAGTGCAGACTACCTATGTGGAACTCTCTGTCTGGAAATGTTCAGTACTTAGTTCTCTAAGACGCCCCTTACTACACTTTTTTTAATAGGTGACTGAAAATTTCCAGCTTTTTTAATAGGAGGTTAGCAATTAAACCTTGCATATTTCTCTAAGTACAGCTTCTCCTAAATGTAATATTATTATGTATAATGTGTATGTACATGATACTTCATTGAACCCAAATGCAGCTCCTCCTTATCCCAGTCTTAAACACTACTGCTGCCCCTGTATAAAGCATTGGTCTGACCTCATCCAGAATATGCAGTCCATTTTTGGACACCAGTTCATAAAAAGGAGAAAAGGTTGTGGAACTGGGGAAGAGTACAGAGAAAGGCAACTGAACTAATAAAATGAATGGCGAGGCTCAGCTATGAGGAGAGATTAGATGGACTGAATCTAATCTCCCTTGAAAAGAGACATTTAGGGGGGGGATATGATCACCCTGTATAAATATATCAATGGTCCACATAGAGAACTCTCATCCCCATTATTCACTTTGAGATCATTACAAAGAACAAGAAGACACTCTTTGCGTCTGGAGGAAAAGAAGTTTAAGCTCCGGATAAGGAAGGGATTCTTCACTGTAAGGTCTGTGAAAATGTGGAATAGGAAGTAGTTTTAGCAAGTTCTAAAGATTGCTTAAAGAAAAGGCTGGATGTATTTTTAGAAGCACAGAAAATAACTGCATATTAAAGCTTTAAACTAAGAACAACAGAGACTGTTGATCCAGGAAACATCAAATTGTCTCATGGGATCAGAAATTTTTTTTTTTGCCCTGTTCGAGTAAGTTGAACCATGTTTAATATTTATTTTTCTTTTTTGCCTTCCTCTGGATCCCCTGTGCATGGCTCTATCTCAAATCCTTAGGTTTTCTTAGATGGCTTTTCCCCCAGTGACTGAACCCAAAGGACCTCAAAAATCATATACATAGTTTATATCATGTGATATTAGTAGTTTTCCTAATAGATGTTTTTCAACATCACAATTCTAATACAGCCCAGACTTACGGAAAAAGGTCTTACGGTAGTATGCAATAATTTTTCCAAAGTCCAGAAAGCAGTGGGAAGGAACAGATGTGGTCGACTTCCTTTAGACAAGCTATAGGCTTCTGAATCAGCAGGGACAATACTGATAATCACAGATAACCTCCTGGAAGATCTTTACATTTCACAATTATGTGGACAGGCACAGCTCACAAGAGGATGGGACAATTTCCATTTTTTCTTAAGGACATATTCCCACAGATCTAGACATATATAATTACAAAACTATGTTCAATTGCTTTGCAATTACTCAAAAAGTTTACTGGCACAGACTGCTATATTGAGGGTATATTAGGGTTTTTTGCAAGCAGTTTTGAGCAGTATTAAAGGTCATTATTGGACTGAAGAAGCATATTCACAATCTGACAGGTGGCAGGAGGCGTCAGAATTGTCAGGTGGTTTCTTGGACATGTACCCTGCCCCAAAGAATTTAATTGGAACTGCTAAGCTTTGCAAGCAGTCTTTTCAGTAGGTAAAAGCAGTCTAATAATTGACTTGGGAGCATCTTATATGTGAAATGGGCTGTAAAGCATGTGTGCCCTCTCCCCATAAAAGGTCCTCTGAAACCTGGCTTTCAAAAAAAGGAGGGACCATAAACCATGTAAGTCTCTTTCTTTTTGGCAAAAACTAGACCCCGCCTGCTCCCAATGGCGGCGAAAGTCAATGTTGGGGGAGAGGGTCTCATCGTCACAAGGTGACCCCACTGTTACGGAGTACTGTGGGCAGAGCCTATTTGGAATCTCACTTTCGTAGGTGAGGCACCAGATAACTGCCCCTGCGTTATTAGTACACTGTCCTATGACTAGATATCTGTGATTGCACAGTTTTATGTATTTTGTACAATATATGGGGAGGTTGTTAGTTGGCTTCCTCCTTAATTCTGATTACAACTTTACTGAGGCAAAACATGTTAGGTGAAGTTTCCAGTACACATGCTTTGTCTTACTTTGTGCCTACCAAGTGATTGATCAGCTGTCATATTGGTTTTTGTATATGTCGATTTGGAAAAAACAATCTGTACTTATTGATATATTGGTCTATTGATTCCTCTGAAGTATCTTCAGTTTATCGGGACCTTGTGATGTGTATCATAATCTGGTAAACTGGAGATCTCAACTGCGTACTTCTTTAGATATACTTATGTTGGAGTGCCTTGGTTTATTGGCTTGAAACTTCCACTTCCATTGTCTCTTTTCTGATTCCAAAAAATCAGGAGCATGTTTTATATATTTACCATTCTGACTCTTCTGGTGAGTTTATTCTAGCTTGTGCAAAGCTGTTTTTTGGATTTGGGCCAGGCTATGTTGATACTTTTGGATGGTATTGTGGGATTGTAACACATGAAAGCCTTGGGATCTTTTAGGTGACTTTTTTTAGCAAACTTTTTTTAAATAGTTTTTTTATTTTTATGCTTGAGCACAGCAAAAAATAAATCTGCTAATTGCTATTGATGTGGTAAATGAAAGTTATGATCCAAATAGCAATTCCTAATGGTGGAACTATTTTTTGTGCTTTTTTAGCTTTTGTTATGCAATAGTAGATAACCTGAATTTAACAAGAATGTTTCTAAAGATTAAAGTTTTAACTTTCTAGCAAACAGATGGGTTTTCACTCCTCCGTTAAAAAATATTTAGGAAAAAAGAAAAAGCTAATATAAAGTATGGATATTGACATGCAGCAATAGCTTTTTTGGAAAAGAAAAAAAAATCATTTTTTGATAACTGACATTCCGAACACTCTTTTATAGAGATTCGTTACATTATGTCTTCTGTTATCAATTACAGAACAAACCACACCTAAACAGATAATCTTGGTATTTGAAAACAATGTGCTAAAAAAAAACATAATTACTAAATCTTATTTCAAAAGAAATTTGGCCATAACATGTTTGCAAAGGATCTCCTGGAAAACAAGGCTTTCATTCCAATAAAGCACAAGTGTTTACTGGAATATCTAAATGATTTAAGAAGAATGAGCATCCTGCCAAATGTGCCAAGTCATAATAAAAAAAATTGCTCCTTTCATGCAAAACGTGGGTCCTACAAAAATAGATTTAATATTATGCTTGCTCACATTTTATGGTCTCCTATTCCTAAATCTCTAATAGTTATTGGTACTCCCTATGCTTTTAAAGGAATACTGACATAAGAGTAATGTGGCAGCTGCCATTCATGTTCTGTGACTATTATGCTGATTGACTGGTTTTAAAACTTCCAATTCACTGAGCATTTGGACGAATCATTATCTGCATAAGTGATTCAAAAGGGCTTATACTTGTAAAAAGCTGATCTGACTTCATCTATAAAGTTTGTGTGGCTGAAGGATAGAAACTGAAGTAGTAATGGTCTGATTGTGCTTTAGTGGATAAGCACCACATGGTGAATTAAATAGGAAATTTTGCATGAGTTCTAAAACATGTTCTGCCATGACAGTGATAGTTCAAGAATGGGATGCTCATCTCTAGTTAATTCTCAATTAAGACTTGAGACCCAACCTGAATTGTTTATAAATAGTGATTCATAAATGTTTTTTATCAAAGATTTTTTTTGGAAACCATTTTTTAAATGTCCCCCCAGGCAAGATTTTATGGATCAAAGAAAGCAATAAATAGGAAACATTCTTCAATTTTTTTGGCACTTTAGAACTTTGAACGTCTAGATTTCAGTACAACACTTACATGTGCCGTTCAGTATTTTACTTATGACTATAACTAGGACCCCTTTGAGCCAACATGTTTATGTACGAGAGCAGCTTAAATCTTGTGATACACAGCAGTTCATGCCTGGATTCTCTTTTTTAGTGATATGCTAACCCCCACAAATGCGGTTGGGCGAACGTCTTTGTTACCCATGTTGGAGAATTTTAGTGCCCTTGGATTGGAGTCCTTTGCTGAGTTAAATAGTGGGAAGCATTCCAACTGCCTGGTGGTATGCCAAATGTTTTGTGTATGGTAGTTGTCAGGCACATTACCACCTAATGAGAACCCTATCAATCCATGTTCTTAGTAATCATCTGGGTAAATAGTGGACGGTATTCTCATTGTTTGATGGTTGTTAAAAAACAGCAACCAATGGGAAAACTAACAAGTAGTTACTTTAAAAATCTGACATAATAAGTACACAGCAGGCAGCATTCCCATTTGGATATTGATTGTTAGAAGTGGTACCATTCCTGGCAATTACCATTTACAAAGCATTGGAGCAGGTAAATAACTCAAGTTGCAGCTAACTCGAACATCTCCCGTACTCTTTTTTCCTAACTAGTCAACTAGCAGCAACATGTTTATAGGTATCAAGCATAGATGTACGAAAAAAAGGAGCAATGGCAGCGCAATTATTTTCATCCTGCACTTTCCATTTTACTTTTAAGATCGACACATCTCCTTTCTGGCTTACCTTGTCGTGAAGTGTTTGCCCTTAATGACCTTAGACATCTACGGAGCTAGGTGTTTGCAAATCCGCATGCCATTGGCTCTATAGTTCCCTTATGTGAATTGCATCACTTGTTGATGAGACTTGTGAAATGTGAAATGCCATAGCTGCCAGCAATCTATTTCCTCATTGAGGTTCATCCAATTTAATACGTCAGTGCGGTGAAGGTCAATACCTATGACACATGGAGAGGAGTGGATCCCTCTACTCCTTTTTACATTCATCTTCTATAACCCCAAGGCAGCGCAGACCTTTAAAGATACTTGAATTTGAAATTAGAAGGTTTAGAAGTGTCTGAATTTAGTTTTATTGCAATACAGATTGTATTACTATTAATTTTACTTTAGCTTTACTATTACTATTAACTTTGGAGCTTGGCAAATCAATATTTAGTTAGAATGTTGGCATTTAATGAAATTTATAGAAGAGGATGACTTGGACATCAAGGTGGTTCAGTGTTTAGTACTATTGCACTTGCAGCACTAGGGTCCCAGGTTTGAATCTTTACCAGGACACTATATGCATAAAGTTTTTTTGTTTTCCCATACCTCCCAACATTTAAAAGTGCCAAATAGGACATTAAACAGCGGGCAGGGCATGGGCAGGGTGTAACGTAAGCATGATAGACACCATTGACTGAGGTGGATACTCAGAATTTATTTAGGGTACTACAATAACACTTAGATTATGCACTAAATTTAAAACCACTGCAGCTTTAATATAAACCATCTAATATGTTTGTTCTATCGATGGTTCTGTTCTAATTAATTGAACCAACAAGGGCCATCTGCTAACCATAACTCACAATTAGCCAACAAGATGTTCTTTTCAGGAAAGTAATCCTAAAGAAAGGTTTACTAAAACAGACTATAATATAATATTCCCTTACCTTTATTACACATATACAAATAATGTAACATTGCATCAAATCCCCATAATCACTGGATAATTACTAATCACTAATCACTAATGATGGATAAACTTTGTAGCATAATACAATTTTTTTCAGGCAACAATGTCATTTTATTTAGCCAGGAATGCCACGTGGGTTCCCCTGTTTTATTGAAACCAGATCCCTCAATAGGCTGGGGACCTTTCTGGATAGGAAATGGGGCAGACACGATGTGTGCCCCCTCCTAAAATCTTGTAGCACCCTTCATTTTTGGAAAAACAAAACCTGCCTATACCCAACACTGGAAAGGGCCCATGCATGGCGGAAAGGGCCTTTTCCACACAACCTAACTAGGTTTTGTGGGGGTCTGTGTTTGGAATCTGGACGCTCCCATAGTCAGGGCAGGATGGTGGGCCCTCTGTGTCACCAGCACAGTTGGCACAGATCTGCACGGGGTGCAGAGCCTAAGCAGCTGCCTAATTTTCACCAGAGTCTCTAGTGGTGAAGATGTTTTGCTGTGACTGCTGACAAACAGGAAGAGGTGCAGGAACGTCAGACAGAACTGAGGCCAAACAAGGTAGAGGTCAAGGTAGGCGGCAAGCAGGAGTAGTCAAGGTCAAGCTGGGGTCGGTAAGCAAACAAACAGAAACAGGAGACACAATCTGGAACAACGGGAACCTGGGAGTGGAGCCTAAAGGAACTCCTTGCTCAGGCAACTTCCTGTTGCCAGTAACTTCTTTTTATAGGGGAGGGCATAAGACAAATGGAAATCACATGACACACAGGTAGGAAAACCCAGCACCAGAGGGAGTGCAGGAGCAGAGGCAGCTCAGGTGGTCACAGTTCTGCCAGAAGATGGAGTGCTTCTGCAAAATGTTCTGGTTCTCTGGGGTTAAAGGGCAGCACTCATGGGATCTTGTGACTCCGAGCAGGAAATGACTGGGGGACAGGATTCCTGAACAGGCCTGCTACAGCTACTGTCTGCAGAGGAATGTAAGTTGGGTGGTACACACACAGATGACCTAGTCCTGTGGGGATCTGTGACACATCCACTGTGCACTCACACAAAAAAGACCAAGCCAAGGAGGAAGTGAGGGGATCTCAGATTAGCATTGCCGATTTAGTGAAAACTCTTTATGGGTATTGGTGTCATCCAGCAGAATTACAAGTGTAAGCAAGTATTATTATCTACAATTATCTATATATTATCTACGAGGCCAGGACTTTTACACGGGGTACAAGGACAGCGTGACTGCTCCCAGAAACCACAACTGTCCTCCCGAAAACTTGACATTTTGGAGATATGTTTTCCCCTAGCTGGGTTTCTGCTGGGCACTCTGTTTTTCTCCCACATTCAAAAAAGATGCAGTTAATAATATTAAATGCCTTCCTTCCAATATGGCCTTTGGCAAAATCACTGCATAATATGTCAGTTTGATGTTTCTTTACATTGCTGCGCTGTCCCACTCTGCTGTCTGTATATTACACTCCCATTGACTTATATGCAGATTTTTTACCTGGTCGGGGGACAGACCATAAAATTCAATGGGGCTATACTGAGCAGACACAGACATTCTCTAAGAAAAAATATTATCTTTTATTACAATTATTAACATTGGAACAACCCAATTTTTACAGTCATACCAATAAAATGCCAGCCTTTTGGCAACCCTAACCAAAGTCCTTTGAAAATGTAGAGGGGAAGAGTGGTTTTGGTTAAAGCTACGTACACACTTCCAATTATTATCGTTGGAAAACGAACGACGAAAGTTCATGCACGATATATACGACCGATCGTATAGCACCGATCCTGCACATAGAGTTAACGACACGATCGTTCGTAGATATTGTACACACAATAGATACGATCGTTTGAGCGATAGAGGAACTATGTGCACGACAGGAAAGTGAACGGACGTTCGTTCATCACGCATGCTCTGACCATGGACGATCAACGAACGACCGTACACACGAACGATGTTCAACGATCGTCGTCCAATCCGATCTGTCGGTCCGGTCGTTCGTTTCCAGCAACTTTCCTCGTTCGTCGGCGTCGTTGGTTACTTTTTTACGAACGATTTTTTGCCCAATCGATCGTTCGTCGTTCGATTGGAACGATAAAAATTGGAAGTGTGTACGCACCTTAACATAACAGGGGAGATAAGCATACATTGCAAGACGAAGTGCTTATCAGTTCAATAAACTGTTTGGCTTTACAGTTAGCTGTAGGAGAAAAGAGAGAAAAAAAGAACCATTTATAATATACTCTACTCTTAGAACAAAGCTACATGCTGAGGTTTGTTTTCTGTGACAGCAGCGTCATCTAGTGGCAGTTATTTGAAATTGCAAACAAAGGAAATAATACTGCAAACATATTACCAGATATACAAACATGTTGCCAGAATACAAACATAAAATTGTGTAACAAACTAAAAAAAAACACACACACACACTGGCTATACCTGAATGTTCATTTCAAGAAGATCATTTTGTAAGAATGTCTGTCTGAAAACGTTTTTTAAAACATTAAATTGCAAATAAAAAGAACAATTTCCTTTTAAGTTGTAGTGGCGACCAGATAATTGATTATGACTCAGATTTTAGCATTTTCAGCTTTGAAACAGAAATTAAAATCCTAGAACATCTAAGTTTGAATATCCTGCGTGAGGGAAATCCATCCAATTACAGACATTTATAATGGCATGCCGTTACCGTCTTTTACAGAAGACTGATGGCAGTGCAACCCGGTATAAAAGAAAGAGCACAGCTATACAAGGTTCTGTTTTTTTCCACTGTGGTTAGACGTGCCAGAGCTTAAAGCAGCTAATAGGGACTGATGAAAAATTATAAAGGGGTAGACACTGCTGGCCAATAACTTGTTTCAGCAAATGGGAGTAATTAATAGAGGTTGGAGCTAATAGGTAGAGATAGGAATTTAAAAAAGAAGTAGTTAGGGTGAAGTAAAACTGTTAATGGAAGTAGGCTTTACAGGACACCAAGCACTAGTAGATCCTCAACTCAAACTAAAGCTCTTGGGTCTGGATCCTGAATTACAATCTAGGAGGTGGGGGAAGTTTCACACAAGGGGGGGGGGGGGGTTTGTAGTGGTGGTAAGTAATGAGGGTTTCAAATGACAGAAGAAGACGTGTAGGCAAGTTTAAAAAAATTAGTATGGAGTGTTCTTTTAACTGAGCAGAAAATAGGAGCAAGCTAAATAGGAGGAGGAAGACCAGAATCGAAGGTGACGCTAAGACAACGTGCCTGAGAGGAGGGACGAATAACAGTGTTGTTAACAGTTAGATATATGTCGGGGGGATTTGGAATTTGAGGGGGGGAGGTGATGAGTTCTGTTTTATCTGGGCTGTGTTTCAGGAATCGGTCAGACATCCATGATGAGATGGCTGACAGGCAGCATGAGACCTTATCCAGGACTGAGGGAGACAAGTCAGGGGTGGACAGATAAATTTGGGTGTCATCAGCATACAGATGGTACTGTAAGCCAAAGGAGGATATGAGACTACCGAGAGAGGAGGTGTACAGAGAAAAGAGAACCGGTCCAAGGACTGACCCTTGGGAAACACCAACAGGGAGGAGAGTGGGTGAGGAGGAGTTACCATTAAAACAAACTTGAAAGGAGCGGTCAGACAGATAGGAAGCAAACCAAGAGAGAGCTGTGTCACAGATACCAATGGAGAACATGATTTGTATTAGAAGGGGGTGACTAACAATGTCAAAAGCAGAGGAAAGATGAAGGAGCAGGAAAAAGTTGTCTTGGGACCTAGCTCTGATGAGGTCATTGGCCACATTAGTAAGGGCTGTTTCAGTGGAGTGGGCAGCTCTAAAACCAGACTTGAGGGGGTCAAGGAGAGAGTTGGTGCTCAGGTAATTGGTGGATAGGCAAGACGTTCAAGAAGTGTGACTGTTGTGCCAGGGTTGGGGGGTTAGCAGGATGTGGGTAGAGGAAGGTAGCAGGGGCAACTTTATCCAGAGCCAAAGAAAGAGTGTGGTTGAACTAAGTAGCAGATTTATCTAGAGATGTGATTTTAGAGAGAGTGGGGGTTAGGGACATAAGGCATTTTAAAAATAAGTTCCAGGTGACAGGAAGGGCTTCCATGACTTCTTCCTCATTCTTCTCCTTCTTAATTTTGTCAGTCAGTCCTTCATTGGAGAATGCTTGTCCTGGAATCAGTAGTATGCTCCCAGCCATCTTCTAGAATGCCAACTAAAGGCTCTCCTGATAAAGTTACAAGTGGTACAGTCACTTCCATATAGACAGGGGCAGTACATCTTTATGGTCCATTCAGTGAATGTCACATTCATGAAATGGGATCTGTTATTACCCTGCAAAGTAATCAGGAGGATGGGCTCCATGGTTGGCTCCTCTACTAATTCTCCTTCTCCTCCCTTTTCATTCCACTCTCCACTGACAGAAACACGACAAAATTTTTCCACTCCTCAATATTGCATATGTAAGCTTAGGTGTTGTCAAGCAATTCTCCATCTAGTCAGTTTGGGTGACACAAGTCTGCGGGTAAGTTTCTTTCCTCCATGCAAAATATATGCGCACTGACTCTTCCAATGGGGGATGTGGATGCTGACAATGGGACCAATTTTGTGAATATTGTGAACATTTCCGAAGCCCATCCCTGGCTTTCAAGATGTCTTGAACATGGCAAGAAAGGGCTGTATCCACTTAAGCATGCCACATTGCCAAACATTTGTGATGTTGCAGAGCCCAATGGTCTCACATTCCAAAAAATTATTTGTTGCCTGCCGTCCTAAAGGAATTTAAAAAAACACAAGCTGGACCACCTGACTATTTCATGCATCATAGTGCAAAGACATTGGGTTTCATTGAGTAGTGGCAGTGCTGGCTTATTAGGGACACATGACACTTGTTGAAGCCCATGAAGGAGGCAAATTAATTTTACAGCTTAGAAACATCAATGGTATCAATAATGCCATCTTGCTCATTTTCATGTTAGAAGCCATGGTGGTTTTGATCTAGATGGCCTACATGGAAAGGATGAGAAGGAAGAGCAGGTAAAAGTAACATAAAATAAATTATGAAACATGGCACCTGTAGCTGCCTATGATGCTGGATAATGGCACTGACAACCAGTAGGAGATTGCTGCAATCAAGCAACCCTTGTGTCTAATTACTAGAAGGGGTATATAACTGGCTTCATGGGTGTCACATGGCCTTATCATTATACCTATATGGTGATCTGGCCACTTGCTCATTAAAATCTGGTTCTAGTCCTATCCTTAACCATATATATCCATTCCTTGCCTTGTTCCAGTTATTCTACACCTGTTATATATATATTGTATTTGCTTGCCGTCACCATATGTATGAAGGTTGTTTGCACTGTGTTTTAGCTTGTTGCATTATTTACTATTGTTTGATGTGCCTTGAAGGCATTCACTTTCAAATAAACATGCTTAACTCATCCCGGAATTTGAGACTATTTAGTGTTTGCTGCCCAAGCTGATCTCCCTTCTGTTTTTGCTGGGAAATCCTGACAATGACATTATGATGTGACACAGGTCACCAGTCTAGTAGACATCTATGGGTTCACACTGAGAATGGCCCACAATGGGGGAAGAGGAAGCAGATTTAGCATCCATCTTTGCAAACATGGCAGGCGTGTATTGTTGATATGAAACAGATAATTGATTCTGGATAGCTATACTATTAGACCGTTACTAATGCAGAAGATGTCCTTCTAAAAGGAGGGAAATCTCTGGTCTTATGAAGAGACACTGTGCAGCCAGCTCTGAACAACCTTTTCCTGTAATGTGCATACCAGTGCCTTTTCTTAGCAACAGGCATCCTTCCATCCTCTATCATTCATCAGCTCCCTTTGTTTCAGCCCAAACCATTAGACCCAGCAGCACCAATGGCAGCACCACAATGAGTAGGAGCAACTACAGCCTCTTGGACATGATGGCCAAATGTTTTTAGTCACAACTGCATCACGAGGATGGGGAGTATCTTCTAATCTGGCATTCCCTAAAGTGTGCAATTATGTAATTCTCAACTGGGTGAATCACATGGCCAGGAAACTAGACATTTGTCAAGAAGAGTATGTCATTTAGCTATACTGTCTGTCCTCCCTTGTTGCTCCAAAATGGACTACACTGTATGCCACCAGTGTGAAGCCATTGATGTTCTTAAAAATGAATGAATCCTGGATTGGTGGCCTGTTTCGGCCATCTGTTCCTAATACCAAGGAGTAATTGTACCAGCACAACAACCACCAACAGAAATTTAGAAAAAAAACAATCAGAGAAGTGGATTTCGATTGTCCCCATGCTGTCCAAGGTTCCTGAATTTCCTAAAATTTTTTAAACAAAAATAGGCCTGTTAAAATTTTTTAAATTTAAATTCTGATTCAGAATTCTCACTGAACTGTTCAACTGTTCTCACTGAAAGCTCTAGTAAGTTGTTTTTGTCCCGCTGCTCCTAAAAAGTTGGAAAGACCATTATAGCAGAAAGGAGAAGAGGTGAAAATGCAGGGACCCAGCACAATGTCATTCTCAAAAGTAAATACAATGAAACAGGCAAATATTGCACTTACAAACTCCGGCCCCCTCACATTTCAAGTCTCCCCCTGACATTTTTCTAACTGGTTATAACACTGTTATTCACCCCTCCCCTCCGGCACGTTGTCTTGGCGTCACCTTCTATTCTGCCCTCTCATTTACCCCCCATATTCAGAATATTTCCAGGTCCTGTTACTTTCATCTTCGCAACATCTCCAAAATCCGCCCCTACCTGTCCCCTGAGACCACCAAACTCATTGTACACACTCTTATCATCTCTTGTCTGGACTACTATAACATCCTCCTCTGTGGTATTCCATTATCCCAATTTACTCCTCTACAATCTATTATGAATGCTGCAGCCAGACTCATCCATCCTTCCCACCACTCCTCTTCTGCTGCTGCTCTTTGTAGTTCTCCTCATTGGCTTCCATTTCACCTTAGAATCAAATTCAAGCTCCTGTGCTTTGCCTTAAAATCCCTCCACAGTTCTTGTCCCACTCACCTTTCTGACCTGATAGAAAAACACACTCCTAGCTGCTCATTTCACTCCTCCAAAGACCCACTAATGACTTCCTCACTCATAACCTCATCAAACGCACTGCTACAAGACTTTTCTAGAGCTGCCCAACTCTCTGTTATGGTCTTCCTCATCCGATTTGGCTTGCTCCTACTTTCTTCTCATTTAAAAGAGCCCTTAAACTTATCTTTTCTTGCCTACCCATCTTCTTCTGTCTTTTAAAGCCTCACTACTCCCTCACCATTCCATTTCCCCCCTCCTACTGTGCGATACTTTCCCCACCTCATAAATTGTAAGCTGTTCGGGGCAGGGTCCTCTCCTCCTCCAGTGTCACTGTCTGTATCTGTCTGTCATTTGCAACCCGTTTTTATTTACATTGCTGCGTAATATGTTGGGGCTACGGTTTATTGTTAATATTAATAATAATATTAATAATAATAATTATAATAATAACAATAACCATCCATGGTTCTGTGCATATAGACAGGCATGAAATGAGCTCGCAATCTGTGACAGTAGAGGAGCTCTGACTAAGGAGCTAAGTCATCTATAAATTTTGGACGGTGTACGTAAGATAAAAGAAGTAGAGGTTGTCAGGTAACTCCAGATCCCTCATGAGAAATAACAGAAGCTGGTGGCATCAGTAAACTGCATCAAGCTACCAGCTTCTTTTACTTTACATGATCCAGAGTTTACACATGACTTTAGATTTCAGGTATGGTTCCACTGTTGGCCATGGATTGTAGGTTCCCTTATATTCCATGCTCCTGGCTGTCCATATCTGTACCAGCAAAAATTTGTAACTGCAATATTTACCTATTTTTTATAACATTAGTGAATGAACTTGAGCTTGATCTATGTACTTTTTCTTCTGTTCTGACAGTGGGAACAGGAAACAAATGTTTATCAAACAATATCTTCAATACAAAAAATATGAAAATTGTTAGTATGTAACACAATAGGGTGTCTTTATACATTATTACTCTGTCAATTTGGCTGAAAGTTCACTAACAGTCATTCCAATCCTTCTACTTTTCAGCTCATGTTAAAACAAGTTCTGTTGCCTAGTGGCCAATTGTCAAAAGTGTGCAGCAGTCACAATAAAAAAATTATGGCAAATTAAATTGACAAGGGAATATAAATACCCTCCAATTTTTTTGGTTTAAAAAATAGTCCTACACTGAAAGTGAAAACGCAAAAGGCTCATCCACAACCCAGAAATCAGATGGAAGAGTAGTTGTGCCAGGCACCCAATGGACCAATGGATGAAGTAAGTGGACTTTTACATCACCCATGGACCAAGGCGGCATTAAACTCTGCAAAGATATTTAATTTTATTCTTTTAAATCCTGAAGTTTAATTTTAAATGCACAATTGTAAACAACTGACTGAAATCAAAAACCTTAACAATTACATTTAAAGCTATAGTAAAGTAAGGTCTTTGAAGTCCTTGAATATTATCTCCAGGCAGATGGTAATCGTCCCCATTCCCACCACCCCCCCAGCTGTGTGCACACTCCAGATAATCACAAACAATTGTCTCGGGCAACAGTCTGACATGTGTAGAGCATTCCCCCACTGTGAATTCATGAAGGATCCAATTCGGAACAACCGCTTTTCAACCCTATGGAGGAGAGTGCAATAAGGATGCTCGCACGTCCTCCCCCTTCTCCTTTCTATAGAACAGAATGGTGCTGTGTGTACAGCACTCATTTTTTTATCTGTCACTGGAAATTATTACAAACGATTGTTTCCAATGACAATCATCTGACATTGAATGTCTTTACAAGGCTCAAAAGTTGCCATGAATCTAGCAAAATTGTCAGCAGCACTGTCAAGGGACCTGGACAGAATATTTAGGTTAATATATTTATTTCTTTACAAGATAAGAAATGAATTTTTGAACCAGCAGGATATGTTGGAGGACATTGGATGGATGTCTGGCATAATGGACAAGGACATTCACCTAATTTGTGTATATTACTAGAGGTTTTCTGTACTTCTCTGCATTTTCTCATAGTGTGTTTGAAAGCGAGCTGTTAACTTTTTTTTTTTTAAATATTTACTTTTTTTCTTTTTCACTTTTTTTCAATTTGACTTTATTTTTGTCACACTGAGGCTGATAGCATACGCACATTCACTACCCCGACTGTAAGTCTGGCATGAAATAGCAAAGTACTCCAAATAGCCAGTAGTCAAAAGTATTACAATGGCAGGGGTTCCCATATGTAACACAACCAATGGCCTTTCAATAGTAAGGATAGTTTCTTTGGAATAAAAAAGTGTATCATGAAAACTGCTGTTATTGTTGGGCATAGTGAGAGGTGGATTATATGGATTATAATGAAAGTCTTTTTTGCACCCTCTAGCATAGGCTTTATTTGTGGCTCTTGTTATTCGGTCATGTGACATCCCATAGCTATAAAGGAAGTTAATGCTGTAAACCTGCAAACACAAGGAGATAATGACCTTGTACAGCAAGAGATAAGACTTCTTCTATTGTTTCTAAAGTATGTACTTATTGCAAACTTGTACCAAGTCATTGAGTCAGAAGGAATTCTGGCTAAAGGCAAAAAAGACAGACCAGTAGCAGTTTCAGAAAGGTAAACACTAAGCAAGTGCAGCCTTCAAGCCTAAATTATGTGATGTCTTATTTTACAATTTAAGTATGTTTACTCAGTGAAAGAACATCTTGTGATACAGGTATGACACAGCAATTTTAACAAATTCAATTGCTTATGCAAGAGACTGTAAATTAAAATCAAATAAAGCAGAAGAATACATTACATTTTACTATCACAAATAATTACTGTACAAGTTTTTAAGTCGTAAAAACCCTGCTACATGACATTTGCATTGAATTGGGCATATACCATATGACTTGGTTCCATTGGTTTTTTTCCAATAATATTAAACAATGGACTAAAAATAATGAGGATTCCAATTTTTAAAGGAAGAGTTTCCTGTAATGTGCATAGTGTCTGAGTAATGGGATATAAAGAACCCCTCCACTAGTGCTTTACCATTGGAACTTTAAGGACCCTTAACATCATGAGGTGTGAAACCAAGAGGCTGGAAGGTGAGCAACAAGCTGCATGGAAGGTAACCAGAAATCTTCAAACAACAACAGTATTGGCAAAAGCAACTTGTCGCTTTTCAGAATTGTGCCATGATCTACCACAACTGCCTGCAGCCACGTCCAACACTGGAGAGAATACACTTTCATTGGTGAAGCTGGGTGATCCAGCAAACCTACAATGGATTTCTTAAAAGTCATTTGCTATTTGTTAGCGAATGTTTTCAGTCCTGGACCAAATAATTTCCAGGTTTGCTGGATCACCCAGCTTCACTGATGAAAGTCTATCCTCTCCAGCCTTGGAGAGCTTTAATAAATCAGACCAATTCACTTTGAGAGACGTTCACAAGAGTTTGGGGGCACAGAGGGGTTGGGACTATGATGGCTATATGGGTTTGGAGCAGAACACTGTGGCTCACCAAGGATCTGAAATGGCCCTGTGGTCTTTGGGCTTTTCTGGCGTGGGTGACAATGCATTGGTGCCTTGGGTTGCCATTTACCAATGAGAACCAAAAAGCACTGTATTGCAGTGCAACATACAACCACATACAATCAATACATTAGATAAAGGGATTAGGAGGTTACAACTTTTTTTGTACTTGTTTTCGCTGCAAAATCTTCCATGCTGAGAAATCCCTGCAGTAGTTTATTTACATACCATCTGTTTTCAGCAATAATATGTGATGGTCTTGTGTCTCACATACAACATTCATTCTGATAGAAACATTCATTTTTTTCCTCCTTGATAAGCAACTTAAATTGGCAATTGCTGTCCTACTTCTGGCAGCAATCCTGTCCTCCCCTTCCTGCAGAATAGACATGATTGATGCATGTTTATGGGCCCCTCCAGTTAAAACTGCCAGTCTGCCAGTCCAACCACCTTCTGTTGTCTTATGCCAATCTTTCTTATGAGAAAGCTTAGATGGACAACTTATATTTTGTACAGTAGATTACAGTTTTTTTGAAATAATGATTAATTTTATGCAGATGATAATATGAAGGTGCTTAGCAGAGTTCTTTCAATTTAACAGCCTTGAATTGATATTAAATTTGGGGGTGTTAGCAATTTTCTAGCTATTACATCAACGATATGCTGATGAGTGTCTGGAGTACCTGAATAACTAAGAACTTTATTTTGCTTCTTCAAGTAAATTTGAGTCTCAAAACAGACTTCATTTATTTTATTGGATTACCAGCAAATTAGGCTGAACATTCGATGCATTATGTTTCCTCTCATTATGTATATTTCTTGTGGGAGGCAAAGAACAAAGTCATTATTAGCAGTAAGTTTCTCTATAATGTCATTAAATTGGTGCTCAGACTAAAATAAGTGCTGCATGTGCTCATAGAGGTCTGATATCCCCTTGGGAGATGGGCTTTGGGTATCTGACGAGATGCAGACATTGCCATCTGTCTCCCATTTATCATCGCCTTGCATCTTATTACCTTACACACAAGCCACGTTACTGATCTATCAGAATCATTTCATTTTTTTTTTTATTACTTTGTTTTTAATTGTTTTAGAATGATCTGTGGTGTGATCTAAAAATCCAAGCAGAGGAGAGACTTGCAGATAAAGGAAACCTCTTCAAAGAGAAATAGGTAAGACGCCATAGTTAACATCATGCTGAAAATACTAGGTTGTGAGTCACTGATTTGGACCATGCATGCAGAAAAAAAGTCATAAAAAAATCAGATCAATTCACAGATCTAATGACATCCATATGCATTTAAATGACATGTAAATTTAGGAAAGCTTCCAGTGAATGTTGTGTATTGGGTAAATACTGATACTATAGCACTTTCTATATGTAAATGTAGTGACTAAAATGTCATGCTTTTTAACATTTTTACAAAATACCTGGTAACCCTGCCTTAAATGTCCTTGTCTTTGTGCCTGATTTATTGAAGCCACGTCCAAGGCTGGAAAGGATACACTGTCATCAGTAAAGCTGGGTGATCCAGCAAATCCAGAACTGATCCGGTCCGGGATTTAAAACATTTGCTAATAAATACCAAATAACTTTTAACAAATCCATTCCAGGTTTGCTGGATCACCCAGGTTCACTGATGAAAGTGTATCCTGTCCAGCCTTGGAGAGCCTAAATAAATCAAGCCAATAGTGCTTAAGCAATTAATATGTTATGTTTATAACAAAACATGAAACAATATATATAATGTAAAAATGTATTATAGAACTATAGTGCAAGTAGAAAGAAAAGATTACTAATAAAAGTGGTTGTAAACCCAAAAACAAATGAATTATAAAAGCCTCTCTAATAAACTAATATTACCATATGTATCCTTAATGCTGTCAATTGTCGCATATTCGTTATTTACCGTTATTTGCCCAATTTTTCACCTCCATTGAATGTTAGGAAATACTCCAGTATTTATATCCACTAAGGAAGATCAGACACAATAATTTAGTCACTGTGGATTGATTATTTAAAAGCAGGATAGTAGTGCCAAGAAGGTGTTAATGCTTTGATTTATATAACTAAGTGTGAGTTGTTGAGAAGTAGAGACTCAAAATTGCCAGTATATTGTATGTGGAAGGCAGATGGTGTTGAAGGCCTTCAGGTTTGGTCATTGTTGGTTGTTCCGGCCTGACATAGATGGCCATTTCACAGACCACTGTCCCCACTGTCCATAATATCCCCTCACCGTGCTTGTGTTACACTTACTATGCCTTTGTTCCAGTACAGGATCTCCTCGGTGACCCTGTAGGTTCCAGTTATCCTTCATGACTTTGTGACTCCGAAATTGTCTGTTGTTCAGGTACCCCACTCTTATGTGTCTGTGGTTCACAACCTGGGAGTTGTCTGTAGTAAAGCCCAAAACTTATTATGAGGTGCTCTAATGAAAACCAATGACTCCTTAGCCCCTGTACCTCAAACATACCTTTCGGGAGCACCTACAGTACAAAGCACCTACAACCTGGATAATCCTAATTCCATTAGATTGTGACCCTGGTATGTAACATCACAAAATAAATCCCTTCTTTCTTTATTGTGTAGAAAAACAAAGTCTTGGCTAGAAGAATTTGCCTTCCACTGTTAGGCCATTTTCTAAAAAGGTTGTTTTCTCTCCTTAATGTTCAAGTATCTGCATTCCTCACTACACAACACTGCATTATCAGTTACTTTGCTTATGCTTGGGTGTTGTGTCTTTGGAATGTTCAAGCTTCTGTATCAGTGTATTGCTGGGCTTGAAAGAAGCAGGGATATAATGCTTGGTAAAAACCCTTTGACCTTTTCTGAAACTCCAGCTGAAAGAATGACTATTTTACCCTGTGGGTTCTAATTTTCGCCTGTGTTAATTGTCCTAGCTTGGTATTTTGGGTAGCCGCAACCTATCAACCTTTTTTTTTTTTTTTTTAGACTTTGCAGTTGATGTTACCATCTTAGCTTGATGTTGCAGAGTTCCAATATTCCCCAGTTTGTATTCCAGTGGGTGATGGGAAACACCCATACACTGAGTAGGTTTTCTGAAGACCGCAATATTCAAGTCACCTTCCTCACCATACTTTTTTACTTTACTTTACTTCAATTTTTTGCCTCTTCCTGTTTAAGCTTTATTTTGTCCACTGTGTTTATGTGTTCTCTATGATGTTGTATTTCCAAAGTCGCGATTATGACTTACATATGATCCACAATCCTGAACCAATAACTATTCCTCTTCAAACGTTTAAGGTTTTCTTTTCTAACAGCTCCATGCACAGATTTGGTTCAATAAGAAATAATGGTGATCATGCTGCACAGCCATGTTTCTGTCCTTAGAAGCTACCTGAAATTGGTAATTTTGAGACAAAGATCTAGCAAAGGGGTCTGTCTGACACCTGGGCCGTAAAAGCACAGAGACAAGCGGTCCCCAACCTGTGGTCTGCAGCTCTGGGCAGTGTGCCACCCAGTGGGGTCAGGAGAAGAATGCCGCACAACATCCAGAGACGTGGACCATGTCTCCCATATGCATCGTAGGCTCAGGGCTGTGAGCGGGTTGTGTCTCTGGACACAATCTGGCCACTCTCCTATTGTAGGCTCAAACTTGCGATGGGAGAGTTGGCGGGTTCTGGCATCATTATGTCACTAGTGGGGAAGTCTCTACCCCTTTAAGTGACACGCGGCTCCCCACGCATGCACGGTCTGGAGCTGGTAAATTTGGTCGGTGGGTCCAAAAAAGGTTGGCGACCACTGATTTAGACCACACCAAAATAAACTATAAAACTTTGTGTAAGACCCACACAAGCCTGTGAATGTACAATAAAGGAGTTGCAGCATGCAGATCAAGTTATCCCTCTTTTTTCACATGATATAAGTAAGGCTATGTACACATGCTATATTTTTGTCATTGAAAAGAACTTTCACGATAATTTCCAACGACAAACAACTGAAAAATAAATGAACGAGCGCTGTACATACAGTTCAGTTCTTCTCTATGGAGAGCAGAGAATGAGCGAGCAGCACCCGCTGCGCTCTTCTTCATTCACTTTCATTGTGGTTGTTCATCTTCTGTCTTTTATGGATCTGCCAGGACGGATTCAAGAATGACATCAGAAGAGAATGACCTCTGTACACATAGATTCTCATCCGAGACGAGTCCTATGGCTTATATCAGCCAAGAATCATCTGACATGAGCACTGCACTGTAGAAAGCATTAGTGCTAATGCCCAAGATTGCAACTCACCACATAGAGCTGGCAGTGTCTTCATTATACCATTTGTTTCAAGTTGCAAGATTTTGTGCTTACCAACACTGCATTTGAAGCTAAGTTTAAGATGATTTCCGATTTATTTGTACCTACAAGTTTTGTTCTTCTGTCTGGATTGGGAGACTAACCATTGACAATAGATCAAAACACAAGGGTTTTTTTCAATTGTTAGGTTATTTGAAACTAAAAAAAAAATTGAAACAATAGGCTAATTGCTGAGAACTGAGCTTTTTTTAGGCATTAGGCTTCTTAAGCCACATCCGGATGACAAAGCCTTTTTTTTTGTACAAGCTCTGTTCTTGGTATCATACTTCACAGTCAGAAGTACTATGTGGTCAGTTGTTTTTCACAGGTACATTTTCTACCTATAGACCAGCGGTCCCCAGCCTGTGGTCCGCAAGAAAATTTTGGTGGTCCACGGTTTTGGCCGGTGTACCCCCAAACGGGATCAGGTGAAGGAGCCCGCTTTGGGAGGAGCACCTGCCAGAGCCTTGGACCATGTATACCGTATGGATCACAGACTCAGACACGCAATGGGAGACTGGGTGGGTTCTGGCTTTATGACGGCACTCTGGGGGAAGTTTCTTTCCCCTTTTAACGACACACAGCATGCATGGTCTGGAATCTGTAAATTTAGTGGTCCGTGGCATCCAAAAGGTTGGGGACCACTGCTATAGACCACCAGGAAAAGGATTTCAGGTTTAGTATTTCATGAACAACCAAGTGTTATTTCCTTCAGTATCTCCTCTATACATTTCCCCTATAGTTGAATTGATTAATTAAACCTTTATTTATAGCATTTCATTTTCTTATTTACAAGGGATTTGTAGCTAAGTCGCTCAACAACATGCCAATCCAATGATTTTTTGCTGGTTTAACCTCTTAGGCTCCATGCACAAGGAAAGTATTTTCCTTGTGATCCAAGTGTATCAGAAATGTTCTTCCAAATGAACATTACCATTTTTTTGCTCCTTGGTTGCTTGTAAAGTGATCAGTTATGTTGTATTGTGCGTACAATGAACCTTGCACATCCAACGTATCACTTTCCGACTTTCTCTCAGAAAGCAAATAGTTTGAAAGGGTAGAAGGTACATATGTGTGTGCACTGCTTTGGGGCATCAACCAGTTGATTTCCTATTGGAAAAGTGATGAGATCAGTGAAAGATTGGCAGCAGATCTTCCTGTGTGAACCCAGCCATAGCAATACATTTCCACTGATGAATTTGCTAGCTACAAACCACTGGCATCAGTAAACTGTAAGAGATATTATTGCTACTACAAATGTGTCCATTTTACATGGCTTCTTCCCATGTTAGGCTAAATTTAGGTGGATGGTTGACAATCTTAGGCTTAACTACTCCTGGGTGCTGAATTTCAACCACTATGCACTCAGGTGCAGTAAAGAAAGGCTCTGACATGCATTCCTATATGTTTGCTAAAACATTTGCAGATTTCTTGCAAGAACGCAAAAGATCATGAGTCCTCTGCTGTTCTTTGAAACACTTTTAACTGATTTGCAACTATAAAAGTGTTAGTTTTTGGAAGAAGTTGACTGTCTTGAGACACTGCTTGTGGATTCTAAAAAAATGCAATGCTCTCATAAGGCTGCTCCAATTTGTTTCTTTAATATACAGGACAGTGGTAAAACTAGATTAACAAAAATGTTGTATCATGCATACAAAGCACATCCAACCAATGACTTTCTGACATTCTCTCAGAATGCAAAATCATAGAAAGGGCAGAGCATGCCATTTTGCAAGTCTATGGAAGCAGTTGACCATTGCTGCAAATTAGGCTCCAATACATTACTGTAATATACAAGGCCTTTGGGCAGTAGTAAATCTCAATTGGCAAAAATGTTGTAACGTGTACAAAGGATCTTGCATGTCCATAAAATCCCTTACCAATCTTATAATATTTCAGAGGTAAGATCATGTCTTACCCCTATTTAATGTACAGTGCTGCGTAATATGTTGGCACTATATAAATCCTGTTTAATAATTTAATAATAATGTCTTATTTCAAGCCCAATAAAATGGCCAGCCAATCTAGGACCCTGCACAAAAACCTCTCTTAAACCCCATCACCTTCAAATACATGCAAACTAGGTTTTAAACTGTTCCAATCAACTTCTCTATATACAGGGCTATTGGGCAGTTCCCAATAGAAGTACACTAATAAAAGCCACTGTCTACATCTAACCCTAATGTGAACAAAAAAAGAATTTTAAGTTTTTCTCTACTTTAGTAATTCAGTCACATGTATACCAAGCTGAATACTATGACTAAGAACTGAGCACTTTTGTGAGTTGTTTTATTATTTTTTTTTTGCAGGTAGAGATTGGAGTTTAGAGCACATAATATTTATGAAAGTTTAATACAATGTTGCAAAAAGACAATTGTATTTATAAAATATGACATTGTTTGTACAGATGTGCTGAGATAAGCAGGAAAGGTATTCTCTAAATAAAGACTTTATCGAGCTCCCAGATCATAGTGACCCTGCAGCAGACTTGCTGTGTACGTGCAGTGTGCACTCTCCATATGTGTGTGTGCAGTCACTATGACTCAGGGAAACACACAACCAATGTGATTGCAATGATCAGGCTTCCTGTACTGACGTGCATGCTATACAAGCGGAACTGTGTCATAGGACAGCTGCACAGACACTACAGGACTCCTGTGCATTGTGTACACTTATCTGGCTATCAGTCATTATTTACACTCGGCACACCATGTCCAGACATAGCTTCAACTTTTTTACATCTCTGATGAGAAGAAATGTCTCTGCCTTAAACCCTGGGAACAGATCTATGCTGCTCAGAAGACCCTACAGCCAAAATGTCAATGACCTACAGCCCAAAGTGACTGTAAATCAGGGAAAATCTGGTAAGTGCAGGAGCAAAGTTTGATGATGACCTTTAGGTTGCTAATGGGGAAATTTCCCACTGAATATGGCAGATGGATGTCCTCCAATGCATCTCCAGCACAGGCCACCATGACCTTGTGTCATTAATTCAAATTGGAACAAGCAGTGCCTGATTGCACAGGAGCTTCTAATAGCTGATGGAGCAAAATTGCATTTGCATACAGCTATAATTAGTATTTACTGCAATTTACTGTGTTTTAAAACACTTTATATTTTTGTGATTTATTTTTTAGCGCAGGAAATCGCAAGCATGGCACTATGGCAGCGCACTGCATTTTTAAAACATTTCTCTTTGCAGAAGTGGGCATTGCATTAAGGCAGTGCATTCATTTGAATAGGCTGGACATCACAGCACACTGAATTAAGTTGTGCATTGGCATGCAAGGCGCTACAGCGCACAAATGTGATATGATGTGCATTTCAGTGATAATGCACAAGTTTTCTCACTGGCAGGAACAGGTCCCCAAATGCATTTTTTTCTTTTGTATTATAGTGTGAATCTAGACCTAGCTGATAAGTTCTCTTTTTTTTGTATTTTGTACAAATGTAATATGCTGCGTGTCTTTTGCACAATTTTGGAAGGAAGGCTGTTGACCTCTGGAAATTCCAGTTGCCTAACTCATGCTGTTCCAATGGTTTCAGTTCTTTTAGAGTCATTGACCCAAGTAAACATATAAATCAAAAGTTCCAACTTTTGTTTAAATTTATTGACTGTTGAGGTACAGAGATCATGCGTTTTGTAAATGTTAGTTCTGGTAGACAAGGATGGATAAGGTAACCTGCGGTTAAAAAACACGGGCATACCGCTTCCAGATACACCGGTAGGCGACCAGGATCTTTTCAGCCAAAATTGCCTTGTTTTTGCAGCTAATTGCAAAATCTAATACAGGCGTTTGCAAATATCTGTATAGGCTGGCGCCTTCTACTGCCTGTAATGAAGTAAGTGAGGGATAATTAACAGACCTATTCAGTCCAATGTTAATGGTTTTTGCAAGCTTTTTTGAGTGGTAAAACCCCACTTTTGGTATTCTGGTAGACAAGGAAGGGACAAGTGGGGAAGACTTTAGTGGCTTTAGTGACTTTATCTTACTATACTTCTCTTTTGCTGTCCTACATCCAAGGTTTTGGTAGAGCCATAGGATAAGGTCCCAACATTCGCCCATAAAATGCAGGAATGCTGGATATTGTACAAGATGAGGTTAGAGAGCTGCAAACAGTCGGCTGGCAACGAGAAAAGGCTTAAGGGGACTGGTCACACATAGAGGAGGAGCGTGCTGAAGTGAGGAATAGGGTAAATCACCCGATTCTTATTTCACTAGGTGAAATGGACCCACTGCAAGGGGTCCCTGGAGCTTTTAAGTAAAGTTCCCATTCCCATTCCCTTGGTCAGCTATTTCTCACCTTCTATTCAAAAGAATATTGTATATTTGATGCAAACAGAAGAAAAAAAAATATGATCCCTGGATCAATTCTTCTTTTGAACAAGCAAGTCTTAGTAAATAACTTTTATTTGCTGTCTCTGAGGACTGGATTCGGACATCCCTGATCTAGATACTTACAAGTAAAGGAACATCATTTTGTAGACATTGTTCTAGTAGTTACATTTTTTCTATTGTGTTCTTTTCTTTACTTGACAGTGGGGCTGTAAAAGCAGTCTATGACGACCTCCTAAAGCATTCCCACAGCGTCTATCAACTCTTTTATTCCTAATGCCTTTGTGTATGCCTTGTAAGGGTTCTGTAGTCTTTGACCATTTCTTTCTGCATATCTGCAGTCCCTGACAGCTTCTCTGACATTACATTTACAAATGCACAACCCTTTGATATTAGAAGCTGCTTTTGTGATCCCATATATTAGGCCAACTATACACCACTCTGTGGGATTATCAACTCAGAATCATGTTTCAGAACTTTACCTTTTATTTGTGAGTACCAGTTTTTCAATATTCATGATAATTATTGCTGCTACAGACAGACCTTCATATCCTATCTTTATTTGCTATCATCACATTTGTAAATTTAGTTGAAGACCCCAGTAGACAGATATAAGATTTTGCAGCAATGCCTAGTCTATGGCCTGATATTTTTTGCATCTTGTGGATATCTGATAATGTGAATGTTTCAAGCTGGGGATGGTGATTGCAATTTTTCTTTATGTCGAGGCCTGAAACGAGCAGAATTTTCTTTAATGAATCTAGAAAATATCAAGATAACACCATTCAGCCAGAGACAGCCAAATTGCACAAAGTTGATGAGGTGGGTTAATTGGACTACATATCTGGTAGGATTAAAACTGTAATTGCCCTTTAACTCATAACTATAATTTTATAGACTCATCACATGAATTGGGTGTGTCATTTTCCTTTTGCAAAACTAAGACACTGTATAAAAGTCATACAATATTGTGTGTGTATAAATTTATATGATCACCTTTCCAGGCACAGTAAGTCACAGTTCACTCATTGCTTCCCACTTCTAGTCCAAACCAAATGAATAGTTTAGTACTGTGGGGGGTTAGCTTCAACTCATTTGCTGCAGGGAGGTATATTCAGGGTCCAGTTCAATGTCAGGGCGCTCAGCCTACTATTATTTACGAAAACTCCCCAAAAAAATCCAGGGTTTTCCTTTGCAGGGGATCAATTTCATTAACAGCATGTCAAAAAACACCAAATTTAGCCTCCAGAGCCATTCTCAACCTCTGCCCAGGAACAGGGGAGGAGTGCCTGGCCCACCCATTCCTCCCAGGACATTCGGGTCCTGGATCCTCAGTAAATGACTGCAGCAACACATTTACCAATAACCTAATCCAGGCCCTTTAATCCCTTTTACAGGGAAGGGTTGACGGTTGTAATGCCTACATTAGGTTTCTGTTTACTACAGTACATACACCTGTTCATTTTTAGAAAACATACTTTTTTTGTATTAATGATGATGCCACCAGTATGCCATCGCTGAACATCCTTTGCCTATGGTTAGGGGATTATCACATTTTTGTGACTGTGGGCAATCATGCCGCTTTGCCTTGAAAAGCATGCAGGACAAGTGTGGATGAGGAGTTGATCAGCCTATAATATAAATGAGACATGGATATAGGAGTTAGAAGCAAGTTGCTGTAAATGTTTGCTAGATGTTGTAAGGTAAAGTGATATCTTAAAACGTGATTGTACTCAGAAGTATAAGATTACCGTGTTTTTGTTTTTATAGTTAGCCATCCATTCCGAAATGAGACAAAGCCATCAGATTTTGATAAAAAGATGCTCCTGTGGTCTAAACGTTACAAAAAAGTGGAGGATATTCCGGAATATGTTTCGTAAGTACAATTTTAGCTCTTCCAAGAGGGGCCCCAATTGTTTTTGTTCACTTTTACCTTGAAGCTGACATCCTTAGTCCCACAACCTAAAACATGTGTGTTCTAATTTAGGTGGGATGCCATTGGAGCTGCCAGAAGCAATTTCCGAGTGAAGGTCTGCATGGCAATGATTGTGGGTACTCTTATAGGATGTATATTAATGGTGCGGTCAGGCAAAAAAGTAAGTGCGATACACAGTATGCACATGTGTGAGGCTATCAAGCATGGTATTAAAGAGTTGAAGTACATTTCCTCTTTTGTAAACAAAAAAATAAAATATTATTTTTACAAATCCCAACAATTCAAACAACTCGTATGATAATGAATTTGCAAACAAAGTAGGTATGCCTAGGGGTCCAGGGATATAGGAATCTTAGATTTTCCAAAAACTGCTCCTATTCTGCTCCTATTCCCTATTGGTCCAATAACTTGATAGCAGGTAAGGTTAGGAGGGTTATATCTTACTATTATAAAGAAAGTGAGGATTTTGCAAATCTGCTACTTCTTGGGCACCATTTGGCATATGCTTATACCTGCACAGTGGGCACACATTCCATTAAGGATTGGAGTAACACGTTCACTATATACAGTAAGGTCCATAAATCATTGGACAGTGACAAATATTAGGTTGAACAAAAAGATTGCAGAAAAATGTGGGGAACTAAAGTCTTTTTTTTACACAATCACTTCATTTCAGGGGCTCAAAAGTATTTGGACAATTGACTCAAAGGCTATTTCATGGGCTAATGTGGTCAATTTCTTTGTTATGTCATTAATAATTCAGCAGATAAAAAGCCTGGAGTTGATTTGGGGGGGGGGGGGTGCTTGTATGTGGAAGATTTTGTTGTGAACAGACAACATGCGGTCAGATGAGCTCTCCATGCAGGTGAAACAAGCCATCCTTAAGCCTGCAAAAACAGAAAAAAAACATCTGAGAAATTGCTACAATATTTGGAGTGGCAAAATCTACAGTTTGGTATCATGAGAAAGAAACAAAGCACTGGTGAACTCAGCAACGCCAAAAGACCTGGACATCCACGGAAGACAACAGTGGTGGATGATCGCAGAATCATTTCCATGGTGAAGAGAAACCCCTTCACAACAGCCAACCAAGTGAACAACACTCTCATAAATACTTACCAACATGTTTAAATGTTTTTTTTGTGTCTGACTGGAGGTGAGTTTAGACTTTTACTGAAATTTTGTGCAGAATTTGTCATCAACTCTATATGTACTGTAGTTTTGTATACCTATAGTATTGAAACTACGTTCAAATGGTATGAACATAAAATAAATGACATATCTAACACCAAATGTAGTCTTTGTGACTTATAGGAGAAACTACTCTTTTTTGAATTTGCTGATTTTAAAATGCTTTGATAAAACATTTGCTAACAAATAGCAAATTACTTAAGAAATCCATCCCAGGTTTGTTGTATCATCCACTTCTCCGATGAAAGTATATTCTCTCCAGCCTTGGAGAGCTTTAATAAATCAGGCCCACTATGGTAAGTAGTGGCTGGTTTATGTGGGTTTTGTGTATATGGTTGTATGAATGCGAGTGTGTCAAGATGTCTATAAGGAACTACTATTGTGCTTTGAATCTAAAGAGTGCAATAAATCTTAGGGGGTTCTGTGTACTAGGGGGTACATACTTCTAACCTTTAAATGTTACACACTTCTGACCCCTGCACTCTGCATTACTTCTGGCATTTGGTCCCTGGATTACGTCTAATCTCTGTCCTTCCTGATATTTACTCCTGACCCCTGCACTCAGTTACATATGAATCTTGCACTTTGTTACTTTCTCCTGACTTTTGTGGGATTATTGACCCCCTGCACTATGCATTTTTTACTCCTGACCCTTGCAATCTACATTCCTTATTCCTGACCTCTGCACTCTGTGTTACCCCTATTTACTACACTTTGCATTACATACTACTGACCTCTGCACTCTGCATTAAATATTTCTGACCTCTAAATTTTGCTAACTTCTTGCTCCTGCACTCTGTATTACTTTCCCTTTCCGTTTGAGCTCTGCTTTAGTTACTTCTGACCTTTGCACCCTGCATTACATACCACTGACCGTAGCTTGCTATTATTTGTGCAAGAGGATTGTGAAATGGAAACAAATTTTAAAGGCACAATGAAGAAAATAGTTTTTCTGAGTGCATGGATTGTGGGATATGTATGCTGGATACATTCAGTATATTTTATTAACTTTTTCTACAAATCAATGCAGGACAGGACATTGGATTCTCCCCAATTTTACCCCAAACATCAGTACTCACCCCCCTGCCAAAAAATAATGACTGGATCTGCCACTGGTAAGCACCATGTGCACATTTATTGTGACAGCTTATCAAAGGTTGGCATATCTGTTTCTGTTTAAGAAAAGTGTCAAGCCCACTTTATTAGCATGGCACTAAACAAGAAACAAAAAGTGAACAACATTAAATCATCAATTTAGGAATATCCTTAAATATCTTGATGTGTCCTTGGAACTCTTGGGTTTGGTTATTGATCCCGTGCAATGCCAAAACCTTTTGTTTTACTAAAACAGAAGACATTCAATTTGCTGTAAGTACTTTAGGTGGCTATCATTCCTCAAACAGCGCCATGTTTTACCGCATGACCCCCGAATTGTGCAGGGATTTCAGATTATGTACTTCTTTACCATTTGTGACAAGCTGTCCTCAGCGATGACAATCTCTGCCAAGCCTGACAATTCTTGTTCATTTTCCTTTCCAAAACCGTAGCAGTGCGTGATGAGCTCAATCATTCTGCTCAGTAGTCACCTCTTTGTGAACTAGCTTACATAATCAGACCTGTGAGACTCACAGTGCCTTTTCTTGCTAAAGAGAGCAGTGCTAATTATTTATTGTACATAATTCTCCTGACCTTTGTAAATTTCTACTATCTGAAGCCAAGAAATTTGCTGCAAGTAAAAAATGATATTTCAGTCTGCTTTCATCCCCTGCAGACTGTACAGCTGATTTATATTCCAGGAGAAAATGTGCCACTGAAATTCAGTGTGAACTGATTCTAGCAAATTTATTCTTAAAGGGAATGTAATCCTAAACTTAAATGCCCAGGGAAACAGTGGAGACGATGTTAGTGTTAGACTTTATATCCATCCTTGTGGGGCCCTTAGTTTGTCAACACAGGACCTCAACTATAGGGGTTTAAAGTTTAACCAAGGGCCCAAAAAATGGCATATATGGTACAGTCAGTCATTAGAACACATCAACTTTTGTTTTTCTAAGTCCTCCTGCAATGCAGTTTTATTACCTATTTTTTTCCACTTCCTTTAACAAAATGATAACACTGTATATTCAGAAGTGAAACCTTAGAGAAGAATTGAAGCCCAGGTCAAATGGAATTTTTTAACATTTTTGGAAATAATACCTAAACCATAAATATAAACCATGACCATTGGAAGTACATTTACCAGTACAATATGGTTTTTGTCAAATACGTAACTGTCACTGGACAGCTTGGTCTGTTTCAGGGAGTGAAAAATGAACATATCTGTTGACAGACTACATTATACAGTAAATGGTTCTTCTCCCTGCTTTTGTATTGTTAGGTTGCATTACAACCTGCAAGTAAAATTCATTTTTGGGGTGTTTGCACCATTTAATTTATACAACCTGACTACCACTTTGAAGGTGCAAGTCTTTGACCTAATAAGTAAAATATAAAAACAACTAATTAAAATAGAAATCATCAATGTGCATAGATATTTACACCCCCCAAAGTACCTTGGGTTATGTCACTATTAGCTAACCACATCTAGCCATTACTCAACAAGGCAAAACTATTCCAACTCCTTTAAGTTACATGGGTTAAGTCGATGCATGCAATCTTCAATGATGCCACAGATTCTCATTTGGGTTGAGTTCTGGGCTTTGACTTGGCCTTTCCCAGACATTTGTTTTCTTTTCAACCACTCTAGTGTAGTTCTAGTGGTATGTTAAGGATCATTATCCAGCTGGAAAGTGAACCTTCATCTGAGTCTCAAGTCTCCGGCAGACTGAAACAGAATTATCTAACTTTCCTTCAATCCTGTCCAGTTTTCCTTTCCCTGGCAATAACAACCATCCCCACAACATGATGCTGCCACCATAATGGTACTCCTGTTGTAATGGGAAGTTTTGGGTTTGGAGCTCATCGTATTTCCCATGATAGGAACTAAAAGTTCAGTTTTAGTCTAATCAAACTAGAGAACCTTCTTCCAAGTGTTTGGAGATTCCACCACATGCTGTTAGTCACACTTTAAACATGGTTTTTTTAAATCATCTTTGGAGTGTACAGCTTAAAGTGGTCCTATGAACAAATATTCCCATCTCTGCTGTGGATCTGTGCTCTATACCAGTTATCCTTGGTGTCTTTGTTGCATATCAGATTACTGCCTTCCTTTCTGGTGTTTGGGCTTTGGTGGCCAGCCTTTGCAGGTTTGTAGCAATGCCATATTCCTGCCATTTTGTTGTAATTTATTTACTTGTGCTCTATGGGATGTTCAAATTTCTGTGTCCCAATCCTTATCTATACTTCTCTACAACTGTCTCTGACTTGTTTGGAGTGCTGCTTTGTCTTCTTGTTGTGCACAGTGGTGGAAAGAGTCAGGGGCCTTTCACAACAGGTCAGTTTACAGTGTGGATACAGACATATGACAGATCTTGTATCACTGTGATTGCACACAGATGGGCCCTAATCAACTAATTATGTGACTTCCAAATTTAATTGATTTGACCAAATTATATTTAGGGATTTCCTAGCAAAAAGAAGGAGAATGCATTTGCATAAGTTTCAGTTTTTTATATATATATATATATATATATATATATGAACCAATTTATTTTATCAGTTTTTTTTTTAATTTTTACTCTACTTCAGCAGTTTAGACCATATTGCTGAGTTAATTACAAACAAAAAATATTCCAAAATCCTTATCTCTCCTTGCCCTTCAAACTCCTGTCTACTAAGGTTGTGCAGATCATTTATTAAATGTAGCTCAATCTTGACAGGACAGTAAGGACCTTATGTGAACTTTGGGTCTAGGATTCACTTTGGCTTCACAGAGACACGGGAGTTCATCAGCAGAGTAACCCAGTTGTCCATACTTTAGCACTTTTTTTACTTACTGAACCCTTTAGATCAGCTCAGGTTTAGTTTTAAGTAAATCATTTCAATAAAAAAATGTTTTTTTTCTTTGCCTGCCAATGGTATATCTCATAAGTTTTAATTATCCCTCTCCTAGATATCCAGTGACAAGACATGTCAAGACAATTAAGGGGGTGAAGCAAATTCAAAGCTACAACAACAGATGTGGCTGCTGTCGGAGATGCAGTGTTCCAGCTATGTTTCCAAAGGTTATCCCAAGCTGGTTGGGCACAGTACTTCTACATATACAAGGCAGGTGCTTAGATTATTTTATGGGCTAACTGACAACGTTTTGATGCAGGGGTGTCAAACTGAAATACACAGTGGGGCAAAAGTTGAAACTAAAAAAGCAACGCGGGGCCTAATGTTATGAGTGGCTAGAACTCCCTCTTCACTGAAATAGCACCGCTACTACAGTTCCTTGAGTCTTTAAAACACGCATAGACAGATGGGCTGATGGTCTACAGACACAAGTGATTCCACTACTACAATTCTCGACATTACATGCGTCTATAAAACAACGCAATGTGGGGCCACGCATACGCAGAGAGGCCGCTGGTCTATAGAAGCGAGTGATGTCGCTACTACAATTCCCAGCATTATTTGCCTTTATAAAACAGTCCAATGCGGGTCTACGTATAGGTAGAGAGGCGGCCGGTCTATAGACGCGAGTGATGCCGGGAATTGTAGTAGCTGCGCTATTTCAATGCAGCAGCGGGCCAGCTGCAATTCATATTTAGGATTCTTTTGGGGGCCAAAAAAAAAGGACGTTGCGGGCCAGATTTGGCCTGCCGGACAGAGTTTGACACCTTTGGTTTGATGTATGGAGTCCTGGGCTTTTGTGTTTCAAAGAACATGGAGGAATTTGAAGTTGTTATCTTCTACTATTTTTGGAATTCACAGAGCACCCAAGAATTGAAGAATTGCTAAAGATTGCGGAGGTAACTAAAAACATGTAAACCAGCCTGTTACAGCTCTGATATGTATAATAGGTGTTATTATATTTTATAGATAGTGTCTCCTAAAGCAAACCAGAACTGTCCAGGTTTTTCACCCACCCCTTCCTATATTCACCTGAAGTAGTCTAACATTACTAGTGCATCCACCAATGCATCCAATGAACACCACTGAAAACGCTCAATCCCTAATAAGGACATCACCTTATTTCTATCTGCAATGGAGCTTAATATTAATCATAGCAGTATGTTTTCCAATACCTCCCAAATATGTTAAGTGGTCCTAACCCTGGGTGCACAAAGTCATTTCCAGGCTTGTCAGTTCATCAACCAACAGGATGGTATATTTCTCATCAATGGAGCCAACTGGCTACAATTAAAAAGTATGTGTATAATTCTGCTTCTTCTAAAACTTTAGTGTTGACCAGAATGACAGGTTTCAGTTATAACACTGCCAGGGTCTTTTGACTAGCTGAATCAACTGTTTACTTCTTTTTTCTAAATGAAAGATATTACTCATGGTAATAAATAGTGTTGGTCGAATAACTCACTATTCGATTCGCCAGCTATTCGCTCTAATAGACCAAAATTATTTGGGTGACTAACCGTCGAATTCGAACTCTATTAAAGTCAATGAAGGAAAAATTTGGGTTGTTTTTCGGGACTGTGTGAAGCTTCTACAGCCTATAAATACATTTAGAAAGACATGTTAGGACTCCCCAGCTCTGCACAACATTGTACAAGTAAAAAAAAAAAGGAAGGCTTTTTTATGTTGCTGGTAAAGCCATTTTATGGGGTCAAGGGATCATGCCAGATTCTTTAAAAGCCTATGAGTAGAGGCAGAGAGAGCCCCGAGGAGGTTCCTCTGGTCCAAAAATTAGCCACCAGGTTTCACCGCTCCGTTACAAGCCATACACAGGCTTCAGAGTAGAGGCAGAGGGCCCTGAGGGGGATCTTTCAGTCAAAAAATTAGCCAGTTACACAGCTCTGTTACAAGTTATATAGTTCTCATAGGAGTGGGGACCGCATTGTTATCTGGAATCTCGAGCTGGGTGTAGTGCATCGTCAATGCCACCTAGAAGTCTGTAATACAATTTTTGTGAATGGAGTACTGACAGGCGGCAGCAGAAGCAGCAGGAGAAGGAGGCGGTGGGCCCTGAGACGGAGCATGGACAGCATTGCTAACTGGCATCTAGAGCTGGGTACTGGGCAGGCAGCAGCAGTACCAGCATGAGGAGGAGGCGGGGGGCCCTGAGACAGAACAAGGGCGGCATTAGGTTGAGGTTGAGGCCATCACCTATATGGACAGTGTGGAAGCTGTAGCTTTTGGAGACATTGCTGTGTATGGGACTGCCTTTTCCTATCTGCTAGCTGTAACTTTTTAAAATGCGGCATGGACCGCATTGGTAACTGGCATCTGTGTAGAATCTGTAGCTATTGGAGACATGAATGAATGAACAAGATTCCCACTGTCTCTACAGTGGTGGTGGGCCCTGAGACGGAGTGTGGATGGCATTGTTACTCCTCCTGCTCTTACTGCTGCCACCTGCCCACTACCCAGTACCCAGCTCTAGATACAGATATTTCATTCTGATACCACTTACTATCTATCCAAATGGACAGAAAAATTTCTGTATTTCTCTCAAAAAAATACAGATATTTAACTGTGATAGCACTTGCTATATATCCACAAAGCCAGAAAGGTGTCTGTATTTCTCTCCAAAAAATACAGATATTTAACTGTGATAGCACTTGCTATATATCCACACAGCCAGCAAAATGTCTGTATTTTTCTTAAAAAAATACAGATATTTCATGCTGATCCCACTTGCTATCTATCAAAAAAGGCAGAAAAAAGTCTGTATTTCTCTCAAGAAAATACAGATCTTTAATTATGATACCTCTTCCAATCTATCACAAAAGCCAGAAAATGTTCTGTATTTCTCTAAAAAAAATACAGATATTTAATTCTGATCCCATTTGCAATCTTTTAAAAAAGCCATACAATATTCTGTATTTCTCTCCAAAAAATACAGATATTTAATTATGATACATCTTGCAATCTATCACAAAAGCCAGGAAAATCTCTGTATTTATCTATAAAAAATACAGATATTTCATTCTGATCCCACTTGCTATCTATCCAAAAAGACAGAAAACTTTCTGTATTTCTCCACATACAGATATTTATTTTATGAATCACAGCTTGATATAGGCCTCAAAGTAGATAAAGGCAGAGAGCCCTAAAGGAGGTCCTCTGTTAGAAAAAAAAAAAAAAAAAGAAGAAGAAGCCAGTTACACAGCTATATTGCAAGTTTTAGGTCTCAGAGACAGAGTAGAGGTAGAAGGAGATGTAGAAGGAGGAGTAGAAGGAGATGTAGAAGGCTGTGAAAGAGCTCTTCCCATCAACTGTGTCAGCAGGCCTTGCAGCAGTGTCCGACTAATCAGTTCACTCTGCAGAGGGGGCGTTGAAGTCACTGCCGATCCAAGCCTTATTAATTTTAATAAAAGGGATTTGAGCGACATTTTATGCGGAGAGGCGAATGTGCTTGTCACTCACTACGCCCCCAGCTGCACTGAACGCTCTTTCAGGTAACACACCTGCGGCTAGACAGGCAAAGATCTGAATGGCATGTTCTGCTAGCGCCGGCCACTGCTCAAGCTTGAATACCCAGTAGCCCAGTGGGTCCTGGCTTTGCAGGTTGCAGATGTCCCATGCAGAGCTCAGGTATTCCTGCACCATGACTGAGTAGCGCTGCTGAGTGTCATTGGCAATTGCTGCACGACTGGCGGCTTGCTTCTGCTGAAAAAAAAGCAGGTGCTACTGGCAGCTGGAAAGGCTGAGCACAAGTCCCTTACAAGCACTTCTTGGTAGTGCTGCATTTTAGGTCCCCTGTATTGGGGCAAGATGAGTTGTTGTATCTAAGGCTTGTAACGTGGATCCAGTAATGTAGCAATCCAATAGTCGTCAGTCTTTGTTTTTATGTGTTCTATGCGCAGATCTTTGGCTATGTACTCCTCATGCACTCCTCAAGTTCTCACTGGGGTAATTCTGGACCCACATTCCTGTGGGTTGAACAGCAGCACAGGGTCATCCTCCTCCTCCTCCACCTGGTCCTGCTATCCACGGAACATGCCGCTTTGTGTTTGGATGGATGAATGCCATGTACCCTCCATATCCACCTCTGCCCCTTCCTCCCCTTCTCCCATGCCTGCAATGTCCTCCTCATCCTCTTCCACCTGCTCCTCTTCCTGGATTTGTGGTGCACTATGCATACTAGGCATGCATGTCCGAGATGATGTTTGAAACATCATCTCTTGATGCAGCGTCTGCTCTGTGTTATGTCTGAGATCCACCATCATCTGTTCCAGCAGGCATATGATGGGGATGGTGTCACTGACACAGGCCTGATCTCTGCTGATCATCCTGGTGGCCTCTTCTAAAGGTGACAATACAGTGCACAAGTCCTCGATTTGCTGCCACTCTGCAGGGCTGAGGTAAGGTAATGTAGGTATACATCTGATACGAACAGACTCGTATCACATAATCCACCACTGCTTTCTGTTGTTCACCAGCTGCTACAATATGTAAAAAGTGAAATTCCAACGAGTGGCCACATCGCAAATAACCGGTGGACTGACAGATTGAGATTTCGTTGAAAATCCACTAATCTGCAACTGGAAGTGTACGACCGGCAGAAATGCGCTGACAACTTTCTTGCCTTCAGCAACAGCAGATGGAGGTCTGGGTAATTCCTAAGGAAGCTCTGTACTATCAGGTTCATGACGTGGGCCAGGCAAGGTAGGTGTCTGCCAGATTGGCCCCGATATGACACAGGACCATGCCTGGCTGGAGTCTGGTGGGAGTTAGCCATATGGTCTCCTGCTCCCGCAGGGCACTTGGGGGGAACCAAGCCTTCGCAACCTCAGGACTGCGTGGCAACATCTGAATTGTGCACTGAAATAGCGAACTGCATGTTGTTGCTGGCGGTGAAAAGATGCTGGCGAATGGGAGGCGCTGAGTCCCTGGAGGAAGAGGTTGAGGCACACGAGTCAAAGGAGGAGGTGGAAGTGGAGGTCTAGAAGAAGATTGCATGGCGATGTGCTCTGGGCGGAGGTAGGTATGCAGGCCTTGCTGCAGCTGCATCTTCCCCTGCTGCCACCAAAGTTACCCAGTAGGAAATATATCTTCCCACTCCATGGTTGCTTGACCCACTGTCGGTTGTCAGGTGGACCTTGCCAGAAACTGAGTGCTGCAGGGCAACAGACACATTGCTCTGCACGTATCTGCGTTGGAGCTCCTGCTCACCGCTAGTGGAGCCTGAAAAAGGTAATGCTCGGCTACATGCCCCACTCAAATTGCTGGCAGCAGCACAGGTAACTTTGGTGGCAGAAAGAGGAAAGACAGCGGAGGAAGATCCAGCATTTTAAGCTTACTTCTTGGGTGGAGGTGGTCGCACAGAGCTCTTAGTTTGCAGATGACCATAGTTTGTTATCACTATGGACACTAAAAAATGCCCACACGGGTGAACATCGAACTGGGCCGAAAGGTGCTCTGGAGATAGTGCTTGTGGTGGCGGTCCGTGGTTGTTGAGGCACAGGTGTGGTGACAGCTTCCGACAATGGACGACTATGACTTACCTCACTGGCACGCGAAGACTGCAGAGTGTGGGCAGCTTTTTCCCTCTTCCTCCCTCTCACCCTTTGAGGGCGGTCTGCAACCTCCTCCTCCTCTTCTTGCTCCTCCTCCTCTTCCTGCCTATAATGATCCCCTTGTTTGCCCCATGTCGGATCAAGGACATCATCATTACCATCAATAGAAGAGACAGTTTCCCTGTATGTGCCGAAAGGAAGCAGCGGCCTTTTGGAGACACTTTGAATTGGCTCATCTGGCTCAGAGTGTTGTGGTGAAAAGTAAGTGCGGGGGTAAGCCTGTGAACTGACTCTCTTCATCAGATGAATGAAACAACTTAGCATCTTCAAGGAATGCTTGTAGCTCCACCTCTCGAACCTCTAGGTAGGATTCCTCTATGTACTGCTGTACACAAGACTTTTCAGCCGAGAAGAAAGAAGTAGGAGGAACAGGTGTATCATGGACTGTTTGGGACACCTGTAAGGCCTGTGTCTGGGACTGGGATGAAGAGGGGGTACAATCACTTGACCCAGGCTGGGTCATGTACTCTACTACATCTTGTTCAAGGTGCGGTAATAATGTTCGCCCACCACCAACAGCAGCACTTCTTGTTCTTGGGTCTGCAGTTAAAAACAAACTCATACTGCTTTGCTTGCCACCCCTAGCAAAACTGCCCCTTCCTCTTGCTGTGTGTATGTAACACACTGACTGACTATCTATCTACCTATCTATCTATCTATCTATCTATCTATCTATCTATCTATCTATCTACCTATCTATCTATCTATCTATCTATCTATCTATCTATCTATCTAGCTAACAGTGAAACACTATACCTATCTGAGTACAGTAGATTTCAGGACTGCACCATTACAGTACAATCCAACTATCTAACTAATACTTTGACAAAGCACCACAGAAAGGCTGTGATGCTAGCAAATCTCTGTCAGGAGTGGTATATGCAGGTACCCCCTGGCCTTATATAGCCCAATGCCTGTGTGGCATGCAGTGACAGGCAGCCAATCGGCTGCCTACCACAACAAACATAGAGGAAAGCATCCCTGCTCTTATTGGAGGGCCCTAGGCATTATAGGGGAGGTCCTAGGCATTGGAACAACCATAAACGGGTCGAACATTAGGATGACCAGAATTAGAACAACAACACTAGTAATAAATGTTAACAATGAGAAGCACCCCTGAAAAAGGCATTTTCATTTAACATTTAAAGTTGTTTGTTTACACATTGCTGTTGTTATGTTATTATTATTGTTCATTTACTGTTATTATTATGATTATTATGGTATATATGTTGATAATAAAGTAAGAAAGCGTGAATGTTAAAATAAACGGCCAGTAGCGCCATTTAACCCATTCGAAGTATAGAGTGTTTATTTGATGGAAAATGGGGCAATGGGTAGGGAGAGAAAGAAGGGGGGAATCTGGTAAAGGAGGGTGGCCCTGGTCTCGGTAGTTGGGCTTTGAGTAAGTAAAGAAGGCAAACTCTGAGCTCCCCCAAGTCATGGTATTTGGGTGGGTGCAAAATGGGTGGGTGGAAGAAGTAATTGTGCACAAATGCACTGAAGTTGCAATCATAGAACCACAACACCCCAGCTCAGTATCTGAGCAGATATCTGTCAGCCTCACATATCAGAGCTGACACATAGTCCCTCCATTTATCATCACAATAAGTCTAAAATGTATTACCAACTATTCAGAACGATCTTGTAGAATGCCATTCCTCATGCTTTACAGGCCAGCCACTGTTTACTGAAGTTCATTCTAAGCAATAATTTGTAGGTATTAATTGACTAAACTGTTCTATTACAGCCATTGGATTCAAGATTGTTTTATTTATTGGGCTGTAAACAGTATTTGTGGCCTCAGGGCTTTTAACGATTTATTGGTTCAATCAATATAGTTCTTGGCTGGCTGGTAACTGTCTGAAGCTCAGATCTGAGGTCAGAGAGTAAGTAGATTTGTTTGTTACGTGAAATTAAATGGGGGATAAAATCAGGTCACCTGGAATGAAAGTCTAAAGGGATGAACAAAACTGTTCTGCAGAGGACCCTTGGGGACATTTTGGAAATCGATAGAAGAGAACAAGCTGTTTTAGGATGAGGTATGAGAAGTGTAAAGAGAGAAGTAAAAGGAAGTCGAGGTGACAGCAGAATTATGGAAACCAAATACATGAGCCATAGTATGAACTATAAAAGATGGATCAATCAACACCAGCTTTGACTAATGTTTTCAGTCAGACAGAAGTTTTAGCTGAAACTGTTCTGGAATTAATAGCGATGTGCAGGAAGACAAATGATTTCCCTTGGAATTAAAAAAAAACAAAAAAACTTGCAAACCCAACTCAGAGGACTTGTTGATTTTCTGTTTACGTGCATTGGAGTTTAAGATACTTTTCTATTGTACTGTGCAGATGTGAGATCAACAATTCAACTAAATAGAAAACTAAATAGAACTAAATAGAAAATATATTCTATTATTTATGAGTGAATATTTTGTGTTAACATGCATTTCAACCATCTCATCTTAAAATACTCGCTCTTTTATCTTTATGAAATGTATAGACTACCACTGCAGGAAGAGCAAATTAGCCACTGCAATGAGTCTACCAAACTGCCTGTTAGACTTCTAATGTGCAGTAATGCACAACTTTTTTGTAGCATGGCAATGCAGGAAACAGACCTTTTATTATTATTATTATTATTATTATTAATAAACAGGATTTATATAGCGCCAACATTTTACGCAGCGCTGTACATTAAATGGGGGTTGCGAATGACAGACTAATACAAACAGTGACCTTCTGTATGTAATGTGCCAATATGGTTGCCATTATTGGCATATAATATTGCAAACTATATAGTTTTTTAAACAATAGCAAACAATACCAAAATACATCAGGCCCACATATTATGTACAGTAAGGTAATGTTCAGAGGGGTGGTAAGCTTGTCCGGCAAGATAGACAAGGAAAGGATAGAAAAATTAGTGGCTCTTTATGGCAAACTTGATGAAGTCAAATTAGATAAAATCCTTTATTTAATTTGTTTAAAATAATCCTACAAACATAACAGTATACATAAATCATGTAAACACAATAAGGGAGAATCTTTTGTGTTTACTGTACATATTATTAAATCTCTTAGCAATAGTATTGATGTGTTTTTTAGAAAGGATGTTCATCCAACACTAGATTAGTAGGTCAGAATAACGAGTATTATTATTACAGTCTCTCCCAACGCGTTTCGCCCCAATGGGCTCCATCAGGGGTAAACGAGACTTTGATATATTGACCCAGTAGATAATACTAATGATGGGATGAAAGATCAAAGGCTGAGCTCACATCAAGGACCAGGGTTTTATAGCAGGTAAGTAGGTTGGATAAGCTTTGGACGGTATAGTAGTTAGTGTAACTTATTGAATGTTGATTTCTTAGGTCAAAATCATAGGAATTGAGAGTATTCCGAGATGTGTTCAATACGGAACCTAGTAAAATTATTGGTGCAAGATATCTGTATCCTTGGTAGGGTTATTTCTTATTACGATATGAAGCTTGTATACATATAATGAGCAGTTCTTAAGAAGGTGATATTATGATGATGTACTTATTAGATAACTGAGGAGTGCAGGAGTAAGAAGTTAATCCAGTATGTTGTACTGGTGTAGAGAAGATAACAGCAGGAGGAGCTGGTGGCAGCCGTCCAAAAAAGTCCTGCAAGATGTTATGTGTAGTGTCTTACCCATAGCAGCACATAGAGAATGGGCTTGAGTTTTTAAGGCTCTCAAAGGCTGGAGATGATACTCTTTCTTAAGAAAAGCTGGGTGACACAGAAAACCTGGAATGGATCTGGCCCAAGACTAAAAACATTTGCTAATAAATGTTACCAGGTTTGCTGGATCACCCAGTTCACCAAAGAATGTATATTCTCCCCACTCTTTAGCTTTAATAAATCAGGCCCAATGAATAGGGACAGTGAGTGAGAATAGGGACAAGACTACATGCTGCCTCCCATTGTAAAATGTGCAAAAAATGTGCAAATGTTGGTGCAGGTGGCTAAGGGTCTGACATGGTGCCAGCTGCTTGAAGCAACACTGGAATGCACAGGTGCCAATATAGCCTAAACCTAAAAATGTTAAAGGGGAAAATTACTTTGCCCCTAAAGAAGAACTAAAATCTGGAAATAAAAAGTAAAAACTCTGGAAGGTGATTTTTTGACAGAAGAGAAATGCAAAGTCTTTTTTGGGACTCCTCTTCTTCATGCTCCTAGCAAATTTGTATTTTGGGTACACTGCGTATACATGTAGGTATGAATGGAGATTAACTTGACTAGGGTCATTGCAAATGTTGAGGGGACACTCTTTACACATGTAGGGAATGAGGTTTAACTTGCATATGGAAGATTGATGATAAAACTTTGGTGAAGTCAAATTTGTTTTATAGCTTGCTTTGCAACCAGCTGCCCTTTCCAATTTTATTCTCACCTGTCCCAAATCCAGCTTGTAATCACCCAGGAAGGCAAATATGAAGTTACACTTTATTGGTGATAAGACATAAAAAGAGGAGCAGCAGACTGATACGGTGATCTCTCTGCTTACTCCTACACTCATCTTATCAGTAAATTACTTCTCATTCAACTCATCCGATGTATTCTTATCTCCACTTTTCCCTCTTTAAGTCATTCTCCTTACTGTCCACTCTGAATGCTACTTTATAGTGAGATGCAAGAGGATACTAGGTCAAATATAAATTTAAATACCAATTCATATACAAAAAATGGTGTCTTTTACATGTGCCTTGAGTTAGTTTTGTGGAATAGGTGAGCTTCAACAATGCTCACATGTCCAAGCAAGCACCGATCCAGACAGAACACTGGGCAAATTGGAACTTCCTTGAAGTTTGAAATAAGATTTTTTGTAAAAAGGTAAAATTTTTCGCAATAAAAACAAAAACACTAAAGGAGACAATCAAGTCAAATAAAATAACAGAATAAAGATTTGTTTCATACATTACACAGTAATGCTTTGGAACTACCACACGGGGGCAGTGGTGCTTTTAAAATTTTACAGTGTATCTGTATTGATCTTGAACTTCTTCCCCTTCAAGCTCCTGCATATATTCTTTCCATTCAGTGTACATATTAATTTTATTGTATTATTTGATTTTTTATTAGAATGTGCTTTTTTGTGGAATGGAATAAAAAACAATAAAAAAGTTAGTGCAGTGACTGTGAATGTAAAAATGTGCGTTTGTGTAGTTGCAGCAAGTGGGAATAGTGCGGAGGTGCTGAGCGTAGAAATGTGTGTTACCAGTATTAATATTATTTGTTAAGTACGCCTAGTACTGGGATGGATCCTCTTTTGCTTTTAGAACTGCTGTAATTCTGCATGTATACACACATATATATTCATGAGAAAAAGAAAGTACACCCTCTTTTAATTCCATTTTACTTATTATTACATACCAAGCAACTGGTCCTTGGCAAGTACACTTATTTCATTTTAATGTTTGGTAGATTTAAACACATAACAGATTCCAAGTGTCATTATTAAATACAAATCAGGCAAAAAATGGAGAAGCCATGGAACACTAAGTACATCCCATGATAAATCAGGTTGAGGTCTGGACAATGACTGGCCCATTGCACATATTTTTATTGATTCAGCCATTGTATTGTAGGTTTGCTGGTGTTCTTGGGTTCATTGTCCTGTTATATGACCCAGTTTTGTTTAAGCTTTTACCATGGTCAATTTGGTGGCTGCAAGATGCCCAAGTCCTTTGGCTGCAAAACTAGCTCAAAACATTACCCCTTCATCACCATGCTTTACAGTTAGTATGATGTGTTTATGCTGATATGTTGTGTCTGGTTTTCACCAAAAATTGCACTGTGCATTATGGCCAAACATCTCAACTTTGGTCTTGTCGGTTCAAAGGACATTTTAGTGCAGTGGCAACTTTTTAAACCTAAACCATGCTGCCATGTTCTTTTTAGAGGCTTTCTTCTGGCAACTCTTCAAAATAAGCCATACTTGTTCAGTCTCTTTCTAAAATGTACAGTTAAAAACTTTAACATTTAACGTGTTGAACCTGTCGAGTCTTAGAAGTAGCCCTTTGGGTTTTGTTGCAGTTTCTCTGAGCATTGCACAGTTTGACCTTGAAGCAAATTTGCAAAGACACCCACTTCTTGAAAGATCGGCAACAGTAAAAGATGGACTTTAGATAATTTAGAAATGGCCTTTATTATATAGAGTATTTATAGATGGCCAACATAATATGCAGCACTAGCAAAGTCTATTGTCACATCATTAACTGTCCCCCAAAATCTAATGTCCCTACCATAGTCATATGTCATTACCACAGTCTAGGGTCAATTTGGGAGGAAGCCAATTAACCTAACTGCTTGTTTTTGGCATGTTGGAGAAGACCGGAGTACCTGGGGGATACCCATACAAACAGGAGGAGAACATGCCCTATAACTTACCCTCTTAATCCCTCCGCAAACGCTAAGGGTGCACTTATTTTTCCACACCATGCTTCTACGTCTTGACTACAAACACACGTGCAATATCCTTGGAAATGAACGATTAACGACTGATCATTCCATAATCAATAACAAAAAAAAGTGAACAACGACTGCCCAACGATGACGATGAACGAGAAATGTCACTGGAAATGAACGACCGTCCTGGCCGAGCTGATTAGGCGATGATTGTTCGCTATCTATTGTGTGTACGGTCATTCAGTGATCATGGATTGTTCTGCGGTACGCTTTCCCCGGTACACGTCACTTCGTGTGTACGTTATTGTGTGTACGTTATTGGTTCATTATAAATGAACAATTGTAATATTACAGCATGTACAGAACCGTGCACTATACGTTTGTTCAAAATAATTCTGAATAATCTTTGATCTGTCGTTAATCGTTCGTTTTCTAACGGATATTATTGCACGTGTGTTTGTAGCCTTAGTCTGACACAGTGTAATATGTCATGTGTTGTTGTTCATCTGAGGTTGTAATTTTCAGACCTGCTAAGGACCAGATGATTTTTATCCACCAAAAATTGAAAAAATGTGTATTTTTATTTAGCTATGACTCTCTCTATATATAGTACATCCTAGGAAACAATATGAATATCAGTCCCTAGAAAATTGACCTATTAATAGATATAAGATGACAATGACAGTGTGTAAGTCCCGATTTCACTAGTGCCCTGCAGAAACACATGTAAAATTGCAATGCGTGTCAACGCACATTAAAGTCTTTGTTGTGCTGGGTTTCTGTTTTTTCTTTAAGACACCCCAAATGCAGCTTACCAACACAATGAATGACTCTGTGCCACCATGTGTTGTATGGTGCTGTGATTTATTTACAGCATACAATACATTTCTGGGCTGCCCATTCAAATAAATAGGCTGCTAAATGCAATGTATGGATATTCATGTTTCCTAAAGCACAGTGCTAGTAGAAAAAAAAGCCTAAGGGTACCCTGTAGATGTGGATATCCCTAGCTGTCTAATCTTTAAAGGAATCATGATTGGATGTGATAGACTTTCCCAGATTTTATCAATCCCCTAGTGTAATGCTGGCACTTCAAATGTCTGCACGGCACATATACATGAACACTTACCTAATATGACTGTGCCCATTTATTTTTTTAAAGTGCAATCATGTCCATTCACCATCAAAGTGTGCAAGCTCCATAGTGGTCCAAATGCTGTAACTAAGGTTCTGTAAAGTAGCTGTGCTTTTCCTTAGTGGATTTCTGAAAGCACATTCGTGTACATTCTGTTCTAGAATCTTAATGTATTTTCTGACATTCTGTTTCTTGAAATGCTGGATTGCAATGGCTCTTGCTGATGAATAGCAGTGATCATGCCAAATGTTGCATATTCATAAGGCCATCAGTATCATTGCTAATTATTGGTTTGAATCAGGAATGGCACTAAAAATAAAACCCTTTTTCGTAAGTTCGGCAAAATTCCAGTTAAAATGTGAATAACAGTGCAGAGACATCCATCTTACTGCTCAGCATATGCTAAAACACCTGCACACTGCAATGGAGTATTTATTAATTACTGATTAAATACCATTACAAAAAAATTATTGTTAGGGCATGTTAAATTTATTGAAACAGGGATTATATTGTTTATAAAAATGATGAAAAGTAATGAAATAAGATTGTCTTTATTATGTGAAATAAAACATGCATTATGTAATGACGTCTTTAGTTAAATGTTTGCTGTTTTTATTACATTTACATTTGTATTATGGGTTTAAATTTTAGATTTTGATGCAACTGAGAAAGTTAAAACTTAACCCCAGGCAACCATCTAATTGTACAGATGTAATATATATGAGGTAAGTGCTTTACCTACCAAAGGATCTGTATTTCTGTCCATGGAGTACCAAGATTTACACAACCCAGCCACACCACACCAGCAAATAGTATTTTTTTTGTTACTTTTAAAATAAAAACTATAAAAATTAGCTTTCTGTTTGCTTATTTGATCTGTAAAACAGCTACAAAGGTTTTTTGTTATATTTGTGCATAAAATTAACAGTTATAGTAGTTAATCATAGTAGTGGTATTTCTAATGATCTTTGTGTCACACTTACCTGTTCCTCACTAAAACACAGGTATCTCTCTCCTGCATATGTGGGCAGTTCTGTCGCTGGGCGTGCCTCTGTTTCCAAGCTTTATAAACTCTGTCCATGCCGCTGGCCAATCAGAAAATAGCCTCATGATCAGCCCTGGCTATTTAGTTAGCTCACACCCTGTTCTGTTCCAGTGCTCCTGTCAGTCTGTGGATATCCCTGAGTCTCCTGTGCCTCCTGCTCCTTCCAATGTCTCCAGTGTTCCTGTGCCCGCAATGGCCCCTGTGTCACTAGTGTCTGTCTCCTGGATCCCTGGCAATTGAACCTTGGCGAGTGATTTTGTACCGTGCTTGCTCACCTTGGTGTGCCCAAGGACTGCAACCCGGCAGTCCATCAGTGCAACACCCTGACCATCAGAGGATCTGGAGAAAACCTGGTTAAGCCTTAGACTCTGCGCCTTGGCCCTCCTAGGGCTCACACCACCTTCATACAAGCGGCAGTGCCCCCTAGTTGTCTGGTCTCTCCGTGCATGACAGTTTGCACGAAGCATGTATACACCCTCCCAGACCGCAGCAGACCCCAACCAACTACTCGCCCAGAGGCTGGATGTCCAGGAATCTACTCAAACCCAGGTACTCCAACAGCTCTATGTGCTCACTACCTGCCTGGATCAGCTTCTGGTCCCCTCCAGTGTGCCCGCTGAAACTCCAGTCCTGGTCCAATCACCTGCAATACCAGTGACCTCTGCACTTCACCTGCCACCCCCACAAAGATTGTCTGGGGATCCCAAGACCTGCCGTCGCTTCATCAACCTGTGTAACATCCACTTTGAACTTCTGTCACAAAGCTTCCCCACTGACCGGGCTAAAGTAGCGTATATAATCTCCTTACTATCTGGAGAGGCTCTGGCATAGGGTTCCCAGTCTGGGAAAGAAAGGATCCGGTTAAATGCAATATTGATTCTTCCAGAGCCAAATTCCGTATTCTGGCAGCTGAGCTTTCCTGGAACAATGAAGCGCTCCACGGTACCTTCTACCAAGGTCTTCCTGACCACAACAAAGATGAGTTGGGTGGCCGAGAGATTCCCGCTGCTTTGGATGACCTGATCTTCCTGGCTTCTCAAACTCACCCTTAACTTCAGTTGGGGACTGAAAAACTTCTTGCTAAGCGGCAATTTTGGAATGCTGCTTCAATGTCAATTGGTGAGCCATGGTTAAGGGAATGATGGCCTTGTATCTATCTTAATGATACCTGGAACAAAACAGAAAAAAGGAAGTATTTAATGACTTTTGGGACACCCTGTAAATATATATATATATATATATATATATATATATATATATATATATATAAAAACAATTCTATATATTTGTTGGTGGTACAAATAGAGGTTACTTGTGATGTATTTTCTCCTCTCCAATGCTTCTAATTGGATAATGCCGGAGAGGCACTGATGTTTTCTGTTAGCAGATGATCACTGTAGTTCACCTGAATTGCTTGTTTCTCCTCCCTATCCCAGGCTCAGATAATGTAAATTAAGGTATTTATTCCAATTACATAAAATAGTTTAAATGTTCATTTATTACACAACTGCATTGATTAATCAATGTCTTATATCTGCCAACTGTTACATTTTAAACTGATTTGCTGCTTGACCCAAGTTCCAAGTGCTTGACCCAAGTTCCCAGTTTAGGACCTAACTCCCAGTTTAGGACCTAAAAAAAAGGTTTAAAATATATTTTCTATTTGTTGATTTGCAGGTACTGTAGATGAGCCCATTTACAAGAATGGCTCCGGTTTATTAGTAACATGTAATGTGCAACTTGTCGAACGAAATATTGCGGCTGCCATTACTCAAAGAAGACTCATTTTCTTTAACCCCTTTGCCACAGACCCATGTGGGGAAACGCTGCTGGCCATGTACCTAGTAAGCCAAGTTTTTAATGCAAATGGAAGGCAGCAAATCTACTGGCTTGTGGTTGTTAGGAGTACTACCACACTTAACAACCACTAGCCAAAGGAAGCTCTGCCTGCTATGTAGTCTAGCAACAATGAGATTGTGCTAGCAGCAGTCCCATTGGTTGGTAGTTGGTAGTACCATTGGTTAGCAGATACCCATGAAAAACACTAATATAAAAGCATTTGACAAGGTAGACAATCAGCGAGGAGCCGGCTGGTACCACGGCAAATCGATGCTGGTCGTCACTTGCAAATATATACATTAGTCAACAAACTTGGCAAGTGGCAACCTAAAGTTCCCCATGAACCCCAGCAAACTCCGACAATTTCCTCACCAAGTAAATGTTATTTTTCAAACGGGAGTTCAGTAATGGCAGATTAAAAGCACAAGTTTCTTTATTATGCAGAAAAATACAACATATGTGAAGTGAATAAACTGTGCAATTTACATGGGTAACAACTTAATGTATCTCATTGTAACACATTTCTCTGCATTGTGTGGAGAAGTAAATGATGAGCATTTCCTTTTATTTTGTAGCTGATATAAATGTGTGAAAACACCTACAGACAGCACAGTACATCAGCATGCACAGTAATACATTCCTTTTTACTCTGCTTTTGTCTGAGTTTACCTTAACCCCCAATGTGTCTGAGTGATAGCTCATTGCTTCCATACAGATAAACCCTGGCTGTCACTTCTGCTTTGAAACCTGTCTGTCTCCAGCAAAAGGGCAGAGCACTGACCTGAATCTACAGACCCAGATCACCTGATTGTATGGCTGAAGCCTTAAAGTGGAACTTTCACCAACTTTTCATATTGCAAGAATAAAGTTCTAATATGCCACAGCATACAGAAACAGTATAGTTTTCCTAGCTACTTGTAGCCAGGGGTGTAGTGGGGCGGGCATGGGTGGGAACACCGTGCCCTCACTTACTTCGGGAATGGGCACACGTGCCCACTCTTATTTTCAAAGGATTCTTGGGTGGTCCGCGTCTCTGGCCAGTCAGCTCCCCTGCGGGGTCAGGAATCCCCGTATGGAATTGCAGGCTCAGGACGGTGGGTGGGTTGTATCTCTGAACACAGCCTGCCCAAGTGGGCTGGTTCTGCTATCATGACATCACAGTTGAAGTTTCTTCCCCTTTGAGTGACACATAGACAGGGGTGTAGTAGGGCACGTCCCTCTTCTTTTTTTACGATTACACCCCTGCTTGTAGCGTCTTTTTTTCAGCTGTTTACTGGCATGAGGAAGTGGTGTCTGCACCGCAACCTCATTGCCAGTTTGGGAATAGCCTAACCCTCTTCTTTGGATGTCTAAACAAAGGAGGCTTTAGCACAGCGCTGTTCAGGCCATGCAGCAGTACATAGACACCAATTCTGGGTCTCACTGTTGATTGTCATTTAATAATGACAGATCTCTTAACTCTTGTCATAGCTGATGAGAGATTTGCCCCTCTATGGCCAGCCTCAGGCTGCCATACTAAAGCTTCAGTCATCCCTGACCTGACTAGACCCCGAGCTATTCTGAATTTAATTTCAGTATAATTAAAATGCCATGCTTTGGAAAACATGCTGAACCTTACATTTCCCCACATTATGTAGATTGTTTCCAGCACAGAGTAGAAGTCTGTGTCTGTGATATCACTAATTAGTTGATTGTAACAACAAATTACTTCATTTGCATGTGTTACGGAACTGTATATGAAAATGTCACTACCTTAGTTTTTTTAGTAATGTTGGAAAAGAGGCAATTAATGTAAACTGCCAAAAGCCTGGGCAATTTGAACCCTTTGTATGATAAAAAAAATGCTAAAATTACCTGAAAACTGCATGTCATAATGAGCATTAGATGCAGGGATACAGGCAGCTGATTTTTTTTGCAAAATCCTAACACTTCCTATAAAAGTAATGCCTGGGCCTTGCCACTATCATCCCCACCATCATGGTGAATTCGGACCACCAATCAAAACACAAAAAACATTTACAAAAACAACGCATTTGTGTGACATGGAAAGAGCAGTTAAAAGTTTGACTATTATAGGAATAGATTTGCACATCATTTTCTAATTTTCTTAATCTGTCTAGATTTTTAGATGTATTAGTTGTGAGGTTTTAGTTAATGGTAATCTTTACAATTATATTTCTACACATGTTCAGTTTAAATGACCATGGCTTGTTAATAGTCATGAATACAGCCAACAACAGGACCCCGTGCAAAATTGTCTTGAAAAGGTCTCCTTTGCCTGGTAAGATTTTGCAGTTTAAGCCACATTCTTTTACCCCCTGTAATGTTTCTCTGTAATTATATCTAATGTCCTTAATTGGTGGTGTCATTAGTGTTGCTATCACTCAGCACAGTAGCTCACAATGTTACTCCCCTACCTCGTAAGCAAAAGTATCCTGGGTGTTGCTAGGATGTAGTGAGCATAGTGCAGGGGCCAGGTGTATGAAATGTACATTGTGCAGGGTTCAGATGTATGTAATGTATATACTGCATGGTTCAGGTTTTTCATTGTTAAAGTACCTTTTAATCCAATCACTAAAATTTCATTTAGGGTTGAACATGTTTAATATTTTCATTGGATCTATGTTTGCCAGCTTTCTTTCAAAGAATATCTTGTAATCCTGCCATAAAGTTCCCTATCAGGCACCTTCTATATAAAGTCCCCAAATTTTGTTTCCCGATTGAATGTACAAGCAATCATCCCTAACACATTATACAGGTAGTCCCCTATAATGCACAGCATGCTCCAGATGTTAATGAATGTCTAGGCTTTGAAGTTTTTTTTTTTTTTTTTGCATTGTTTATGATCAGCTCACAGTGAGGTTTTTTATAGTAACTGACACCATGCTGCCAAATATTATGTTGAGACAAACATCTGTCCTTATTGCATTTATTAAAATAATGTACCTGTTCCGACTTACATACAAATTCAACTTAAGAACAAACCTATAGTCCTATATATATATAAACCCATATCGTGTATGTAACCCGGGGACTACCTGTACAGGCATAGTGCACTAGTGTTGCTATTAGAAAGTCAAGAGCAATGTGTTGCTGATACTGGACTGAGAATCTTTTTTGGCAAATAAAATGCTAAAAAATGCTTTTTTTGGCAAATAAAATGCCATCAAGGTTCACATGCCCTGAACTGCATCTTTGATACAAACTTTGATTTTTTTTTTTACCTTCGGACATCACTATCACACTATACTGATAACAGAACCACAGACAAATAATAAAACACTAAAAATGTTTATAATAAATGCCTATATTTAAGCTTGCTTCCCAAATGACTAGCATTGGATGTTCCAAAACAACAACAGCAAAAAAAAAAAAAAAACTTCCCAAGTGAAGACTGCTGTCAGGGCATACTTTAGTTTAACACACTATATATAGATGGATGACAATTTCCTCTAGAACTCCACACCAAGAAAACAAGCCATACTGCCAGTGCTGTGGATGCATAAACAATAGAATGAAAAATGTCATGTCGACTTGTCAATTGAAAAGACTTGAAAGTGAACAGGAACATAATTTATTAATGTGCCAGCCCAGTTAACTTAAAATATATGTAGGCAGCACAATGTCAGGAGCACTTAAACTGCATTCAGTTTACCTGGTAATTATCTGCTTTTAATTATTGAAGAATCTGCTACATTATCTTGTTTACTGTATACTTTTATGTATTTATTTATGTCTTGATTTTATTACACAGCCAAGTAGTTCAAGGAAAGTTCATTATGAATATAAATACAATAAACTCAGTAATGTAGTATCAGTAAAGCAAATGTATAATGATTTTATCCAAAATTCTTTGTTTTTTGTGGTCAGCGTCTAATAAATAAAATAGTTTTGCATAATGCAAATGGAAATGTATCAAACTCATGCATTAGGAGGTATCTGATGATATTAAGGTTTGTTACACACTTTACATAAGGACACAGTGTCATCTACTGGTGACCAACCATAGCAGTAAGTGACCCAACATAGGCAAAACCACAGAATAAGCTGTAAAAAGAAATACAGATTGTGATCTTTAAAAGCAATATTTTAAAAATAATACCCCATGGATGTACTTAATTTGTTTTATTGGCATTTCTGCTGATTACTGTGGTAAATGTTATCAGTGATAGATGCAGTTTGTGCCCTGGGTTTATAATAAGTCAAAAAATCTCCCTTATATGTTTATATTCAGATAAGTTTATGTTCAATACTATATTTTTAATGTTATTAGACATCAGGGGGATATATAGTGCACCTTTTCATGTTTTTTTTCTATTTATTCTCTTTTTCACCTTTTGAAAAATTTAAGGGAACACTTAACCATTCATTCCACACAGTATAACACCAATCAGCTAAACTCATTGTATATCAATTTGTCCAACTAGGAAGTGTAAGCAATTGTACATCAATTTCACCTGGTTTGGTGCAAAAAAAAGCAACAACAGGTGGCCAGGAGGAGCAATATCAATCTAAACCACAAAAGGGGATGGTTTTTCTATAAACCATTTCTCTCTCCTTATTCTTCCTTCCTGATTTTTTATCAGTCCTGCATTTTTCTAATTCCCTTGTCATTAATGGTACTATACAGTAGCATAAGGCAGTACCTGCAGCATGTATCACTGCACCAAGGTTTGCTGTGTCTCCTCATAGTCTCAATAGTGTGGAGGAGATACCAAGATATGTGCCATTATACAAGTAGATCTGGACAGGGCCAAAGAAGGACAACAACCCAGCAGCAACAATGATATCTGAGTCTTTGATCAATCCATTGATTGATGGACGATGTCAAGATATCAGTGATGTTCAAAGAACATCAGAAGGCCGCCAAGGGAGTTCTAAGCATCGCAACGATGCTGAGGATTTTCTTCGCCTGCAACAGCGTAAGAAGGACATAGGTGGACCGCTATTCGACTTCTTCATGTCACATTCCTTCCTCCTCCCACTATGGAGGAGCCTGGGATGGGACAAGTGGGACAGCTCTGTCCAATAAACTGGGTCACCCCTTGGTTCTACTTCACCTTGAAGTTCATCAAGGAGAACAAGCTATAAGGCATCAAGCTGGACCTGTAGAAGCCGAAGACGATCTACAAGCAAATCCATTGAAATGACTCATTGGAACCTGTCCTGAGTAAGAATGAAGTCACCTGCAAAGAAATCTGGACAAACACTGGATCCAAGAGACTTAACAACAGGCACAGGGACTTGGTGGCTGTTCAAGGAGGACTACCCCTTAGGACTTTCTTGCATGCCAGGAACTGCATCATCGAGGAGGAGATGGCCCTGCATGTCTTCTGGCAATGTCCCTACGCCCAAGCCATGTTAAAGACCTTGGGAAAGGAACTGAGCCAATTCGTCTCGGGAACGTCCATCACATACTGTGCTATGCTGTATGGTCTGTTCCACGGCGAATACACTGAAGAGGAAGTCGAAGGACCTTGGAGGATCATGAACTGTGTTAAGGACGCTATTTGGTGTGCCAGGAAGTGCCTTATCCACCAGAGGGAGAGGATGTCTATCGAGGACTGGCACAGACTGGCCCTTAGTCTGCTCAGAGACTATCACCTCATGGATTTCCCGGAAGAGGAGGAGGACGTCTAAAACGACAATCCCCCCCCCCCCCTGCTCTTTTCCTCTCACCCTTTTCCCAAGCACTCCTTGTACAAATAAAAGGAACTCTAATAAAGCTCCGGGCTTGTAAGTTCTTCCCCTTCTCCCTCCCCCATTGCACTGCCTGTCTTTATTAGATGTATATAATATGTTTAGATGTATGTAGGAGCTCAAAAAAATCTTTGAGCCTGTGAGCTCTTTAGGATTGTATAAATTGTTGTATAAAAAGGTTATGCTGGTAATCTGTTGGGGTATGGTGGGTCATGCAAGACGTGGGAGACAGGCCATTGCCCAGCACCTCACATCAGGCATCACACCGAAGGGTACAGGATTGTATGTATTTATTTGCGAGTATGTTGGGGGGAATTGTATTGTAGTCTATGGTGCGCTGCGTTGCAATTCCATGTATGAATGTACATTGATTGTATTACATCTTTGAACAGACCAGGGCACCTAATGATTATAGTATAACTTTCTTTAGAACCATCAATGTAAATGATGGGATGGTCTTACTACAGTCACTAAAGTATTACTTTCCACAATAGAGCCCTATGAATGCAAAATTCTATCAAACTTGACTTGGTTAGGTCTGCACACGATTAAAGGTAAATGCATTTATGTACACTATTAGTTATCAAGGTACCAGGAACATGATTCATAAAAGTATCATACATGAATATTATGGAGTTCCTGCAGGGTAAAATATATAGCAGCATAAAAAATCCTAATCTCAATCAGACACAATAAAGTTCATATGCCAGAAAAATCCTCTGCCAAATAATCATCAGAATGACAAGCTAAAGGATGAATTCACAGCAGTGCATATAAGTGTGATATGATAATGCTACATCTAAGAACCCTAAAGTAAGCGATAGATAGGCAGATGCCTCCCTGAAAGATGGTGGATACGCAAACATCTGGTCGATATTTGAAGTGTTTTCAAGTTCCACTGATAATTGTGTGATTTGTTCAACAGTCTGAAGTAGTTTATGGGTGGGATTGAAGCAATGCAGGAGTAAAATTTAATTAGTACAAATGTAGAACTAGGGAAATGCATAAGTACTAAAAAAGCGCACAAATCGAACTCAGAAAGTGCATTGGTTGAAACTGGCAGTCGAGCACATTGCATGGGTAGTAATGAAGCAATACTTGAGCAGGAGTTAAATGGTACATAGGTAGGATTATTTACACACAACTTGTAGTGTATGCTCCTATCCATCACTGATTGTATTTGCATGATCTATTTACCTTCTAAGACATACGTGACACTGCCCAGCTCTGGGATTTCTTTAGGAAGGTACGCAGTGACTTGCACTGGTGAGTGGTGACCTTCAATTCCCTGGCAGCATATTTTTATATTTTGTTTTCGTGATAAATAAAGTTTCTTATTCAATCAAAAAAAAATCGGAGTCTTTATGGGAGGAGGAACAGGAAGAGCACAGCCAGAGCCCTACAAGATGACATACAGCTACTTGAGTGCATGTTCCTGACCAAACTGTCTATAAAAAGCTTCATGGGAATGGTGTATGTGGCCCGATGTAGTGGGACTTGTGCTCATAGCCTGGCACCATGCATCTTAATAACCATTTGTCAAAAAACACCAGAGATGGAGGTTCACTATTGGTGCCCTGGTCTGTTCAAAGATGAGCAGGTTCTTTAATAGGTCATTAATGGTCTGTGGGGCATATCCCTGGAGGGCCGCACAGGACTTGACATGCTAGTAGATGGTTCCCTGACTGCTGTTGGGTGGCATGATGAAACCCTCAGACATATCATCAGACCTTACACTAGTGTTCCTCCCAGTGCAAAACAATGCCTAACCCATGTGGCCACAGTGTGTAAACAGTTCCTGGATGACAAAGGCATTGATGCCATTGATTCGGCCCCATGTTCCTCAGACCTGAATCCAATACAGATCCTCTGGAACATTATGTATTAGTGCATCCAACATTGACAAGTAGCACCACAGACTGTCAAGAATCTCACTGATGCCCAGGTATGTGGGGAGATCCCCTGGGCTACCATCTGCCATCTCATCAAAAGCATGCCTAGGTGTTGACAGAACTTCATAAACAAATGGAGGTCATAATCACTACTGAGCTACGTTATGAGATGTTTTGATGAAATTCACACAAATGTAATCAATCACTGTGATTTCAGTTATGTACTTTATTTTTAGTGTGATTTAAATCCAGTCATTATTTGGTAATGATTATAGTATAACTTTCTTTAGAACCATCAATGTAAATGATGGGATGGTATTACTACAGTTACTAAAGTATTAGTTTCCACAGTAGAGCCCTATGAATGCAAAATTATATCAAACCTGATTTGGATAGGTCTGCACACGAATAAAGGTAAATGCATTTATGTACACGATTAGTTATCAAGGTTCCAGGAACATGATTCATAAAAGTATCATACATGATTACTATGGAGTTCCTGCAGGGTAAAATATATAGCAGCATAAAAAATCCTAATCTCAACCAGACACAATAAAGTTCATGGGCCAGAAAAATCCTCTGCCAAATAATGATCAGAATGACAAGATAAAACTAGAATTCTCAGCAGTGCATACAAGTATGATATGATAATCCTACATCTTTATTGTAAGAACCGTAAAGTAAGCGATGGATAGGCAGATGTCTCCCTGACAGATGATGGATACACAAACATCTGGTTTATATTTGAAGTGTTTTCAAGTTCCACTTATCATTTTAAAGTAGATTATGGGTGGGATAAAAGGAGTAGAATTTAGGTAGTACAAATGTAGAACTAGGGAAAAAGAACTAAAAAAGTTCACAAATGGAACTCGGAAAGTGGATTGGTTGAAACTGGCAGTCGGGGCACATTGCATTGTTAGTAATAAAGCAGTACTTGAGCAGGAGTTAAATGGTGCACAGGTAGGAATATTTACACAAAACTTGTAGTGTATGCTCCTATACATCAGTGATTGTATTTGCATCATCCATTTGCCTTCTAAGACATATGTGACAGTGCCCAGCTCTGGGATTTCTTTAGGAAGGTAAGCAGTGACTTGCAGTGGTCAGTGGTCGCCTACAATTCCCTGGCAGCATATTTTTGTATTTCTCCAGGAGCTGCATGATTGATAGAAAGGGTGACTGCTCTGGTGGTATTGAGGCTGCATTGTTTCTTTAGGTTCTGGTTCTGGCTGGTGGGATAGCATTGCACATGTTTCCAGCTGCTCAGGGTCCATCTGGAATTGAGTGATTTACCTTCATAGAGGTGTTTTAAGATCCTCTGTGTGTCTTCTAAAGTTTTCAGCCCACTTCATGACTGAGGGGTAGGTGGGATGATTAAAATATGGACTTTGCAATGTGCTGCCTGATAAGCCCAATCATTGTGTACTGGGTGTAGTGGTATGTGCATCCACGGTTCTTAGCTGTGCATTTAAAAAAGCAGAATTTCTCAATTCTGCAACCCTCACAATCAATTTAAAGCATATATAAGTACAAATGGCTGCCTTTTTATAATATTTTTCTAAATATTCATGAACTTTTCACATATACATCTCCTACCCTAGATAACTATGTATCAATGACAGTAGTAGACAGTGAACAGAATTCAGACAATTTTAAATACCCTGGAAATTTTTTCTTAGGCTATGTACACATGTTCCTGCTTAAGTAAACCAGGCATGCAACACTCCTATGAAGCTTTAATAAAAATATTTATGCATAAAAAGAATGTCATGCCGATAGTCCTTGTATATAAACCCCTCCATCATCTTCCAAAGTGTATTGTATTGCTCATAATAAATATCAAAATGGGCATCAATGTATTACAACATGTCCACCAAAGGTCAATACAAATACAAGGCTCTGGATAATTACAAATAGTGTAATCCATACCATAGTAAATATTATTATGTCAGGCACATTACCTGTATTCACAGAAGATCGAGGTTGGATATTCAGTGCAATGGTCCAACATGGATCCTAGCAGAAATCTAATATTGCAGCAGTCAGAGAGGTGAGAGCAGAAGTGAGAGCTAACAGGTCTGGTATGTGTGAATATTCTCAACCCCTATAGTGAATATTCTAAAAATCTTTCATTTAAATGGTGTTATCAGATCAATGTATGTTTTAAAAACGTTGGTACATAGTTAGTTTGTTCCACCGGAAAGAATAGCCCCAATGGGTAATCAAAGAGGAGTGGACTCCTTTTTGCTCAGCCTGTGATTACATATCGTGTATCTGTGGGAGGAAGAGAAGAAGAGGATTGAGGGAAAGCCAGGCTTTTGAAGGGCAACCAGAGTTAAATTTAAAAACACAAAATATTATTGTTTCAACAATATAATTTCAAAGATTAAGAGCTGTGTCCCCATAAATGAATCCTAGTTTCGCAAAAAATAGTAATATGGTTTAGTATCATACTGGGTTAGCGATGGTGGTAAGGTGTCCCACCCAACGCATTCCACCCAAACTGGGCTTCCCCAGGGGTATGGGAAGATTTAGTATTATTGCTGGGGCTTTTTACCACATTAGGAGCCTCGTGATACTGAATTGCTACTTGTAAGTGATTTGATAGTAAGACTGATATCAGTTTGGACGTTTTTGGACGGTTGCCCACAGCTCAACCACATACCACTTTGAAAATACTCCATACGAGAAGACAACACTTTATCTTCCCCTGTTGGATCACTGTCATTTACTTCTACTAAGACAGAGATGTCATAATCATTGTGCATATGAAAGTCCTGGAATAAACATTTCAAGCTTCTATCACACCGTTCACTCCACTCGGACATCTGGAAACACCAGCAGTGCATCCAAACTGATATTGGTCTTACTATCAAATCACTAAAAAGTAGCAATTTGGTATCACAAGGCTCTTAATGTGGCAAAAAGCCCCAGCAATATCACTAAGTCTCCCCTTACCCCTGAGGAAGCCCTGTTTGGGCGAAACGCGTCGGGTGAGACACCTTACTGCCATCGCTAAACCAGTATGATACCAAACCATATTGCTATTTTTTGCTAAACTAGTGGTCATATGTTAGCCTAGGATTCATTTATGCAGACACAGCTCTTAATCTTTTAAATTATGTTGTTGGAACAATAAAATTTTGTGAATTTAAATTTAACTCTGGTTGCCCTTCAAAAGCCTGGCTTTCCCTCCCTCCTTTTCTTCTCTTCCTCCCACAGATACACGTTGGTATATAGTTTGCAATTACCTTTGTTCCTTGTAGCTGGGAGTGGGGGGCTTGGAGGACCATTTACATGCATGGGTTCTGCATCCTGGATTGTGCTGCCATTGCACTTTTAAAAGCAGTTGAAAGTTTTGGGTATTTTTTACAATACAAGTTAGTTCATCTGGTAAGGTTCCTCTTGTAACAACATCTTACAAATATTTTCTATACAAAACATAGTCAAAAGAAATATATAAAGCATAATTTTAAAATAAGTGGTGTTTGCAGACTAATCATTTGAACATACCAGGCTGTCCACATCTATCACCTTTCATCTATTAGCTGCCTGGGCTGTCACTCATTTTATACATTGTCATATGTGGGCCATAACTCAGGGGTCTGCATGGTAATGTGAAGGTTGTGTTGTGCAGGGAAGTCTTCATTTCCAAGACATGACCGCTGGAAAAAGGATGCATTTTTTATACAATGCTATTGCCTCAAATGAAATATTGAGTGTTGGTATTCATTGCAGCTTATATCCTTGATCTGTCAGAGCACTGATATACCTTGTAGCTCTATATGCATAGGCACTTGCATATGAAGTGTTAAAATAATAAATACAGCTAATCTGCGGCAAGGTCTAGATGAGAGTTTGGTCTCTAAGGTCACTGGGTGAGTTTTAATAGGTTTTTCTGCTCAGAGCTTTCTGAATTGAAGTAAATTTAATCAGCTCATAACATACAATATGATAACCTTCCTTAAATAACAGGTATGACCTTAGTCATTTTTCAAAATTATCCTCAGCAGAGTATTTCCAGTGGAAATGAGTAACAATATATGCCTACATTATTCCTATATTCAATTTAGTGCTAATTTCACTATAGTATACACACTGGAGCCTATCGACATTGTAAATTAGAAGGGGCAAATTCATGGGTCTCAATTATGCTTTATAAGAAAAGTTAATTAACTGATTCCAATTTCTTGAGGCCTAAGAATGCATTACCTAATCTTTATTTTTTATCAGTCCATTGACAGCTATGCAGCAAAAATAAAGCTAGGGTGGCCTGAAATTCTACACATAGATCTACCATGTTACTATGTTTAATATTGATATGTTTGTCTATTAAATTATTCATTTAATTCCCGGGTTATCCAAGGGTCAATATGATTACCAGGGAGGGTGTTGCTATATGTGGGCAAAGTATTGAAGAGCCTGTGTTCAACAGAATAAGTTTTTTGTGATTTGGGACCCAACGCTAAAAAAATTACCCACTGATAGGCAGTATAAGGGCTGAGATCAACATAGTAAGGTCCCTTTTAGACTTGCAATGAATCATGGGGTTTAATTGCATGATCAACTGCGCTCCCAACCACTCCGATTTAACTGCATTGGAAACAGTGGGAAACCCCTTTGTGCAAATGGGTTTGCAGTGGGTTTTTTATCTCTGTTCATGGAAGGGACAGGTTGCTTCTGGATATGTGGTTGCTTCTCCGCCAGTGGACAAAAAACAGCACCATTAGTGCATGGACAATGCATGCAAAGATGTTGACCAGTTATGCCGTTTGCCACTTCTTGGTGCATAGCAGCGGTTTGCTCCCTGCCTGGGTGCAGCTAACTGTGCCATTTTCTGTTGCAGGTCTGAATGGGGCTTGTGATCACTGTCCGTGTAAAATACCAGGCCACATGCTTTTTGGTAGCACTGGGGGAAAGGGGGATAGCCATTACATAAATCAGTTATGATTTCATGTTTTACTCCATTGGAGACAATAATGGAGATGTGCCTCTTGGAACCAACAGTCAAGATTAAACTTTACAGGCACCATTGTATAGGGAAATATTGACACATACTTATTAACTCATTAAATTCTTTAGAAACACATATGGATATACTGTATGATACAAAGGCAATAAAAATCTAATGAAATAAAACTACAGAATTTTGATCCAGATACTACATACATTTCTTCCCTGTTGGAGCAAACTAGACCGTACTTTTCGATGTGTGTTCAACATAAACCTGTCATGAAATCAACATGTAAGCAACATTTCACTTAACTTAGTGACAGGGGTTCTTCTGACCTCAACAATCCAATTGTTGATTTTTTCCATTTCCTTGACTTTCATACAACATATGTTATACGATGCAGCAAGTATCTTGGTGTCTCATTTAGGAGGATCATCTAGCCCACTCCTCCATATTCTTTCCTCCAGATTTTACACATAATAAATATGATTACATGTAATTTATTGTGTTGCCAGCAGTAGCAAAATGGAATTTCTAACAAAAGTTTGTAAAACCTGTTTGGGAGTTGAGTTCAGCATAGCTGAAACCCTTGAACTGGATGGAATTTAAAACAAAAGTTTGTAAAACCTGTTTGGGAGTTGAGTTCAGCATAGCGGAAACCCTTGAACTGACTTTCAGAAACCCCTGCTATAATTACCATATCCACAGCTCAAAGTACATTAGCTTGATGGTGAATAGAAAAAAATCTATTGCTGGATACATTGCTGGCCAGTGGGAAGAATGTCACCCTCATTGCTCAAGGAACCTCTGGATACCTCTTGAGGAAGTCTAGAGGTCCATAGAACCCCAGTTGAGAAACACTGATATGCAAATAGTAGTATGATAACTATGTATGGTACCAGTGATAACCAGAGTTACTGTGCTCAGCTGGGAGGGCAGTTGAGAGATTGTCCCTGTTTCCTGCACTGACACACCCCCTGCCTCTGATTGGTAAACTGATCACAATGACTGGCATAGATTTTGGGCTCCTCCTGGATCCGGAAGATAGATCATTTGCAGCCCCTGTAATGATGTCACATGGGATAAATAGAAGGATTAGATAGTTCAGGATCAATGTAATTTAAATATTACTAATAAACACTACACAGGAGACAGAAAAGGAGATATAAAGGTGGCAGCATGATGGCTCAGTGGTTAGCACTCTGGCCTTTGCAGCGCCGGGTCCCGTGTCTTCGTGGGTTTCCTCTGGGTACGCTGGTTACCTCCCAAATTCCAAAAACATGCAGTTAGGTTATTTGGCTTCCCCTCAAAAAATTGATCGTAGACTGTATTAAAGACATATGCCTATGGTAGGGACATTAGATTGTGAGTCCCTTTGAGGGAGAGCTAGTGGCATGCCAATGGACTTTGTACAGCGCTGCGTAATATGTTGGGACTATATAAATATTGTATAATAATATTAATAATAATAAGGGTAAGTATATGTGTGACTAGATTCCAGCTTTAAGCAACTTCTACTAGAGTTCAGGAATCCAATTAACTAAATCCTCATTTGTCCTTTTCCATTAGTTTGGGATTTTATTGGGTTTTATCTAATTGAACATGCAGAACTAAACACATGTATAAACATTCTTTAGAAGACAATGCAAAACAAGAAACATGATTGCTTTGTGTATAGTATACAAAATCATTGCTGCTAATGCACATAAAATGAGACACCAATAAACATTCTTTGTATTTAAGAAATGGAAACACTAAAATAATATTGTTAATTATCCTCTAACTGTCTAATTGTACCTTCAGCTATTGTTTGATGTTAATTAATGAATTTGCAATAGATGCCTCATTATTTTCACTTGTATAAGAACCAGCAGGCTGTAAAAATTGCTTAGTGAACCCAGAAGCAATCATACTTGCATTGATTATTAATTAAAATACAGTGTCTTGGTTACCCCAAGGGAAAGTCAGCAATACTTCTCATTCGTGTTAAATAAAACTGATTGCTCAAACTTTTAGCATGTTTTGCCTCCAGATTAAACAGCCTTTTGAACACATAAACACACACATTTATAAACTCTGTTTTGCTGTCTTTTGGGATACCTATACTGTTACATCAGGCTAACAGTGAAATTTTGTGCAGAAACTGTTGAAATAGTAATGAAGGGCAATATCCATCTATTGCGGGTTGCCAGCAGGCATTAGGCCGTATCGGCCAGGGAGCGTTAGGGCGGAACAATCTACTGGCTACTCGTATCTGAGTAGTTTGCCGATCCCTGCTTATAGCCTTCATAACTGCCATAATCCTCTGTGACATAGAGATTCTGGAAACATTCATTTTGATCTATACTGATATGCTACCATCACACAGTTTGCCAGTTGCACAAACAACTACACCTGTAGTTACTGGACGCACCTCTCGCAGTAGTGTGCACCAAAGTGACACCAACAGGCAGCAGCCCCTAATTCGGTACAAACTTTTCAACTGCTTGTTAATTTAATTGTCCAATTAGCCAAGCACATGGGAGCAAAGTATGAAGGCATAGTAGATATTGTCAAAATGGCTGGTTGAAGTTGAAACCAAGCATCAAAATGGGGAACAAATGGCTCTTTCATTTGTTTTTAGACGTGTCATGGTTGTTGATGCCAAACAAGTCTGAGTATCAGATCATTAACTGCTGATCTGTTGCTATTTTCACGCACAGCCATTTCTATAGTTTACAGAGAATGGTCTGGAAAAGGAAACATATCCAGAAATACTCAATTCTTTAGATAAAATGCCTTGTTGATACCAGAGATAATTGAAAATGGCCACACTAGTTTACGCTGGTAAAAAGGCAATAATTCCCAGATTGGAAGGAGCGGAATAAATACACGTAGAATAAATACACTAGAATCAAAATGTTCCACACTCTTCTTTAAAATGCATTCAAACAGAAGTTGTGTTAGTGGTTTCCCATTCGTTTGCATGAGGAAATAATCTTTAAAGGAAAATTGGACTTCTAAAGAAATTGGGTATAAAGACGACGAAGCAATAACTGTATAATAAAGACTACACAGCTACTGTTACTTAACTGATCTGTTATGTCATGCATTAAGAAACATAGCAAAGTTGAGTTAAAATATCAGGATTTTTGGAGCCCAGGTATCCAGAATAAAAATCATTTTAAGCAAACCTTTCATTGCTTCTATTTGATATACAAAAACAAAAAAGGAGAAACAGCTGTTTAGTTTTAGAAAAAAAGGATATACCTGACAAAAATATTTGTGAATATGAGAATAGGAATATCCGCAGTTAATTGAAGCGTTAACCAATTTCAAAATCAAATGTTCTGACACCAGCACATGGGATGATGCAGAAATCTTTAAAAATTCCATGAATGCCAAGTCGTTGCATAATCTCCACAAATGGAAGGTGTTGGGGATTTAATAATACAATTCTCTATTGGATTTGGACTAGTTCCTAAAGGTGTGATGGGCATGGAAATCTCTCTGTGTCCGTATCTGGCAACGGGGTCCTGAATTTGGCCAACTGAAAACATGCTAAAGTGTCGGGTAAATTATTAGTCCTGCCGGACACATGAGAAGCCTTAATCCCAATAATAAAATGTAGACATTTCAATGCTAAATACCCAAGCAGCTGTACTACTGAGGCTGACTTAGAAGAATGGCAATTTAAAGCGGATCATACTCCCTTATTATCGGGCTGAAACAGAGTTCTCCTATTCTTGAACAGGCTACCTTGAATCTAACTATGAGAAATAATTCTGAGGCCAAACTGAAATTCTGGTCTAAAATGCAAATCCTTTTGTGAACCCTTAGAAAAAAAAACTCCTTCCTGGTCTTTGTTTAAAGCAAAATTACCACAGATTATTATAATAATATACATTGGCACAGCTTCTTCTGGCAATTACAAATGAATCTCACTGTTTTTATTCTCCATTTCATGGTAGGGTGTGCCAAATATTTGTTTCTAAATGCAATGCTTCATTAGCAATAACCATTATTAACACTAGAAAAATGGAAACCCAAATGCAACAGCATTATATGCCTTCACACAAAATAACATTCTTGGAACTCTATTGCCCATTAATCTACCAACTCTAAGTTAACCCTTTCCTGACCAACAGCTTCTAAACCGGACTATGCAGCTGAAACATTTGACACTGGGCCCAGAAGCTTTAATGAAAATTTAGTATACAGGGCTCTTTTATGCGTGACATATAGCTTGAAGTAGGAAAGTAGTATCTTGGCTTATTGTTAGCCATTCACCGTCACGTCTTCAATAAAGAAAGCATCACTAAATGTGATGAATTCATATTCTTCCTCCACATGGGTCCGTTACTGAAATTATTACAAGTAGGTGTTGACATTCAAAGTTCAGTACCATGGCTTGTCATTGGCTCCTAATTCTACTCCTCCATGTACAGGCTAGTTGGATATATTGACATTCTGTGTACTGTATGTCATTTAATGACTTCTAGAATACCCTAATTATCACTTTTACATGACCTAGAAACTCAGGTTTGGGACTGAAATAGATGTACACGATGCATTAGATGTAAAATATAATAAACAGACCAATACATTATATGCTTGTTTTAATATGCTACAAGAATTAACGGGAAGATAAATGTGAGATGTGCTTCTGCAGACATATATTATTATTTAAAATAGGAAAGCATTGTGTACTGAGGCTGTTAATATGGTAATTTTTTCAGCCATCTCAAATAAAATAATTTATTTAAAATGCCTCTCAGAGATGGCTCCGAATCAGATAGGGTGTTTTCTAATGCTGTCAATCTTCATCTAGCTGGATTGGTCTTCAGTAAGTTTTCTCAGCTCCATCGCTGTCGTATCCGATCTGGAGTGCCGGATAGGCATACTGTACACGCTATATGATTTACCATGTGTTCCTGGGAGCACCTAAATCCCATTCAGGTATGTTCTCTGTACTTCAAATATAGAATTTTCCATGAAAGACAAATTACTGGTTTTGCATTACTTTATTCAGGAACATTCTATGGCTCGAGGACCATTTACTGCCTACCGCCTACACCACAGAGCCCCTTTAGCTTGTATTTTAAAATTTGGGGCCTTGGTGTTTCAGAAAAATCGTATTATACGTCCAATGCATGCTCTACATCTATTTCAGCTCCAAAACTGAATTTCTAGGAAATATAAAAATGATAATTAGGTTATTTTGGAAGTCTATGAGTGACATAAGGGACACAGCATGTAAGTACATCCCACCAGCCTAGGCATGGAGGAGTGTAATTAGAAGTCAATGACATGTCATGGTACTGAACATTGAATGTCAACACCTACATATAAGCATTTCAGTACCAGACCCATATAGAGAAAGGTTTTGAATTCATTATGTTTGGTGATGCTTTCTTCATTGAAGAGATGACGGTGAATGACTAACAATAAGCCAAGATACTAGTTATCCTTTCAAGCTATATGTGACACATGAAAGAGCCCTGCATACTTTATTTTACAAAATCAGAGAAGGGGAGCCTAATTAAGTTTCCTGATTTACATTCTATTTAAATCCATCATAGGGTTTTAACAGCTGCTTAAGCTTAATAACTTTGACATACACTCTGGAAGTCTGCAACATTAAGGCTATAAAATCCATCTGGTGGATTCTACAGGCAGTCTTGATGGATACACTTGACCTCCCCCTTCTGTCCGTATCAAAAGTAAAGTCAAAGGTGAGGAAGACACGATGTTCTATCTTTTATTGCATGACTGGGATGCTGAGAGGTATGGTTCCAGAGGCATGTAATCTTTGCTGATTAATTTTGTGTAACCAGTTCATTAAAGTTTATAATCATAAAAGTAGAACTACATTTTAAAGCTTACACGATTCTTCACTTTTAATGTAATAGATTAAATAACATTTTTAGGTCATTTTGAAAAAGGTATTTTAATTCGATATACAGGAGTAACAGTTTGCTCTGAGTTTGACAAACTTTCATTGACCAAATGACTAAGCTAATAGCTGGTAAAATTGTCCATGTACAATAGAGAAGTCTCATCTTTTACTTTAATTTTGACTTACAAGCCTTCAGTTCTGTCACCCACCAATCTTTATGGTCAGTTATTTGTTCTGTAATAATACTACTCCAGGCCTCATTTATGGACATCCTTCTAAGCAAACACGTCTAAATTTAGTTAATAGCAAGTTGATCTTGAATTTTAGATTGGCATACAAGTATTTGGTTAACAAGGGTTCACTGTCTATGTCTGTGGATGAAGTGGGTACATGAAAATACACATGTAAACTTGTTTGAATAACAGCTCTATTCTTTCAGATTAAAGATACAGTCTTTCAGCAACAACTCAAACATTTGATTGAATTTTAAAGCCAAATAAAGCTGCACCCAGGTTCAATGACCTCCACTATACACTTGCAAGTAGGTACAAACCACCTTTTTATGACCACATACATACACAGGTTGCTCATATAGTGCCTATGTAAGGCTCTTTAACTCTTGAATACATTAACTATGCTTTCTGCATGACAACCCAGTTTTATGTCTGCACCATCCTCTCTTTTACTTGCTGTGCAATGGTGTTTGATATGTTTGTGGTGCAAGGACCCATCAAAAGAGACCATAAATGAAAACCACATTTGGAGCTTATGGTGATGTCCACATAGGATGATTGATATTCAGTTATTAAATGCTTTTAAGTTTTTAAATGGCCATTCAGGATATGGCTTTACACAGAAAAACAAGGCCACCATTGACATTTCAGGTGCCAGTGTAAGATAGGGATTTCATGAAGAGAGACAGAAAAAGTAGAAGCAAGTCCATCAAGATTATTAGTTTTACATAAGTGCCGAATAAATATTATATTTGGCCATTTTGTGTGTATCATAATACGGAGTATCCTTGTTTGTGCATATTTGGTTGAAGTTAGAGCAGGATATTCTAAAAGGCAAACCTAGCAGGAGCCTAGGGCTCAGTAATGTCCAAAGGATCCAACTAAAATTTTAAACTCCTGCAGTAAATCAGAAAATAACACAATTAGATATAACTGTGTACCTACCTTACACTTTACAAGAGAGGAAAGACTTGTAGGCAGATGCTGACTTATGGGACAACACACCAGTATACACAGAACAAGGAGGAGAATCTCTTCTATACCTCTTGCAACCCTTACCAATGTCAGTGGAGGGCATGGGGAAGGGGGGGTCAAAGTTGCTACTTTTACTGGAGACAGATGGGGTAGGTAACTTTTTGGATTTAACCTGAATTGCCTGAATATATATATATATATATATATATATATATATATATATATATATATATATATATACGGTATATATTTCATATAAAAACATGGGAAAACCAGTAAAAAAATCAAATTCCTTTCTTTGGGCTTAGTGTGCCTAAACCAAAATTTTAGATCTCTGAATTAGGCACTGATTATTTAAAAGACTATTAAAAAGCACAAACTGTGTTTTTATTCTTTTACCAAACAAATAGGAATACATTTACTCCTAGACAGATAGACGTTTTGTAATTTGGAACATTTACAGAAAAATAAAACATCTCGAGATTTTAATAGAAACTAATGAAACACCAGCTAATTAGGCATTGTACCTTGCTGTAAAATAGGATTTATATTACTTGCTTATGATGATAGGTGTGGGTTTCCTCCAGGCACTCCAGTTTCCGCCCACATCCCAAAAACATGCAGTTGCATTTATTGGCTTCCTTTCTATATTGACATATCCCTATGGAAGGGTCATTGGATTGAGAGCCCCTTTGAGGGACAGGTAGTGATAAGACTTAAAAAAATAATCTGTTTAAGATAATATTCACCAAAGTCTTGGACAAAGGAACAGTATAATGGGTACACATAAATTAAAGAGAGAAATTTGGCAATTATAGCAACCTATCAGATGCCACACTAAAAATATGTATTGCAATGTCCCCAAAATGAAAAAGCTATGAAAATTTAGAAGCAGACCTAAACCAAAATACTAAAGTTTTATATATGCTTTCAATTGTTTTTTATCTCAAAATATGTTGCTAATCTTTGCAAATAGGCAGCTTTTTTTTAAAATCAAAACCTGATGAGTCTATAATACCATGATGGTCCTTGTTTAACCTCCCTGGTGGTATTCCCGAGTGTGACTGGGGGTTACTTTTCAGTATCAAAAACGGTAACCCCGCGCCACACTTAGGGTGGAATTTCAGAGGAGTTTTTAAGTCTTACCTGGTCCCCACATGCCTGCGGCATCCTCCAGCGATACCTGGCATCTGCTTCCCCTGGAGATGCTGGCCAGGCATCACCAGGCTACACAGATGCCAGTCTGCGTCCACGGCGTGTGAACATTGTAGACGCGAGGCCCGGGGACGCAAATGCCGGCCGGGCAGTGCGAGCATGCAGCTAAGGGCGGGGCCAGGCGGGAAATTTTAAATAATAAAAACCTGAATGTACCGCTTTGACATTTAAAAATACTTATTATTCAGTCATCTTTAGCATCAAAACTGTAATACCCCGAAAGACATCGCTCTGCAGCTGATACAAAATACTTACAAAATATTACAAAATATTGTGTGTGGGCAGTGTTGATGTGTGGTGATGTGTACCACTGCCTACATAACTCCTATAGCCTTTCACTGACTGCTGTCACTGACATCTCTAAAAATGTGGACAGCCATGTAGATGTAGATGACCAGGATAAGAAAGAGGCCCAGAAGTTCCATCAATAGGAAATATGGAGTATAAAGATGAAACTGCCTAAATTTGGCAACCAGTCATCTCTTGTAAATTTCTACAAATGTGTTACATAACTTTCATATTTTACCCTATCTGGACACAAATTATACTGCTAATTCATTATAATAAAAAAACAAGTTAGTTATTCAAAAGAAGAGATTTACTTTTTGATATTTAAATATTACCAACACATTTATTAAGCAGAGCTGTACCATTAAATTAGTATTCAATAGGTATACATTATCATTTCAAATGAACAACATAATGGGATAATTTAATTGCCTGTAGCATGGTATACATCTATAGTTAGACCTATCTGCAGGCTGAAGATAATATCAACTTGATGCAAAATACTCTCATTAGCAACCCAACCTGGATAAAATTTCTATTACACAAGTAGACTGAAATAGTGAGCATTGTTATGGTGAATATATTACAATGTGTGGAAATAATAAGTTAAAGTTGGCAGATTTTCCTTTGCTCAGAACAAAGACCTTCACTATGTACACTAAGTGTCATCCATGCATAGCTAGAACCATACAATGCTTTCAACTTGTTACATTTTGCAGTGTGAATTAATAATACACATCGTTGCCATTCTTTGCATGTTAATACCCGAGAAAAACAAATTCTCAGGTATTAGGAGTTCTTTCCCTAGAGAAAGATTTATTATTTTAATCTGTAAAATATGGAGTTAAACAAAAGCAGGTGGTGGATCTCATATCATTTTAATTATACCATTGGATAATTGAAATCACAACTTTACCCAATATATGGCATATTAGAATTTAGGAAACATGCAATGAGATAACTAAATCAATATTTGAATTAGTTTATATTGTCATCAAGCAAAACAACCAACTTATCCCAGGGTCCTTGGCACAACTCTTCATCAGGGCCTAACCTTGAAATATGAGGACTTGGTTTGTAGAATAACTGGAATTAATCTTTCTGAGGTCTTCTAATCAAGGTACTTTAGTGAAACATTAAAGCATTAAGTAATTTTAAGTGGTTTCAGTGCCTAGTATTAGTAAACTATAGAAGACTTTCTTTAATTAATGATAACTCTGTGCAGGGTGGCATTACAGTTAAAAGGAGTTTAGGCTGTTCATTTAGCCAAGTGAATCAGCAAGGAACTTTCAGCTTAATATATGTAGTGAATGGAGTTAAATGTAAATCAACATGATTTCTGTTTGCACATGACTGGGTGGTTGAAGTCAGCAGAGCTTCACTTTCTTCACCAGGCTATATGAAGAGAAATTTCACTGCTAACTGAGCAGAATATTTTCAATATATGGGAAAAAATTTACTTTTTAAGTCATCAGTCTTGATACAAAGAATATTAATTTACATTATTATCTCACATGTGTGCTGCTATTTGATGCTGATTGATACTGGCTCAAGCCCAGCATCTGGACCAGTTTTTCATTAGTGTGAAAAACATGAATTATATATTGAACACTCAGTGCTGAATATATTAGCATATGGCTTTGACCATACATGTGCAAGATTTTGCTGCAAATGGAAGAATGATACGTTTCTATAGCTGTCATTAGTTTTAATTAACTGGTCCAAATAAGGGAATTATAAAGTGAACCCGCCACAATTTTTGCACCTTGGTCCCTTTCAAACCCATACCTTTTTCTCTTTAAAAATAACCTATATGTCTTTTTCCATTATACCTGATGCTTTCCTATTTTTTTGACTAACTAAGAAGGACATTGGCCATGAATGCATGGTATTTACCAACAGCCACGCATGGTCAGTAAATGCGAGCTAAAATAATTTCCAGGCCAGAGCACTCACTGAGCATGTGTAGGGTGGTGGCAATATGGTCAGGGTGGTCAAAGTGGTGCATAGAGAAAATTGCAGAATATTACAGGACATAACTTTTGTATCTGTTTGTGGTTATAAAGCAGTGGCTTTTATTTTGCCTTGTAATCAAGTACATTTTCGGTACTTGATGTAATGCGCCTGGGCACACAAACCACAACCAACTCCAGATATCCTTGAATCAGGTTTATTCAAAACAGCACAGCACAGCAAGGGTTAATTTCAATCAAGCAAGGTACAGAAGGATAAGGCAAATGCAGGTCAGTAACAATCCGAGGTCACTGAACAGTACTTTGGCCAGGGCGGATCCCTCCGCCTGTAGAGACAGACAAGCTGCGAGCAAGATAGCAGCCTCGGCCATGCTGCCTGCTACTGTGGCTGGGAACCCCAGGGACACCGCGGGCTCGCAGGGCGGGTAAGTTCCTTACACTTGATTTATGAAGAAAATATGGACACAGGAATGGGGATTCAAGATAGTTAATATACCTTCAAAAAAAAGACAATTAGGGGCTATAATTTCAGTATAAAGTAGAATACACAGAATATTACCATATCTTGTTCTGTAATGCAGCTGCCTTCTGTAAATTGATGTTTTGAACTAAAAAAAATGAGCACAATGAGAAGTCTGATTGATTATTCACGGTTTAATTTTCTCTGTCTTAATCCATGGTTTCAATCATGGGTTACAGGAAGATTTGCTATGCTTGGGTTACATTAATAGTGGAACACAGTTCTGCAAGTGGAAGTTTCCAGTATTATATGTTGGCGAGAGTAGGAGCATGCTGTTAATAAGAGATTAAGCAACCAGGCTGCACATAAATATTTTTTGATGTAATCACTTGGGTCTAAGTAATTAAACAGTGATACATAAACACATCAAGTAGAAGCATAAAGTGGATTAGACAAACTGTAATGCTTCTTGCACCTTGTTGGGAGTTTTTTTTCACACTATCCCTAAAGATCTTGCATTTTATTTTACAAAGAATTCAACTTTAGATGGCTGTTTTTTTATGTAATTATTATGCTTTTACAGGCTTTTAGGAATTTGTTATATAAAGGGGAAATTGCCAGTGCTTTCTTAGTAGGTGAGGCAGTACATGTGTAAAGTCCTAAACACTGTATATTTATGTGTGTGTGGTTGTTATTGTGGTTCTTTTAAAACATTAGAAACATCCTCGTTAAAGAGGAACCAAATTCTGAAACTTGCATTCAATATAACCTGCAGCTGATCTCACAACTCATTGCTGCCTTACCATGACTTGTTATGGACTGTTTCTAGGTGTGGAGGTCCCCATCTTGGTAGAAGCAGAGCTTTTGCTTCAAGCAAGGTGAAGAAGGAGCATGGAAGTGTACGGATATTTTAATGCTGTACTAGATTAGTGCTCCTCAGAAAAATCAGAGATCCTACTTCTATATGATAGGTTTTCTTCTAATAGTTCCACAAACCTTAGAGAAAAATGTGGAGAGGTAATATTAAAGAAAGGGGTAAAAAAGGAGTGAAGAAAATGGAAAAGGGGACCCCTATGCAATGTTACAGTATTGAGGTCCCATAAAAAGACCCAAAGGGCCAAACATGAAGCAGAACTAAATGTAAAAACTAAAAATTGCAACCAAGCAGGTCCTTTATTGCTGCATGCATAGCTCAGGCAGGTAGGTATGCTTTAATAAAGGGACATCACCTGTCCCTTAATGCAATAAGGCCTGCTCAAAGATTTTTCAAGTGGAACTAAAGTTCTGGTTAAAAAATGTCTTGGGAATGTTTTATTGAATTTTTATAATTATCATGATTCCCAATATCCTTTGAACCACATCAGATTTTGCATGTAGTTTTTTTTAGTGGAAAATTGCAAGCAGAAGCTACTGCTTGCAGTTCAACAGCTACTTACCTGCAAGTGAATATTGCTTTTGGATGCATGCCTTGGTGGAAAAGTGTATTATTCACACCAGATAAGATCATATAGTTCCAAAACTTCACTAATATTTGTTGGGTTTCACTATATATGGCAATGGCCATTCAACCAGTGAAGACTATATGAGCCAAAGCCAGATACACCCAAACACAACATGCTAATCAGTAAACTATAACTAATGACATTCATTATAGCAATTTAAAATGGAAGAAGCTGGTGCTAACTATCAATACTAGCTACTTTAAGTTTTCACTTTAGGTTTGTATCCTAATATAAAGAAATAGGATAGAAATCAACATACTGTACATTGATTATTTTGTCCTGACTTGATTATTCCCTTTAAATGTCATTACCATTCACAGAAATGTAAAATACAGCACAATATACAGAAAATTATATTGATATGCAAGAAATACTGTGAATGCAAAGTTATGTTCCCCTGATTCATAAAAACTTTGGCTTAATATGCAAAATATATTACAGGCTCCATGCCTTTAAAATTCATCTAGTGCTGTCTAATTTTAGATGAGAATTTTTAGGGAAATGAATACCTTCATTTAGCAATTTAAAGGGAGTGATTTGAATCTTGCTTTATGGGTGCACATTAACACGCAACTGTGCTCACATCTGTCTTGCGATGTAAATCTCACGAGCCTGCAAAAAACTTTCTTTGGTACAGCCTGACTTTCAATTTAACATCTTTATAGTCAGCTTTCATTTTAAACTTGATTTTTTTTTTCTTTTATCTCCACCATGCTGGCTAATACTAAGGTCATAAAAAAGGAAAGTGGATTGGAAATACAATGAGAATTGTACATGTAAAATTCTTGTGATGCTTACTAAAATTTCCATTAAAATTATGTTAAACCAATCAATAAAATCTAAACTTTACTTGTAAATGTGATTTTATTAGTTGTTTTATTATTATTGTTACAGCTGCAGCATTTATTATAATAGTATCTGGTGTTTCTACGACAAAGGTCCTTGTTTAGGCACTTCCTGGTATAGGGTGGCAACACTTTGGGGTTAAATTACTTTATTTATTAGGTAAAATAGGCTGTTTACATAGCAAAGTGATCCATCGCCTTTCAAGGTAATGTTCGCTTAGCTTGGTAAGTTAGATGAAGCTTTGCTGACTTTACTATCCATGCATATTTAACAAAAAATAGCGTTTTTTATCCTTCCTTCTACAAGACTGGATATGCTTTGCAAAGTGAACAACCATCACATTTACTAAGCTAAGTAAATTATCACTTGCAATGTGATCAGCCTAAAATCCTTTACTAAGTTACACCATATGCCCCTGTTTTCTATGTTTGTTTCTGTACTGGCAGCCAGTTGTTGGTCCCACAACAGAAACTACAAATTCTAACTCTAAGGAAAGATGGTCCGAAAAATACCATGCAACAATTGCTGGGGAGCATGTAGACAGCAAACTGCTGTATTGCGATAAACAGTCTCCTGTAAGAAAACAGGCAACTCAGGCTTTAATTCAAATAGGCTTACCAAGAGAAAATTGGAGAATCATGGACTGGATTGAAAAGTCTAGGTTTTTGTTGCAACCTTCGGATGGTAGGGTCAGGTCATGAAAGCTTGGATCCATCCTGCCTTGTATAAACGGTTCAGGTTGTTGGTGGTGTAATACTGGGGGATATTTTCTTGACACACTTTGTGGCCCATAGTATCAGCATCTTTGATTTATTTTTTTATTTATTTTTTTGCAATCTTATATTGTACAGGAAAATGAATCAAATAAAGCTATAGTGTTAAATCAAAGAAATGTTTTTTACAAGTTTTAAAGGTCTAAGTAAAATATACAATTAAAATACAATTAAATTAACCTAAATGAATGGCATATGTTCCAGTGCTGTTTTAATAAGAACATTGTGCTCATGAAATATCCTTTGTAACTTTAAGACAATCTGAAATTTTGTTCCTGAGATGTAGGTGCACCTCTGGTCAGTTTCTATTAGTTTGTTTTCATAAAATTATAGTTGTAGAAATTTTGGTGGTTTATCTGGCAGCAGACGTAACGATCCCACCTTATGGTTTGCCTCAGCGCCTTGAATGTGGATGGAATTCCAGGCTGTTGAACAACTGATGTGGCACCAAATGATGTCATTTGGAAACATAAGTTGTACTTTCTGATGTTATTAGGTATATGCTTTGACTGAGGTATTTGCTGATGTGTAATTCCAAAGTTCTTGTGGTGGTGTTTCCAGTTGGCAGAGTTTGACTTTCCCTTTTTTGCAGCAAATACCAGGAGACTCAGATTTAAACTTCTTGGCTTGACAGTGACTACAAACCATTTCTATTTTTCTGATGGTAACACTTGGATGCTGCAAGTAGTCTTTATATGGATCATACTGGAATCCTTCCAATGCTAAGCCAAAATGTTGTGCAATCCTTGATCGTGTTGCTCTCTCTCATTTTATGTACTCGGGTCTCACTCTGTTGTACTGTCTCTGAAGCTTTAGATGTAGTAGCTCTATCTCTGTTATACTGTAGTCGAGTCTCACTTAGTTGTACTGTCTCTAAAGCTCTAGATGTAGTAGCTCTTTCTCTCATTTCGTGTACTCGGGGGTCTCACGCTGTTGTACTGTTTCTGAAGCTCTAGATGTAGTAGCTCTATCTCTGTTATCCTGTAGTCGGGTGTCACGCTGTTGTACTGTCTCTGAATCTCTAGGTGTAGTAGCTCTCTCATACATCGTCTACAGTGTCGTTTCATTTTTTTTGCCTTTGATTGTACTTGGCTAATTGCCTTGCGTTTCCTCGAAGGCATTATTACAGGCCAGAAATTTGTAAAAGAGTCCAAAAAAAGTATGTAAGCATAAGGCACACTGTCACTGAGCAATACATACACACATACATGCAAATATACCTCTGACATATACCACAGTGCTGTATAAAGATCAGTCATATGTCTAGCAAGTTTGGTTTAAATGTCTTGATGTGTTTCCAAGTGATGGTGGAATATAGCAAGTTTGGTTGAAATGTCTTCATGCGTTTCCTAGTGATCGCATACACACACATATATATATATATATATATATATATATATATATATAACACATACATACAAACATACATACAAATATAGCTCTGACATATAGCACAGCGCTGCAAAAGGATAAGCGGTGTACTCAAATGAGTCTGAGTCTACCAAGTTTGGTTTTAATGTCTCCATGTGTTTCCGAGTGATGGTGGAACATAGCAAGTTTGGTTGAAATGTCTCCATGCCTTTCCTAGTGATCACATACATACATACATCCAAATATAGCTCTGACATGTAGCACAGCGCTGTACAAAGATGACTGGTGCACTCACATGAGTCTCAGTCCTATGTATGGCAGGTTTGGTTGAAATGTCTCCAACGTTTTCAAATGGAACATACACACACACATACATACATACATACCTCCAGTTTTATATATATAGATTACAACAGTTTTTAAGGCAAACATCCAACTTGGTACTACTGGCAAGTTGTATATATCAGAGTGGCCTTTGAGTGTTTATTAGCATCCTAATAATTAGTCCTGTACCCAATCAATATATTAGGATCATTATGGACCAGGATTCAAAACATTTGCTAGAAATCCATTCCAGATTTGCTGGATCACCCAGCTTGACCAATGAAAATGTATTCTCTCCAGCCATGGATAGTTTAATAAATCAGGCATCATATGACAATATATGTTGATATGCAAACTATAGATTTCCATAGAGCCTAGTTACATGCTGTGACAGGCAAGAAAGAGAGTTGTTCTGCCATAGCTTACATTGCAACTACTTTCAGATGCCACTGAACAGTAATATTTTCATTTGTGCTTAGATGACAGTATCACCACTGTTAATCAGTGCGGAATACGTTTACTAAAAAAAGAAAATAGTAATTTTATTCACCAAATATTCCATTAAATGTTATCTGATGCAATGAACATCACAGCTAGAATATGAAAAAGAAATAACATGGACAGCAGAGATGCAAAAGAAAGAATCATTTTTTTAAAAATAGAACAGAAGCCTTAGAGAATAAATACCACAGATCTATTTCAAACCTCTTAGCGATATCTCATTCTTTATTTTATACTGTTTAAGTATTCATTGTTTTACAATGGTGGTGCTGTTAAACTTTAAATTCATTCTCCAGTATATAAAAGTAATATTAAAAGTGGTTATGTGGGAGAAAGCCTATGTGGAAAGCAAGTAAAATATTTATTACTATGACTTTAAAACTAAATTGAATACATAGATTTATACATAGCCAAAATAGAAACTACAAAAAATTGCTATATTCTTTGCACAAAGTCATTTAAAAATAATTATTAATTATAAGGACAAAAGTTCATTAACGGGTTGCCATATCAATAAAAGTTGGGACACAGTTTTAGTCCCAGACTATTAAAGTACTCGTTGCACAGGCTGCTAGTTTTACTTGGTGTAGCAGCAGCTCTTTCAGATGTTTGATATTAGTGATAAATAATACAGCTGAAAACTGACATTATGTTTTATAGGTAGTTAGAGAGGAATTCTAAAGTATCCTGTTTGGAAAAGTACAATGACTCATAACTACCAGTAAAATAGGATTGAACTCTGAAATCTATGGACAAAAAAAATGGCAGATGGTAAAATATTTGTCAGCAGTATTGTATGTGGTATCCATGGAGCTTATTATTTCCTATTTACTGATTTACCATGCTATGTCTGGCACCATGTCTCTGTATGGGGACAGCCAACTTGGTAGGGGCAAAGTTTTGCTTCCTAATGTCAGAGCCTCAGCAAGGACCAATGAACAGTACAACAGTGACATCACCAAATCCACACTGAGGATATACAGTTATTGTGTTATATGACAGTCCACAGGTACAATAGCATGTCAGTAAATACATCTTTTCAGGACAAAGATACATTTTCAAGGTACAAATTACATTTATAAATGTTCCATATACCATAAAAAAATCCTAATTTAAGTTTAACTAAATTATTATTTTTATTTAAATATTTTTAAACCAGAAACATTACACATATTTGGCATATCAACAGTGTACAAAAATGTATGGTAGTGCCATTATGTAATGAGTTGATTCAATGACCCAGGAAAAACAGAAACTTGAATACATAGGGGGAGAGTTCTGTTGTAGCCAATATATGTCTATGAAAATAAGTCCAATACTTAAAGGGTAAAAATTCTGTTGTTTGTTTTTTTTTTTTTAAGTGCAACATCCTTTTTTTTAAAAAAAAAAAAATGGGTGCAGCACCGCCCCCTAATTCTTCTATCGCCTAAGCGAGCGCAGAGCCTCCCAGAATACCTACGTCACGCATCCCGGAAGGCTCTTGGATGCTCCTTCTGCACATGCCCAAGCATCTCGGGCATGCGTAGAAAAAGACTTTTTTCGCAAAAAGAAACATTTGCCGATCTCACGCATGCACAGTGAGATCAGCAAGTTTCTTCCAATCCTACGCCACCTGATCTTGCACCTGGGTCAGGTGACAAAGGATGAAGAACTCCGAAGAAGAAACAAAGATGGCAGCGCCCGGAATGCCAGGTTTGGGACGGATGCCGGGACAATGTGGGACTTGATGCAAGACACCCCTGGATAGATCGGATTGCCCTGCGGGATTGAAGGTAAGTGTATTTTTTTTTTGGAAGTTTTTAGTTTAGTTCCTCTTTAGGAACCTATTCAAAACAACAAGAACAAAGAGGAATGGGTGCATCCAAAAGGAAAGCACAAAAGAAAATATAGAAAAAGAAAAGGAACAAATTGCAATGGAATGGAAGTGGGGAGAGGGGGGTGGCGAGGGGAAGAGGTGGACATATGGGTGGGATCCTGGTGACCTGGGACAGCATGGTGCCCGCTTAAGATGTCACATTAAGAAGAGTAAAGGATTATAAGACATTGAAAGGAATATACAAAGGTAAACTTGGGCAAGGTGTCTAGAGGGTAGGCTGTTCACTGTACCTGTGCAAAGGTCCACCTAAAACAAACCTAAACTCAGCTTAAACTTTTACTTTACATAAAAGTTAGACAGCCTTTATACATAAAGTAAAAATGTAATTGCTTTGGCGATCAAGATTGAATGGGAGTGCAGAGCTCTTGATTGCTTCTTCTGCCCATGCCCACGATCGGGCATTTTTTTTCCCTGAGGGGAAAGAGATGCCAATCTCACGCATACGCAGTGAGACTGGCTTTCTTTTTTTTTCCCCTTTACAGCCAGCTATGTCTTCTTGGTACGTCACCAGATCTCGCACTGTGCAGGTGTGAGATCGGGTGACGTACCAAAAAAACTGTAAAAGAAGACTGAAGATGATGGTGCCAGATGCTTCCCCTGCGTCAAGACGAAGAAAAATTTCAGGACCTATCAACGAAAGGTCCAACGCCATTGAGGGATCTGCGGGATTAGGGGTAAGTGTGCTTTTTTATTTTTTACTTTAGTTCCCCTTTAAATCATGAATTTACTCACTGGTATGTTATCAATACTACCTACCTGTTCTCCAAAGTGTAGTGTAGTGGGTAGGGTCTGCTAAGTTTGCTTTGTTAAAAAAGACTGATTGAAAATATTCAATAAAAGTACATAGATTTTTCCAATATAAGTACACAGAGCAAGGATGATGTGGCAAATGCAGTAACTCATTAGCATTAGCAAATCAATAAAAAAAACTATAAAAGTGTGCCTGTTCAAGTACAAGAAAGGTTGGGATTTATAAACTATATAAAATAATGTTCACAGAATGGAGATATACAGAGGTTATAATAACAGCAAATAGTATGTTGAGGAAAGGAATCCTGGGGGTAAGACAGTGAAAAGTAGAGGAAAAGTACAGGAAAGGGTAGAGCAAGAGAGAGACAGAGAAAACTGTGAGCAGACACATTTTATTTCGTGAAAAATAGAAACATACACTCTATGGGATCTATTTAAAAAACAAGGAATCAAACATTCCATTGTGGGAATCTTCTAGATCCATGTGTTTCAATGGCAGTAATTTATCCCCACAGGGAACGTTTTAGGGAATGTTGAATTCCCTGTTTTATCAATAAAGCCCTATGATGGCAACAATCCCAGTATAACAGGTATGCTGGCTGGTTAAAATATAATAAATATATGTGATCCATTTTGATCTTACATTAATTCTACAGTAATGTCATGTCACAAATAGAATTGTCATGTTTCAGACAACACTGTTGTGGTCACAGTCAGAATTGCTGAGACATATTGAGGACGAAGGTGTCAAAGCCGGTAGTTTGGGAATTCCGGAAACCATTATCCCTTTTAGCAACTATTTCCACTCAAACTCTAGCAAAACCTTTATTTGTATATTTTTTCTTCTTTGATTGAGTGCTTGTTCACCTATTAATGTTTTAAAAAGCTTCAAGCCTAGACCAAACTTTTCACCATGGGATCATGTGAAGGGCTTTACTGTTCAACCCAAATTCCTTGTCCAATCTGAGACCAGCCACAAGAATAAGAAGTGATGGGAAATGTCCAACAAACACAGAGATAACAATCAAAGTATAACCTTGCCAAATTGCAACTGGTGGGCTGTCTTTTCATCTTCTGACCTTAATTTCACATGTTCTTGCCCTATAAGTCTATATTGGGGACCAGGACTGCCATTTTAAATACAGACAGTGGTAAAACCCCTATTACCAGTACATTGGTCAAATTGTGCTAATTTATGGCCTGTACACAAAGATGCCTGCAGCAGGGAGAGAAGCATGTAGGGGGTGGTGACAGCTTCCATTATATCTTCATAAGGCCTAGGTAAGTAAATAACAAATTATTACAGATAAATATTTTTTCTCTTTATAAAAGATTAAATTGGCACATTTTTGGAAGAGAAGTTGGGTAACATAATTTAAATCTGGGAATTCTGCATGAAAAGTACACACTACATTATGACTTCAAATTTGATTATCATAACTGTGTAAACATATCATAGTAATGAGCTATAGATTTGCACAAGAAAGCAAACAATCACACTGGAATATCATTTTGTGCTTTAGGTTGGTATGATGGATTCCATTTATTTATGCATTCAATACTGAGAGAGCTGGCCAGTGTACTCATCTATCTGCAGCTTTACTTTTTTATATCTCATTCTTTTAAAGCACTTTTCAGACTTAAGAATATGAAGTAAAAATGTAGATGTCACCCTTATCAAAGTTTAATGTAAAAATTTTAAATAGAATCACATATTTAGGCTGTGGAACCTTTATGCAGATCTCAACTTTTCTGTAAATGTTAAGCTTGGCTGCTCCCCGTCTGGCTTTCCAGTACTCACTATTGACCATCACTTTAAATGGCCATTGATGTTGTTCAAGAAGAATGTAGAGGTTTGCTAAGGTTCAAGGTGACTTTTTTAGACAAGCATATACATTTAGCACCTGATATCTTTAGATCTATTGTTAAATCTAACATGAGGTTTTCTTCAAAAACAACTCATTCTCATTTGTAATCAACTTGGATTTCCTAGGTTATCTTTAATCAGATGCACATGACTGTAGAAGTTTACAGATTCTATTTATTGCTAAAGCCTTGACAATTTAGTTTTTTTCTTTCAGGAAAACAGTTGTGGATGAATTTTTTGTTGCTCTTTATCTTAAAAATCCAGGGGTGGATATTATTTATATTACCTGGTATGTAATATAGTCCTTCCTGCAGATCTTGTGGTTACAGTTATGTTTACTCTCAGTTAGACAAAATCCTTATAATTTACAAATTATTATCAACATGAACACAAAACATTGTATGTATCTAAAAAAAAAAAAACAAGAAAAATATCAGTGATGCACTAAAATTGGAAAATGGTAATCAATATTTTTATTATGAGGCTGCATACATGATTCCAAGGGAGTCTTTCAGGTCTATGTGTTTCAATAGCAGTAATTGATTCCTACCAGTGACTGTTTTAAAGAAATGACACATTAATTGTTTTAGAAATGGAGATCTTTGAGTTAAATAATTACATAGTTACATAGTTACATAGTAGGTTAGGTTGAAAAAAGACATAAGTCCATCAAGTTCAACCACTAGGGAAATAAACATATCCCAGATAAAAAACATATCCCAGCTAATCCCAGATAAAATAGGACATAGTCGGTCCAGAGGAAGGCAAAAAAAAATCCCTGGTACAATTTGCTTCAACAGGGGAAAAAAATTCCTTCTCGATTCCATGAGGCAATCAGATGTTCCCTGGATCAACAGTCACTGTTATTTTTACTTTAAAGCTTTAATACCCAGTTATATTCTGTGCTTCTAGAAAAACATCCAGCTTTTTCTTAAAGCATTCTATAGTAGCTGCTGGAACTACTTCTCAGGGAGCCGATTCCACATTTTCACAGACCTTACAGTGAAGAATCCCTTCCTTATCCAGAGCTTAAACTTCTTTTCCTCCAGACGCAAAGAGTGTCTTCTTGTTCTTTGTAATGATCTCAAAGTGAATAATAGGGAAGAGAGTTCTCTATATAGACCATTTATATATTTATACAGGGTGATCATATCCCCCCTTAAACGTCTCTTCTCAAGGGAAAATAGATTCAGTTCAGCTAATCTCCCCCCATAGCTGAGCTCCTTCATTCCTTTTATTAGTTTAGTTGCCCTTCTCTGCACTTTCTCAAATTCCACAATGTCCTTTTGTGAACTGGTGCCCAAAACTGGACTGCATATTCCAGATGTGGTCTGACCAATGCTTTGTACAGGGGCAGGATAATGTCTGCATCTCTGCAGTCTATTCCTCTTTTATTACAAGAAAGTACTTTACTAGCTTTAGAAATTGCAGCTTGGCATTGCATGCTGTTATTAAGTCTATGATCCACAAGAACCCCCGGATCCTTTTCCATTTCTGACTCCTCCAAATCTATTCCCCCTAGACAGTATGAAGCATGCATGTTGTTAGCTCCCAAGTGCAAAATTTTACATTTATCAATATTAAATGTCATTTGCCACTTGGCTGCCCCATCAAACAGTACATCCAGGTCTGCATGTAGATTATAGACACCCTGTATGAACATAATTCCATTACATAGTTTGGTGTCATCTGCAAACACAGAAATGGTACTTTTAATCCCAAACACTATCCATTTACAGATTGACTTTTCTAAACCTATTGACCCTAATTTACATATTAACCCTCTGTGGGGTACAGTGTCAAATGCATTAGCAAAGTCCAAGTACACTATATCAACTGCTATTCCACTGTCTACATGTTTACTTATTTCCTCATAAAAAGAGAGTAAATTTGTTTGACAACTTCTGTCTTTCTTGAAGTCATGCTGACTATCACTTATAATATTATTTTTTAGCAGAAACTCCTCTATCTATCCTTTTTATCAAACTCTCTAAGACCTTTCCAACTATGAACATTAAACTAATGGGTCTGTAGTTAATGATTTTGCTCCCTTTTTGAACATAGGAACCACACTAATCCATTGGTACCTTGCCAGTGACTAAAGATTCTCTAAAAATTAGAAATATTGGATTTGAAATAACTTAGCTCAGCTCTTTGAGGACACGTGGATGTAATCCATCAGGTCCTGGTGCTTTTTCAACCCTAATTTTTCCCAGCTGTTTCTCAATCATATCAACTCTGAGCCATTGTGACTCATTTAAGGCAGTGACACTGCTATCTTTATCATTAACAGTTAAAACTGTTTCACATTTCACACAAGCTAGCGGTGCTGTGAATATCATGTATAGATGTCCTCTAGGATGCCCAGTGTTTCCTCCAATCAAGAACACAATGGAAGAGTAACATTCCTAATATTGCAGTGGGAGGAGAGGGGAATTCCTGATGTAAAGCTAGTTTATGGATAGGTAAAGTCATGTTCAAAATAATAACCTAAATTATTTACATAGCCTTTGGATACTCCTATGTTTCCTTCAATGGGCATTTGACTGCTGTGGTAATTATGTGGTAGATGTGGTAAAAATATCATAGATGATATCGGTCAATGCCAAACATAAAAAATATATTTTTTTATAAAGTTTCCATGTCTTTACCCAGATAAATACTTGCTAAGTGAGGTGCACACTCATTACAAATTCCCTGTAGAAGTAGCATGGTAATGTCAATGCTACAATCCTATAAACCATCATTGCTAACAGAGATGAGTGAATGAATAACCTAAAACTCTTAGGTTAATTAACCTCTAGTGCCCCAGCAATCACAAACAGGGAGATTCCTCCTGTTTTAATTTCCTCTTCCGATGGTTTCGCGAAATCGGTTCCCCGAAATTTCACAGAACCATTGAAAGTTCGAGGGCATTTTCACAAGAATGCCAGAGACATTCTCACTCATCCCTACACAGGAGTATGTGAACTCTATGAAAAAAATGTTGAAACATTAAATATTGTGCCTGGGTAAGGGAGCACCAACAGGGGTAGATAAGTAAGCTAACCCTACACCAATGTATTGATAAACACTTTTGCATCTGATTCAAGCGTCTGGAACTGTGATAGCTACTTCACCATAGCCTATTTAAAGTCTGTAGTATGCTTTATTGCTGTTATTGAAAATGTTGAGAACTGGCCCTCTAAGGAGGATAAAGAATAAATATTCTGAAATTCTGTGTTTTGTTTCTTTTGTATATATTAGCTAGCAAACAATGATTCTGAGAAAAAATATTGAGTCAGTAGGAGAAAAAACTCATCTTGAGAATACTTGAATATATTCAGCAGAAAGAAAATAACAAACGAGACATGATTAATAGAGAGGTTATGAAATGCAGCCTCCGTGTCAGCGGTATGGTAAAAATGGCAGCTAAATATACCTAGGACAGCAAAATAGAGCAATATTTGGACTTAGCAGTGACATTTAGAGCAGCATTCATAAAATATAATGGCTGAGAGAAAAACCTGAAGTAATTGCTTTGCCCCACCATCCAATGTTAAGGCGAGAGTTTACACAGCACAGCATTATCCATTATATTCTAATAAAAATTAAATTACATCTTTCTTGTTATAGTTATTTAAAATAACATTTTACAGTGGAGAAGGGTTAGGCTCTTTGCAAGGTTTTCTTTTAAAGGGTGTACTTATAGGATAACTCCACTTTTGTACAAAAAAGATACACATTTATACAAATTAAAAATTAATAGTAATTAGGTTTCATATAAATCTGCAGCCACTGTAATGTTATTATTATTAATATGACTAATATAAATAGACTGTATTTATATAGCACCAACATATTTGGCAGTGCTATTTAATATACAGGGGTTTGAAATGATGGACAGATACAAACAATGACACTGGAGGAGAACAGGAACCTGCCCCAAAAAATTTACAAATCTTACAAAAAATGTCCACCTCTGAAGCTAAAATGTAGTATGAAGTCTGTCTGTTAAATAATGGGACTGGTATAAAAATTCACTTTTATTTATTTATTTATTTATATAACAATTCTAATGACTGTCTCCTATAATATTCTCTCTATTCACAATTAAGCACCTATGCCGCTTTGTTTTCCACTGATTGAAGGTGTAAAGCAGACCAGACCCAAATCTGGGGAGTATGGAGGATGTTCTAGCTGTGTGAGAAGGAGCATTGTCCTGACGAAGAATGAAACCATTTTCCCACATTTCTGGCTATCTTTTCCTGACTTTTTCTCTCCGCTTTGTCAAAATCTCCTTATAATAATGTTGGGTCACTGTTGTGCCATCTGGAAGCCATTCTGCCAAAATTATGCACTTCATGTTAAAAAACACGAGCCTGGCTTTGATGTGCTTTTTTTATTCTTGGTGATGAAGGTGTTTTCCGGTCGTTTTGTTTCAGGATCATACTGGAAGATCCAGGTTTCAAGTGATGACTTTTTAAAAAAAGGTTTGGGTCCACCTCAAGTTGCTGCAGAATGTCAGCGCAAATTTCTTTGCAGCACTCTTTGTTCTGATGTGAAATTTTACTAAAAATTACAAATTGACAGCACATCAGGGAAAACACAACTTAATGAAATAATGACTGACCCCAAACTAAACAGCAGAGAATGCTATCATTTGTCGTACATGTTTGGACAAGTTTACACATTCATGGAAAGTGCTCATAATCAGATCTCATTGATTTGTTTAAAAGATATAAACACAGTCTCAATATTTAATAGACAGACCTAATTTATATATGGGAATAGGGCAAAGAGTCTGCACTATAATTCTGGTTACCCAGGACTAGGGATAAGTAAGAATGCCTCTGGTGGGTCCGCAAAATTTAATTACCTCTAGTGCCCCGGGATCGCAGTGGATTCTCAGGGCTGCATTTGTTCATGCAGCCCTGGAAATCCTCCTGTCTGCAATCCCCGGGCACTAGAGGTTAAGTAACCTCTAGTGCCCCGGGATCGCAATGGATTCTCAGGGCTGCAGTCGTTCATGCAACCCTGGGAATCCTGCACTAGAGTTTAAATGAGGACAAGTCTCCCAATTAAAATCATCTAGTGGTCTCTGATTGGCTGAGGAAAGCTTTCTCACTAGAGCACTAAAGATTTTGAATAGGGAGACTTGTCCACATTTAACCTCTAGTGCAAGGGATCGCACATTATTCAAGCCTGCGCTTTATTATTTTTTTAAAATAAAATTTGAGTTCGATCAGTGAATTTTCACCGTCCGTTCTCACTTACAATTTTGGTAAGCGAGAATGGACGAATTCGCTGCGAGATCAAGTTTAAAAACTCGCTCGCTCATCCCTACCTGGGACATGTTTGTTTTTAATTCAGATGCCTCATTCTATACATCTAAGAGCTTAAATATCTAATTACTGGAGATGACAATTAACAGCATATACCACTCCTTTCTTAACAGTTTGAATAAAAATCCTGTAGTTACTAAAGTGGGAACTCCACATGCCACTAAAATTAGAATGAGTTTCAGCTTTACAATATGAAAATGATTGAACTTGATACATGGGGATTAATGAACGTGGTTGAATGTAGATTTTAAACCTAATATTGCTAGATATAGTCATTAAATAAGTATCCAGGCCGGTTTTCTAAAGCAAAAGCTTCATATAATTCAGTTTATGTCTTTTAGTAAAGTTTGCTTTAAGGAATTTCATTTTTTCAATTTTGTTTACATTTGTATCTGTGAACAATGTAATTATCATTTCGTACGCACTAATGCGAATCAGTGTGACAGTTGACAGGTGCCCACCAACTGACCACTTGCACCTAACCAGCTCTCATCTACTCACTATTGTGATGTACCAATTAATATTCCTAGAAAATCAAAACAAAAAGTACAGTACCATTTTCTCTTTCGGTAAGGGAGTTGTAAAGGAGTATCCCACTGGTAAAATGTAATTGAAAAATGATTGACATTCAAAGAAAAAGGGACTAAAAAGTTTGTGAATCAACATGTAAAAGCCTAAAATCAGATTAAATCAATAATGCAATGTTTGTAGAAGGGGAATAAGAAACAGGACTAAGGTCAGCTATTATTTCATAATTTTAAGACAGATCCTTTGAATATGATAAATGATTAATTATTGTTTAACTCATGGTTCTTTTACAGAACTTAGACCAAAACAAGAAACTCTGCAATTTACTAACGGTGGGTGAGAAAAAAAAGTACATCAAAACTGCTTAATATCTCAGTAATATATTTTTAGCAACTAGGTGGAAGTTACTGAAAAACATATTGTACGTACTGAAGCAGACACTTTGTATGTTTATGCTAGTTATGTATTTTGTACAATCCAGTTCTTACAGGTTTCATTGTTATGTGTACTTATCATTTGATTTCCAACTATCAAAAAATACACTTTTTTTAGCAATGTTGTGTTCTAAACCTTTCTCTAGTCATTGCTGGCCCCTTGGCCAGTGCATTCTAGAAGGTGGCATAGCAGAGATAAAAACCTGTTGAACTGTACAATATCTTTAGTTTCAATACATTTTTATCAGGAAATATAGGAAAAGCAGAATAACAACTATATTAGGAAAAGGTTGATACAATATTATACAAAAAAAAAACAGATGCAAACAAATAAAAAAAGAAAAACGAATGCATGGGGAAAAACAAAATTGAAGAGAAAAATTGTAAACAGGGCTTCATCTAAGGTAATAAGGGGGGGCTACATCTAAGATATAAGGAGTGTGCAATGGGGGTGCATCTAATCATAGAAGGTACAATAAATAGGGATATACATTTTACATATAATTATATCCAACAAAAAATGAAATAACTTAACAAAACCTTGATACAACTGAACTCAAAGAAGACCTCTGGTAAACGGACAGGAAGTGGGATAGAAGAACAAATGAAAGAAGATCCAGGCAAAAGAAGGAGAGAGGAAAGGATAGGGGGCTTAAATCTGCCTAATAAGCCAAGTAGGCTCGGGGTATGGCCAGGGTAAGTCTGGACCACCTATATAATCAAGAGGGACTGGCCTATGTTTGAGCAAGAACAGTGAAAAATCTGGGGTTCGCAAATTTTAATACATTTAGCTATAGATTCATTAGGAACTACACAGAGTTTTTCATTCAGCATTTACCACATGGTTTTGTTTTCCAAGATGTTACCAGTACCTGCTTAGCCCCTGTGAAAATAAACTGGAGTATTCAGAACTGATTGGTCATACATGACACCAGGCTAAGTTTGGGAAGACCAACCTTGGGGTCTTTATATATGGATTTAACCAAAATTGTATATACTAGTTAAAACATTGCTGTTCAATATAATCAAATTCTTTGACATTAGCACCATACATGAAGAAATGGAGCTTTGATTGGACAACCTTTAAAAAAGCATTTGACTCCATAGGAAGAAATTTGGTAAGTCAACCTAGCACTATGTATCACCTTAATAAAAGCTTGCGATTGGTTCCCACGGCAGTGATGTAAGTGGTGCTACAAGAAGTGACCTCCCACACTTGTTTCAAGTATCTAGGTCCAGAGGAGCTGAGCTATATCTTAAAGCAGACTGTTACCAGTTTCCTCTCCTTCTATCATAATGCCCCTCTTCATTTTATATGCATTGATGCTGCCATCCTGGAACTGACTTTAGGTGTTTGTTTTGGTTTTTACTGTGTGTATTCATTATCCCCCTTTCTTTGGTTAACAATAGGCTACAACGCCTAAAAGTCAGCTACACCCTCTTATTGCACACTTCTCATCCTGTTGTCCCAGGTAAACATCTCTGCTACAATATATTGATATGTATTGGAACTTAAGTAATGAATGTAAGCAATGTCCCTGGTTAGTATGTCTGTTTCTTTACTGTGAAGCACTTCACTCACTCTTAAGTCCTGTCACTAAAATTTGTTCCTAAAGAGACACAAAAAGCAATCCTATATCACTAAATACAACTTCACTGACACACATACTGTCACCAGGACAGTAAAAAAAAGGTGAAAGTCTCTGTTCTGAGTAACAGTTAGTCTTCTTCCTTACCCTATCCAAAACCAAAAAAAAAAACAAAAAACAAATCCAGAGTTGGAATTGGTTTGTCTTTTTAATATTCATAATACATTCTGTTTTTACGTAATTACGTAATTACACTTTTCATTATCTGCTGCTTGCATTTCAAGAAGGCGTATTGTGCTAAATGAAGTTCCAGATTTGAAAAAAATGGCCGGTCAAAGGTCTGAGCAGGGTTGTATGACTTATCTTACATCAAGTCTTTTGGCATTTAGTTATTTATAACAAAAAGCATAGATTTCTCACAAGTATGAGTTAGTTTAAACATATGCACTAGGGGACTATTTGGTAAGCACCAACAGTTTTGAATCCATTAACTGAATTGCTGGTAGTTCTCTCTAAGGTCCAAGAGAGCCATAAACCTCTATTTAATACCCTGATACCTTACAAAGTGAGGATTCTATTTATTACTCTGTTAACTGCACATACTTTTAATCACTACATTTTTAGCGACTGCTGAGCCCGACAATATGTCTTGTAACTATTTTTTTTGTAAAGACATCCCTTCCAGTGCTTAAAGCAATCTTCTGATTTAATGAACCAACAACAATGTTGACAACTGAACACTGAATAAAAGGGTTAAAAAGGACTTACAGTGGGCTTAAGCTGTTCTTGTAAATTTACTCCTATAGGTAACCTAATGCTGCAAACAGAAGAACAAAGGCAATAAAATCTATTCTAACTGAATATTAATTTTTTTGTTTTTGAAACTGATGTTGCATTTGATTCAACGCTGGGTTACAGATGAGGAAACTGCTAACCTGTTTTAATGAAAGCTACTGGATCAACTGAAAATAGTGTGGGAAAATATGTTCCTAATGTTCTAAGAAGACTCTAGTGTGCTATGTTCTAAACGAATGGCAATTGGTTATGATTATGCAATATTTAGCAAACTAAATATATTATGGTTAACTTCTTCAGGATTACCATACTAAGCCTCTTTCTAGAACCAGACCAATTTGTACAGTTCTGTGATGGGTTTGACTTTAAAATCCATGTCTTGGAAAAAAGTGATCATTGTGATTTACTTTTTATTTTATTATTATTATTATTATTAATATTAATTAGGATTTTTATAGCACCAACATATTAGGCCGCGCTGTACAATAAATACTAGGCTTGTGTGTGGGATAAGTAAATATGTAGTGAACGTAAAGGGCCAGGAACAGAAGCATCCTGATCTACTGTTATTTCTAATGTGGTGGCCTGGAAGTGCTTAAGGTTTACATCTCTATGTCTAGAGGGAGCACGGCTTATTTTCTTAATAATTTAGTTCATTATCTAGACCGGGGGTGTCAAACTCTGACCCGGGGGCCAAATCTGGCCCCAAACGTCCTTTTTTTTGGCCCCCAAAGGAATCCTAAATATAAACTGCAGCTGGCCCGCCACTGCATTGAAATAGCGCCGCTACTACAATTCCCGGTATCACTCGGGTCCATAGACCAGCGGCGCTACTTTATTGAAGAGGGAGTTTCAGCGGCTGGCTGAAAGGTTACCATTGAAATTTAACTCAGAAGGCTACAAATAGAGAAAGATCCTCTCTCCCTATTATAGGCTTGTTCCAGATTGAATGTGATGCAAAACCTCCTTGTTTCCATATAAAAAGGGTTTATATCCAATGAGAAGGAAAAATGTCCTCAATTTTTTCAATAAATTTCAAGGTTGGCCCCAGACTTTGTCTACGTTTTTAATTTTGGCCCTCTGCGTATTTGAGTTTGACACCCCTGATATAGACATTTCCTGTACAGCTATATCTAGCCCACCATAGTCCCCTTGTTGGTGATCCTAAAACCTGCCTACTTCTAATATTGGAACACCTACCATGCTGCCTGTCACCTGCAGACAGCCTTAGGTAATAAAATGCCAGTACCAAGCCATTTTCTACAGATTCAGTCAGATTCAAATCTGCCTTGGGAGTTTGAATGTGAGAAGTGACATAGAAATTGGAGGGAGTGAGAGAAAGAGAGAGAGAGAGAATACACAATACAGGCCTAAAGTAGATCTATACTAAGAAAAAATATAAATTGCTGTTACTGAACTAATTCTGAAGAATGCTTAATGCCTGGGTATAAAGGTGATCTTTTGGTTTCTGTCCCATACCTGAAACAAGAATACAGAAAACTATGTGCCAAGTTGTGCTGCAGTTATATGAACACCTGAGATTTATATTCTTTCTTGGTCAGTTAATGTGCAAGTGATAAATGCAGAAGATCAGAACACCAACCAGGCAAGCTGCATATTATAAGACCAAGTAAACAAAGGCAGGCTAAATAATCTCACAGTTTAGGTCTACTTTAAGGAAATGTAATTCTCCTGCTGATCCTAATGTAAGTTGTTTGGAGTTCAGTGGGTTATAAAGAATTTTGATTCAGTGATTGATTTCAATATTGTCTGGATTTGCACTTTAAGTGGACAAAACAGGACTAGGCATATGATGTGTCTCAGGATAATACCAGCTGTTCCTTAATAATGTGTTTGCTCCCGTGTTGCATAATACAGAAAAAGCAGGCCACCAGCTGAAAGCAAACTGAATTAGCTTTTGTCTGTTATACATGAAACTTCTAAGCCTGTACTTTTTCTTGATGTACATTCATTAATGTCAAGAATCACAGCCCATATCACTATACTGTGGCACTATACCCCAGCCTTACTATATATATATATATATATATATATTGTGGCATAGCACAGGGGGATCGCTTATGGTAACGGGATGCTCATGGAACGGGAGGCAGCACAGCAGACTCCAAAAGTCCAAAGCACACTTTCCAGCACTTCACAATAAAACAATAAACAGTAGCCCGGCTGGGCATCTGTCTACCTCACTTAATGCCCTCTCTTCCTAACACATACACTATATCAATACTGTTCCACTCACAGTTTTGTAGTACTGTTTGGTCGCTGGCTTTTCTGGAATCCTCTGGCTCTCTCTCAGCCTGGAAACCACTCTGGCTCTCTCTCAGCCTGGAATCCACTCTGGCTCCCTCTCAGCCTGGAATCCACTCTGGCTC
>NC_092871.1:24844940-24851040 GCF_032062135.1 Pyxicephalus adspersus
TGAAATTTGGTGTACCTATGGTATAGTGGGAGCCCAAAAATTTAATGATTTAATACATGACCTAAGTTTGTCAAAACAAGCATCTGAACTTTTAGCATCCAGTCTAAAAGAAAAGAACTGTCAGAGACCAGAAGTTAAATTAACGGTTTATAGGACAAGATAGGGGACACTCCGACCATATTTCAGTAAAGGTGGAGACTGGCGGCTTTTCATAGACAGTTACACTCAAAGTTTGAAATCTGTTTTACTGCATAATGGCAACTGCTATGCATCAATTCCAATCGGTCACTCAACAAAACTTAAAGAAGAATATGAAAATATCAAAATGTCATATAAAAGCTTTCTATCATGAACACCAATGGTCCATATGTGTTGATTTAAAAATGGTGAACTTCCTACTTGGACAGCAAAGTGGATACACAAAGTACTCATGCTTCATCTGCTTGTGGGAAAGGAGAGCAAAGCAGGATCACTGGAAAAAGTGACATGGCCTCCAAGGGAAAACATGAAAAAAGGAACATCAACGAGCCAATGGTTGACAAAGAACAAATCATTCTCCCTCCACTACACATAAAGTTGGGAATAATAAAGCAATTTGTTAGAGCTCTGAATAAGGATAGTGATTGCTTCAAATACATTTGTAGATTCTTCCCTAGATTGAGTACTGAAAAATTAAAAGCAGGAATCTTAGATGGACCCCAGATTCAGAAACTGATAAATGATTCAAATTTCACAGGTTATATGACTGATACTGAAGCCTCTGCCTGACACAGCTATGTCATGGTTGCCAAGAACTTCTTGGGTAACCATAAAGCACAAAATTATGAAGAGCTGGTAAAAAAATTGCTCTTAAACGTTAATAATTTGGGTGCTACTATGAGCATAAAGGTACACTATCTCCATAGCAATTTGCAGAAGTTTCCAGAAAACCTTGGCAATTTCAGTGAGGAACAAGGGGAGAGGTTCCATCAAGATATAAAGGTGATGGAAGAATAGTATCAGGGCAGATGGAATAGACACATGATGGCAGACTACTGCTGGAGCCTTCAACAGGATTATCCTAATCATCAGCATAAAATGAACTCATACAAAAGAAGTTTTTCAATGACTTCTTTGTAATTAGTTATGTAATTATACTGAATATAGAATATATTGACATTAGATATTTCAAAAATGTTGCTTAATTTTCATGTTTCATTAGTTTTCTATGAGGTTATTATTGAGGTCATTATTTCAAAAACTAGAGCCAATCTAGCAAAACCAATACCACATTTGGAATCTGTGTATCAAACATAACCTACAATGACTTTTATCTGTTTGGCATAAAAATGTTTGTTGACCAGTGTAATCTATGACTGCTAGAAAAGGCCAAGGACTTTGTCTAATTCATACTGATTTTTTAATTTTGTCCCTTACAGTATTAATGCTTAAAGCTGAAGTTTATTTTGATTGATGTTGACTGTTGATGGCCTTTGATGGCATTTTTTTAAATGAGTCATCATCCAGATCCCCAGTTTTAGCAAAACGAGTTTTCATACAGTAGTAAAAGACATATATATATATATATATATATATATATATATATATATAGCCAAAAAAGATATAAACCTCATACATACTAAACATCCACTCTATATACAAGAGTTCAACTTCAAGGGAAATCTATACTAGCTCAAAAAACACTGCCTGGCCAAAAACAAAGTCTTCTAGCCTTTGAGGACACTGTTATGTTCTGGGGTTGGATGGTCAGGTCTAGGTTCAGCAAAGTCATGCATCCAAAAGATGAGGTTAGCTGACTTCCTGCATATACTGAATGTTCAGGTTTCTACATTCATGGATATTTTCTTCTCTGATCACATGGGAATATTTCAAGATGACAATCCAAAGATTTATCAAGCTCAAAATTTAAAACAGTGGTCCAGCAACTTTCACATATGGATTGACCACCAATAAATTCAGACCGTAACCTCATTAAGAATTCTTGGGATCTGCTGGAGAAGACTTTACGCTGTGTCTGACTCCCTCATCATGAATGCAAACTTCAAAAATAAAGCAGCTCTGGGCAGAAGAAAATGTTGTGACATTGCATCCATTTATTAAAACTATACCACTGCCGATGTATGTCATAATCGAAATCGAGGTCCAATGAAATCTTGGAGTGTCGGATTATTTTTTGGCCAGGCAGTATTTTTTACTTACTAGGAAAACACTATACTTTAAAACCACAACATTTTACATTTAACATTTCTACACATTCACTTTTTTGGTACTTTACTATATCTTGCAAATACTCATGTAGATCTTTTTTTTTTGTCAAGGGATGTAAAGCATTCTCACTGTGTATCCATTCGACAGGAAAGCAGAAGTGACATTGATTATAATGGTCCCATAATAGAAATCCGCACTTCTAAGACTTAATAACACAGCCACACAAAGAGCATAAGAGCAATGCATTTAGCTGTCAACTTTTCATTTTTTCACACTTTTTCTTTCTTCTGTCCTACTTTTTTTATAACCTAGCAGTTTTGGTATCCTTAGAAACGTAAAGAGAATAAGACAGGAAAGAGATGTGGGATCTGACAATCTTCTTTTTAAAGTTATACATTCCAGGGATATCATCCTCATGGATGGCATGTGGTAGTCACCAAGAAATATTGCAGTGTTGAGTTTGTTGGAAGAATTGGCGGTGTATGATAACTGGAGACTTCATAAAAGTAGTCCTTACTAGTTAATCATGTCAGTTCTAGTATTTCCAAAAAAGCTTTTGACCAGACATATGGACTGAGCTTGGCAAAGCTCCAGCGATAGTGGGTTTAATGTGGTGAGGCCTTTCTTAAGAAAACTGTGAAGCTATGAGATAAGTAATGAAGGTATTGATCGATATGTACAGCCCAACCAAGAGCGGGACTGCCAATGAAAAACTGTGAAATAACCTACTCCTACTGTACTGTTCAGAAACAATAAATGGAACCCCATGGTGACTGCTATCAGGTGGAGTGAGGTGCAGTAAAAAGTAAGGTTGCTGGGTCATCTGTTAGTTGGACCCTTCAATTCAGGACAATTTGAACAGATGTGGAGGATTATACCCTCTTGTTGACCACATTTCCATCAAAGGGAGGAGCACTGCGGAAACACTTGTGCAAAGTTCTCGGAACACACTACCAACATAATACAATTTTAAAACCTGAATTCTTGAATTTTAGTAGCGATATTTTGAAGGCAAAGATTAACATGTTATTTTTGTACATTGGTAACCGTAATGACTAGGCCTTTCACCTATTTGGTTAAGGGATAGTGTGTATTGGTCAGCTTGGTGTGACAGAATATAATATTTTGATAAACCAGTCAGCAGGAAGGTCAATTCAAAGGTGTTTGGTGAGTGGCGGTACCCATTGCAAGTTTTGATGGTGAAATGATAGACTGGATTGTAAAGGAACTTTTGTAACATCTTGAATTTCCTAAATAGAATAATACAAGCATTATATACTTTTGGCCATATATTGTAAAAAAATCTAATCCAGTCTAATCCAGAAAAGCCTGGATTAAAAATTCTAACAAGCTAAATATCCTACAATGCTGATCCCCGATACAGTGACCAATCGAATAACCCTGCAGGGGTATCTGTCTGCTTTAAATAGCCCTTTGTTCCAAACTTCAGTCTGTGAAGCAATGTCATCTGTTTAGTGATGGTGCGTTTTTATTATTCTAGTTTTGCCACATGTTCAATCAAACACAACACATTGCCCGTCACTATAAAGCTGTAGTTTAAATGATGGAATATAATTGTGCTTGTCAATATGTTGGATGTATGACTCGGCTTCAAAGACAAAGGTTTTGAGATTTGTAATGCAGTGTGCTAGCAGAGGGAATGATTGATTTTTATAAACACTGTGTACTATGAAATAGCTAAAAGTATAGTAAGGTTGAAATTGATGTGGTTAATGATTCCAATGGGAATTATAGGTTAATTACTTTGCTAGGAAGGGGTCAGAAATGATAAGGAAAGAGAAATAATCACTTAACTTGTTAAGCTAACTAAAAAAAAAGAAAACATAATTACATCTTTCTAATTTAGTTCATGTAATGAGCTGACATTGTAAGAGTGCATTATTGATAATAATTAAAATAAATATGGCATATGTGTATAACTGTTGATTTGCTCCAATTAATTCCTGTTCATATTTAACCCAATAATAAGGGGGAACTCCAATCAAAATACAAATATTCTGGATGTTTATATATTAAATTATAGGCATTTTACTGGTGAGCTACAGTAGTGAATTTGCCTACCAAATAAATGTACTTGAAAAATCATATTTACCCTGTTGGCTTGATACTGTATTTCCAAATTGTAGAAAATTGTCTACAATTAAACAAAGTACCGCCTCTCTATCAAAAAAGTTTTTTGAAGCATGTTCATGTATGTGGAGAGGATTCTTCAACGCTGGGGGATAAATAAAACGTGCTCTATGTGTTTTTGTACCTTTTTAACATGTGGGAACCTTGAGGGAACTCCTGCTATGATTACTATATCAACAGCTCACAGTACATTTGTGTGGTGATCAGTAGGAAGACTGCCTCCTACATTGCTGGCCAGTGGGAAGGATGCCACCCTTAAAGATAGCCAAACACATTATTGGCATTTGTTAAACTGACCTGAGAGCTCACAAACCGCTTATTGGTCAAGAAACCTCTACCAACCTCTGGAGGAGCCCTAGGGTTCCATAGAACCCTGGTTGAGAAACTCTATACTCTATATTGTCATATGCCTGTGATCCTCTCACTGTTTTGGTTTGCTCTGCTGTTCTAATGCCCTTTATATATTTTGCTGGATCCACCCACACTCCAGATTCTGCTCCTGTCGCCAGGCATATGAATTAGCATTTCATCCATTTGCTCATATCCTGATTGGCCAAGCTTTATTTTTAAAGGATAAACTAATCAATTCCGATTTTCTTTAATTGTCTGCATTTTGTATGAAATGGGGAAATCATTCTTTATCTCGTTGTTTTTGTGGTTAGATATGTTCTCACCCCTGCATATTTTATCAGAGCAGTTCTCATGCATTGTGATTGAGTTTTACTTTAGACACATTTTACACATCTTAAATGCATTTGTATACATCCCTATGGAAGACAAGTCTTTTTCTGGATTCAACGTCCAATGCAGAAACGTGAATCCATCCCAAATGGATTTGGTCAACTTTTGTTTCTTTATACATTTATAGCTACTCAGAGTATCTCCTTCAACCTATGTGCCAAATGTTTTGTTTTACTGGGATTGGGCAATGATGAACAATCTATGTCCATCCCTACCTATTGATGATTGAACCACAGTCGCCACACTACAAATAGGAACAATGGGCCTGATTTATTAAAGCTCTTCAAGGCTGGAGAGGATACACTTTCATCAGTGAAGCAGAAGATCCAGCAAACCTGGAAGTCATTTGCTATTTGCTAACAAATGTTTTGAATCCTGGACCAAATCCATTCCAGGTTTCACTGTATCACCCAGTTTCACTGATGAAAGTGTATCTAGTCCAATGTATTAATAGAACATATGTTGCAATGAAATAGAGAAAATGCACAAAATAGAAAAAAACTTGGAAAATGTTTGTCAGTTTCTAAATTAAATAAACTTTCTTTGTCATTTTCTGTTTATGATGTATGTAGGATGCATGTTTTCATATAAAGTATACTTGCTATATTTGAATACAGGCACACTGTACAAACTCACAATAATGGATGGGAATATGAATGTATCATACTTATCATGGCCACCTAATCCTACCAACTGTTTCATTTCATCATAATAATATTCATATTTTCGTGTTCCTAATAAATGATGATGAATTATGAATTAATTGTTTGGAATCAAAATCACATTATCTTTGTGCAAATATGTAGACCTATGTAGGTTTTTCAAAGACAATTTGAATATGATTAATTTGAGCCTTCTGTTTAATTAGCATCAGAATAAAAGAATGTAAACAGAACATACCTAATGTAAATGGCCACCAAAAAATTTGGGGTAAATCATTGTTAAAGGAGACAATTAATAGGAAAAAAGCAATCATAACAGAATGTAGAACATAATGATC
>NC_092871.1:24851554-24907773 GCF_032062135.1 Pyxicephalus adspersus
TAACTAACACCACGCTGCCTAATAATATCTTGGGACAAACATCTGTCCTAATTGCATTTATTAAAATAATGTACCTGTTCCAGCTTACAAATACAAATACAAATTCAACTTAAGAACACACCTACAGTCCCTCTCTCGTATGTAACCCAGGGACTACAAGTACTTAGAGGTAGATTAGTTGGACATTCTGCAGCTCATCCCTTGTTACAACCACAAACACAGAATGTTACAAAGTGAAAACATATGACAGCACATATTTATTTGCACAATATTAACATTCCAAATAGAGTGCACTTCTCAATACATTCACCCTGAATACTTTATATCTTGCCATTTGTAATCAGTTGTTTGTACACATCATACAGCATATGTACTTTGATCAAGATTTACCAACATGTCTGATTCTTCCTAACCAGGGGAAAATTGGTTGGTTATAATGAGTCAGAGGTAGATTTGACATTTGATTTATTTCAGATTCAATAATTTTATTGGATCAGCAGAAATCAGTAGTAAAAAAAAAAAATATCAGCCATTATAAACCAGCACTAAGAATAAAACACTGTTTTGCAACTGCTTCCTGTAATGTTGACAATATAATTGTTAGGGCACTTGACTGAAATACGGAAACAGTACAAAGTGTTCTGGCCGGCAGCCATTCCACGCACTGTATGTAAGCTTTTTCAAGTTGATATTTTGCCATTGCAACAATAAAAATTTCAGAAAGCTGTATTGCAGCTCTCTTCACAATTATTTGGGATAGTCTACAAGAAAGGTCTGAGCACCAATGGGTAAGAAAGTCTTCTGCAGAAATATAGAGCCTAGTTCATTGTTATCGGTAGGGCTAAATTGCAAAAATTCATCGAAGTATAATTTTACTTCAATGTAGAAATTTGACAACAATGAATTTTGTTGTATTGATTAGAAAAAGTTGCTAACAATTTTATTGAGTTGCAATGAAGTTTATAGGTGCTCATTTTGCTCACTTATTACATAATAATTGCAAAGCCCCTGAACAGAGTTTTGCCACTTTAATTACTTGGGAGGTAGTTGGGATATCTGTAATAGTTATAAAACACATGTGGTTTATCCATAACCTGAAAAACAATGTTGGTGGGACAAAGCTTTTTTAAACTCACTAGGGGGGCATTACTGTAACAGATGTTTGCATATTAGCATTTCCATGCTTCAATTTAAAAAAATCAAGTCAGATGGTGTTGCAAGTAAATTTACAAATTGAATTTAAAAAAATACTCTGTGGCTCTGAGAGTAGAACTGTACATACAAATTATTTAAATAAACAATTGTGTGTATTGCACTTATTTTCAAACAATATTAATAAAAATAGGTAAAATAATCTCTTGTTGTTTTTTTTCCCCTATTCTGCAAAAAATGTTATATTTGATCTATGGGAAAAACAACATGCTTTTTAATGCCTTTCACTAAATTCATGTAGCCTCACCTTCCCAGCAATTTTAGTGGCAATATTATGTTCAGGGGCTTTGCACTTAACTCAGATTTGGTGAAGAAAATGTCATCCTTTCGACTTCAATGCAATTTATTCAAACACAACAATTCATTGAATTTCAAATTTAGATCAGATTTGCCCATCTTTAGCTGTGTGAAATGGACGCATCATTATTCTGTTTAATCTTTATATTGTCAAAAAATGGTATAGCCTAAAAATGGTGTACATTTTTTGATAACCTGACATTTTTCTAAACCGAGATGAGAAAGTTGATTCACTGGTTTAAGGATCCTTTCCAGATCTGCTCTATTCAGAACTAGCACATGCCCACAAATATAAGCCAATCTGTCAGTCCCGGTCTGTCTATTTTTAATACTTTTAAAAAGTAATAAAAATGTATGTTCCTATTCTGTTCAGTTCGATATTTTAGATAAAATGGCCATATGCATGCAGGCCTCTGGTTATACTGATTCCAACCCATTTACCCTTTAGCATTAGGCAAATGCTTTAATGGTGGCCCATATCTCTAACACTGTAGTTCTGTCTCTAGAAATTACCTTGGGAGTGTTGTCTTTATACATGAGGCCGAACCATGTAAATGGCCAATTGTGATAATAGCCAATGCATAAACATGCACATTTAAATCTTTCAAGTTGGCATTTTTATGTATTAGACATTAGTCTTACTTTGAACATTTGTTAGGGTATTGGTTGCATTTTGCATATGTAGCAAGATCAGGTGATGCCAGCTGAAAAAACAGGAAGATGGCTGCTTCTGGTGCCCAAGCCCAGAAGAAAGAAAACAAGTCACTGTGGGACAGACTCGACCAGGATTGCTAAGGGATCAATGGCTGTCCAATTTTAAGGGTAATTTTTTTCATGACAGTTCTGTTTTAGTGAGCCCAAAAAAATAATTGAGAAGTGACAACTTTAGAAGTGGGTGATAGACACTGTTAGGCTTTAAGCTGGAGCTGAAGGAGTGACAGAAATAGGTCTAAGATCCGGTAGCAGTGGAGCAGCGACTTGGTTGAATGTCTTACTTTAGCACAGCTTGCAGGCTGCAGTAGGTGTGCGTGGAGAAATACACTGCTGTAACCATGTTTTCTGCACACAGATGTATTCTGCATTTAAAAAATACATTCCATACATTTTTGCACAATTTGTCTTTGAAGAGGATTTAGAAAAAAATGCAAATGTTGGGGAAAATTTATCTCTTCTAGTCTTTTTAGATGTTTTATTTATTAGATTGTTAGGTGTTTTATTTAAAGTTAGCTTACTTTCTATACAAACTTAGTTTATAACAATCCAAACTACATAATAACTGCACTGAGAACTTAACACATTTCATAATTCATGGACTGGACTATGACCTACATATAGGATTTCTAGGTATTGATTTCATGGTGAGGGTACCCACCTATTACTTTGGACCCTATTATTACAGGTATATGCCACACCTTAGAGAATCATATTCTTGCAACGGTCAGGAAGCAAGTGGCAGCATTTCAGAACACAGGCTATTGAAATAGTAACTATAGAAAAGTTTTAAAACAATTTTAGAATAACATTAGAAATTTCAGCCTTTGATTTTTTCTTAGAAAAGAATTTCAGGATTCCTTAAAATGTTCTCCTCTTCGCTTCCTGCCCACTGGCTCTGTCATTTCGGCAGGGAAGGACCTGCAAATTTGAAAACTGATTCTTCCTTTTAAATCACATGATCAAATGCCTAAGCCTTCATACATGTGGCACAAACCAGAATTTTCCCCAGGAAAGTTTTTTTCTGTTGTTTATTACTTTTACATTATCATGGATAGGTTGTTAAACTTTGTAGTTCGCTACAGTTCAAAACAAGTAGTACTACAAAACAAACTATATACTTTAAAGCACCATTCTTAAAGTATAACAAGTTTATTCAGAAAGCAATATAAGAAAGTAAGTAACAATATAAATGAACCTGGAAAGTTACCCATTTGATAATGTTTGTCACATTTTGTATTAGTGTACTGTAATTGTTGACCTTTTGTTTGTTCGGGTTTTACCCATCACTGAATATAGTGAATACATGTTTTTTTTGCATTTCTCGTGTGAAGTCAAGTAACCACGTCCTACACATTGAGTAACTAAGCAACTACAGCCATTTATATCCAGCAGAGTGGGATGATATTTCCATTAAATTATGCATGTCTGTTTATCTTAAATAGGAAGATATTTTTCATAGCTTCCAAATATACATGGGAAGTGATTCACCAAAGTCCTTTTAAGGTGACACAGGAGGTGATAACATAATGTGCAATAATGTTTACATATAGTTTGTGTTTAAATCTACCTTTATGAATAAAGTCATGTATTAAAAAGCAAAAGCTGTTGCTGAAAATGACGTTTATTGATTGTTTCCAGTGGCAGCAGAACAATAGCTATACGGACAGCAGATTTCTCAATATGGAGATGGGGAGAAGGATCTGTAAATCACTAAACAATAAAGAGGACAGGCTAGATTTTGACTATAAAAGATCACAAATCTTAATTTTGGTGGACTAAGATCTTTTGTCCATTCACAGCTTATGATTGTACCCAATGGTTTACAACACATACATAACCATGTATCTATATTGGGCTTCTGCATGGTTATTACAAATGTAACTCTTGAATAGTAAAGCATTTAAAACAATGATTGAACAAACTTTTGAAACCCAAATTACCCAAAATCAAAAAACAAATTTTACTCTACTATAAGGTTGAGTATTTTGGAATATATATATTTATTAGCCAGTGTCACACTTACCTCGTCCTCACTAAACCGCAGACGCCTTTATCCTGCGCATGCGGGCAGTTCTGACCCTGGGCGTGCCTCTGTTTCCAAGCTTTATCAGCTGGCCAATGAGAAAAAAGCCTCTTGACCAGTCCTGGCTATTTAGCTAGCTCACACACTGCACTCTGTGTTTGTGCAACATGTCTCCATTGTTCTGAGCCCCTAGTTCTGTGAGCTAGTTCCTGTTCACCTGGTGCTTAATTCAGTGTTTCCTCTGTCAAGCTCCTGCGTTAACCCCTTGTTGCCCAGTCTGTTGGTCCCCAGCCAACTTCCACGTGCTGTTCCAGTGTTCCTGTTTGTCTGTGGATATCCCCGAGTCACCTGTGCCTCCTGTTGCTTCCAGTGTCTCCTGTGTTCCCTGTGCACCCAGTGGCCCCTGTGTCACTAGTGTCAGTCTCCTGGATCCCTGGCAATTGACCCCTGGTGTGTGACCTGACCTCTCTTGCTTGCTGCCTGCCTTAACCCCGGCCTTCCTCAACTATCATTCTGCTTTGTGATTTGGTACCGTGTTTTGCCCATCTAGGTGTGCCAAAGGACCGCAAGCTGGCAGTAACCAGCGGTGAAACATCCTCACCATCAGAGGCTCTGGAGAAAACCTGGTTACTGCTTAGACTCTGCGACTTGGCCCCTCCCAGGGCTCACACCACCTCTGTGCAAGCTGTAGTGCCCCCTAGTGGTCCTGTCTCTATTGTCCCCTAATATAGATCAGTGTTTCCCAACCAGAGTTACGTGAAACCATAGGATTCCTTCTGGGGGTTCCTTAAGAAATGAGTAATTTATACGAGTCAGTTTCATGATCTTTTCGGGCTATAGGTAAGAGTGACCTTCTTCCCATTGGCCAGCAATGTAAGAGGCATTCTCTTACAAGGCTCTTACAATTTGCTGTCTTCTCTTAAGGGTCAAAAAAGGCTGATTTAGGTAATTCTGCAAAAATCTCATATCTGTTAGATTTGACACAGGCAATGGTCAAATATTGCAGTCCAGGCCACCAACAAAAAATCAAAAGTCTGACCTGCCCGTAGATGTGAACATAATGCAATAATAATTTGATATTGTAAAATATATGTATTTGTCCAATGCTAAAAGTGGAAACTCTTCATTTCTCCAGCATATACATTTTAAGCAAAGGTCATATAACTGAAACATCGACATAGTGACCTAAAGTTGGAGATTATTTTGCATATTCTGCCCTTTCTTTATACAGAGAGTAATATCCTATTTCATTTTTTATGCCTATGGTCTTGACAATTCCCCCTTCCCATAAACTTCATATACTCGAAATTTAATATTACAGTGACAGCCAACTCAGGGTTATCAATATTAAAGTACATAATAATACATTTTTAAATTCCGCACACATGATTCCAAAATGCCATATATCATTTGAAAGTTCTTTCATTTGCATACCTTATGCAGCTTCCACTTTTTAATTACCCATTTCTGCTTTAAATACAAACCTCTCTACCAATTACATATAAAGAAATACACCCAAGACAGCCGTTTCCCGGTTTAGTATGAACTTTCTCAGCGTGACAAAATAAGTCTAACTTATTTAAAAGCAGGAATTGGCAAACATACTAAACTGCAGGCTATGAACACAATACAACACTTTAACAGCTCCTGTAGGACACAGGCCTTTCCTGCACAAAGCTACGCTTAGCAGCAACTCAGCAAAACATAAGGGCTAATTTGTAGCTTTTATGAATGTGTCAAACCTAGCAACTATTAAAAAAGCACCACTTGGAGGGTGTTTTGGAGATTGTGGTACACTATAATACATTAACTGGAAGGGTTTTTAATGCCAAAGTACAAAGCAATCTGCTTTTTCAGCATTCATTTTATATTTTTATAAAAAGAAAAACAAAAAGTATTTTTGTCACAGCAAGTACACATGTGTGGGTGAATTTGGAAAATGTTGGATATTTTTTTTTTTTTAGCTTGCAAGAAGAAAGTATTCTGTGGTTCTAAAAGAGGTTGAGGAAATTGCAAGTTAGGCAGTGAAGAGGTGGAGTGACAAAAAACAACCTATGTTTCCATCTACATTTATATCTACAATTAATAAAAGGATCCTTTCATACTCCCCTATCCACATTAACCAATACTATCCTAATTTACAGTAGTTACTGCAATGTGTTGTGGGCTTTGATTGACTAGGTGTCTGAGCATCTGCTACCTATTTCTGTCTGTGTAAATGTACTATACGTTAGGGATGAGCGAAAATGCCTCTGGCATTCTCGTGAAAATTTTCTCAAACTTCCGATGGTTCAGCGAAATTTCAGCGAACCGATTTCGCGAAACCATCAGAAGAACAAAGAAATTATAACAGGAGGATTCATGGGGGATTCACAGGATTCCCTGGGAATACTCTTGTTTGTGATTCCAAATGCACTAGACGTTAATAAACTTCTAGTGCCCAGGGATCGCAGTGGAACTGCAGAAGAACTCTCAATAGAGAAACTCCCTTGACAGTTCTTCTGCAGTTCCACTGTGATCCCTGGGCACTAGAAGGTAATTAACCTCTAGTGCCCGGGGATCGCAGTGGATTCTCAGAGCTGCAATCATTCTTGCAGCTCTAGGAATCCTGTTTCCTAGAGGTTAAATGGGGAGAAGTATCCCCTTTCAAAACCTCCAGTTCTCCTTGTTTGGCTGAGGAAAGCTGTATTCCTTCACCTCCTTCATATCCGATGTCACTTTGTTTCAGAAGCCCCTCACCAAATTCCTTCTCCTACATGTCAGTAGCCTCTTACTTTTTCCTTCTTCTGTCCGGCTTTTTTTTGTACCCACTTACTGCCACCCATGTATTTTGTGGCTATGTTTCTGTAGCCCCTCCTATCTCCTACATATACTGTGCTATCTGTCTATGACGCTTCCCACCCTACTTACCCTGTTTCTTTAGCCCTTTTTTTGTACCCCCCTCACTTCCTCCCCTATTGCCTATTGCTTCCTTGTCTATTGCTTTGTTTCTGAAGCCCCTCACCCTATTTATTCTCCCTGTCTGCAATCCCCCTACCTTTCACTTCACCATGTGGTCTTTATTTTTGCAGCCCCTTACTCTCTTTTATTATGTGTCTTTCAATTCATTCCCTTTCCAGAGTTTTTTTCTGCATACCTTATGCCCCTTTTACCCCTAATCTCTTCTCTTCACTCTGTGTCTCTGCAGTCTGTCACCTATCTTGTGGGGCCATGTCTCTAAAATCTCTCACCCCTCTCCTCTTTTGTCATTATGTCTGCAAACAGTAGTGGCATATAGTGTAAACATGTAATGTATAGGTTTGTTATTAAAAGTTTATTATTAAAATACCTGTGTATTTCATGTGTATTAAATTTTCTTACCTCTGATTTTGATGGTACACCTACCCAGCCATCAAAGTTCTAATTGTGTCCTAACTTTGTTTCCGTTTATTAACAGTTGGATGCCAAGGAACCTGAGGGCTCTTGTGCGGAAGGATGTATCGCTTTTCCAGATGACATGGTGGCAGATCCTAAAACATAATTGGCAATGCTGCGCTAGGAGAGACAGAACCTCTAGCAGGCACTGCGACTTCCACAATGGTGGTGTGAGCTTTGAAAAAGACTAAGGTGCAGAATCTAAGCAGCAGGTTGTGGTCCTTGGGCACACCATGGGGGCTAGGATAATGCACGGTACCAAATCACTTAGCAGAAGAATGGTCTAGGAAGGCCGGGGTGGAAGCAGGCAGCAAGCAAGAGAGGTCAGGAACAAAGCCAGGGATCAAGAACCAGAAAACCAGGAAATAGACACCCGCGACACAGGGACCACCGGAGACACAGGGGAACAAAGGAGAGGAAGCGACATGAAGCACAGGAAATGGGAAGACAGGGGTAACCACAGACACAGAAGAACACAGGAACAGCACAAGGGAACAGGGTGGGAAATAACAGACTGGACAACAAGGGGTTAACACAGAAGCTGTACTTAGAAATCACTAGTTTAACAGAGGTGTAGAGGAAATGCTCAGCAGAGCTAGGGGGCTCGCACTAGTGGAGACTCTTTGTATGAACACAGAGGGTGTCTGTGTCTGAGCTAGCTAAATAGCCAAGGGCAATTAGGAGGCTATTTCCTGATTGGCCAGCAGGATGGGCAATACTGATAAAGCAGGCAAGCCCAGGGTCAGAACTGCCCACATGCTCAGAAGAGAGGTGCCAGTGCTTTAGCGAGGAGGAAGTAAGTGAGACAGCCAACAGATGCCTAGACACAATTAACACTAATTTTTTCAAAATTTAAGCTATAAGGTATACACAACTCTCCTACTGCTATTCCAATGTAAGAATGTTCTATTATACCATAAATCTAAGCAACCTACACTGTGTATGTGTTACTGAATTTTGTTCTATGAAACATTTGAGACTTAATGTACCAGCTTTGATAGAGTAAATGAATTGAGATGCGCTTACCTGCTGTCAGATTCTATATTACTATTTATAACAGATGCTGTTTGCGTTTCTGCTCTGGTAACATTTGTTGCAAACACCTGCAGAAATATACTTCTTGTTCTTTAATTCTTCGCCTAGTTTATTTTTAACTTTCTGACAGTTTCCAGAACAAGTGTTTTAGTGAATCAGTTGATGATTAGTTCATGACCACTTTCCAGTTGGCTCTCATTTAGAGGACAAAACATCTTGAAACAGCTTGTTTAACTCTTACTTCCTTCTGTATATCAAATTCGTAATAATTAGAGAAAACCACTGGTGAGGAGATTTCTTGTTTTTATGTAACACAGATACTGAATAGGATCCATTAAAAACAATAAATCATTTGCAGTGACGATGACCAAACTATATAACCAGCAAAAAGAAAACATGTAAACTTGGCACATTTTACCCTCAGAATCGGGTGAGTGGTTCCTAATTATGTGTATATATTATGGATATATTAATTTAAGTTTTTTTGCTCTGTAAATTTAAAATTTTTTGCTCTGTTCACTAGACCTGTTTGAAAGCCTTGACAAAAGAAACCAGCATATTTATAAAGCATCTCTTTACATACCCAACACCTTATTGGAGTAGACATAATGAAGCTCCAGAAAGGGAAAGAAACTCAAGATGTTATCCAAGTAAACTATCTTAAGGGGGTTGAGAAAATCCCAGGAAAAGAAGATGTGGATGGGTTTGTGAAACCCTTATTTAAGTTTTCTAAGTATAGGCATGCACAAAATTCAGGAATAAAGTAGAGGAGCGTAGGGGGCTCCCATGACACACAACTGGTAAGACTGCATATAATAGACAAAAAGGGATACCTTGTAGTTTGGCATATTTAAAACCAACGAAGCAGCTACAATTCCCAGAGTAAAAGTGGTCTTCTACTGAAATAGTCTTTTTGAATACATGCAGGGAAAATAGCTCAAAATGTGCAGGACTATTATCATTACACAATATTTATATAGCGCCATCATATTAAGCAGGGCTGTACAAAGTCCATAGTCATGTCACTAACTGTCCCTCAAAGGAGCTCACAATCTAACATCCCTACTATAGCCATATGTCAGTAATGTAGTCTAAGGTCAATTTAGGGGGAAGCCAATTAAACTAACTGCATGTCTTTGGGAGGAAACCCACGCAGACACGTGGAGAACCTTCAAACTCCATGCAGATAGTGTCCTGGCTGGGATTCCAACCCAGGACCTAGTGCTGCAAAGGCCCGAGTGCTAACCAGTGAGCCACCATGCTGCCTGAAGCACAGCCAGGTCCCAAAGAGAATGTGACTTACCTGGACAAGTCTATATTCGGTTGGGAGCCCAGGGCAGCAAAGGAACCAGGCAAAGTCAGGACATGAACCTAGGTCAACACAGGGAGGTACGGATACAGAAAAGTCGGGAAGCAAGCCAGATCAGGTCTCTAGTCACAGAAGTTGGCAACCATTTGGTTAGACTGGGCACATTTATATCCTTTTTAATAAAATAAAATTCTATACCAGAAAGCTCATGTGGTTTTACATAGTTATCTTAAAAGAAATATATTCTCTAAACTGACAGTCTTTTCACAGCTTATATTTTGCCTAAGGGTTTAATAAATGATAGGATGATAGTATGTTCAGATACAGTTTTGTTACTAATATTGTTCATTTACTTTTTTCCTTTACCAGCTGCCAGTGTTAAAATGATTGTGTGCTATAATCATATTAAACATTCGTTTTGCTAGACAGGAATTGTTCCTGTATAATGTTTTCAGATTTAAATGCCCCAAATGAATGCAGATACAACTTGACATGTACATAATTATTTTGTATACAATTCCTTTATATTGATTGTATTAATAAATCTTTATTTCAGTAATAATACAAAAACAAGATAACTAAGGCAATTATAATTCTGCCTTTTCCGCAGGTGACATAGCAAATTACTGAATTAAAATAGAGAAAATGAAATGCTTTGTGCTGAAAAATGAAATGTGCTGTCAATTTATAAACCATATACAATTATTTAATACCAGAAACCTCTATGCACATCATAGCATTGAAAAGGTTGAAATGAGCTTAAGTTTTGAGATCATTTCTACAGATTTCAGAAGTGACAACACCCCTCCACAATCCCCTGCAACCCTTTTTACTTTTTACATACCTGATCTCTCCTCTGTGTAGGGAACCTGGATGCCCTCAGCTCTGAACATTTATAGGTTCACAGTACACAGAACATTTATAGGTTCTCAGATGTTAGTGAGTTTTGCCCAAATAAACTGTGGAGCACAGTGTTTACTCGAACTGCTAAGGCAAAGTGCAGGAAAGGCATTAAGGAGTCTTATTAGCCCCATCATATAAAATAATAGGGCAAAAGAAAAAAAATAAGAAAGTTAATAAAATAACATTGAAATGAAAAGTAGAACTAATACTTCATTCTGATTTGTGAGCTTTTACCATAATCGACAAGTATGCTGTGCATACTTGCCGGTTATGGAACAGACTTTTTTGTAGACACTCTGCAGGAGTCCAGGAACCTGAAATCCTTTAAGTCGTTATCTTCACCACCGACACATTATTATGTGAATATTATCAGCTCTTTTAGTAAATCAGCCTCACTTGCTTCACAGCAAAACAACCAAGCAACCAATGAAACAGCGAAACATTTCCTTGGGAGGAGTACAGTGGATAAGAAGGCTGTTTGGCTAAGTTTACAAAGTTGTTTTCTCTAGCATTAAAACATAAGGTCTATTTATTAAAGCTCCCCAAGACTAGAGAAGGTAGAATATTATAAGATAGGCTGGGTGACCCAGCAAACCTGGAAATTGTTTTTAATTACTTGCTATTAGTTGGCAAAGGTTTCAAATCTGGACTAGATCCAATCCAGGTATGCTGGATCACTCATGTTCTCCCATAATAGTCTAGCTTTACCAGTCTTGGAGAGCTTTACTAAATCAGGCCCACACCTAAATCAGGTGTTTAGGAACCTACGTTTGAAATATCCATTTATTCAATGAGCCAGTAAACACTGGAGAAATCATTTTTGGGAAATGTTTCTATGGACTAAAAAAAAGATTGCAGCTTGCAGAATTTGAACATTTTTAAACTGCCCCAAAAAACTTGGAAATTTTTGAAACTACTTCAAATGATCCTAAACACTCAAAGCACCCCTATTAAAATGAACAGGGTGTATGTGGGCATTTGCAAGTATATAGGAGTGTTTGCAACCATTCCATCACTTTTCTGCCACATGGCCTGGTTCAAAATGTTCTAAAAATTCAAACAAAAGTTGTATTGATGTTTTTATGCATCCATGTAAATGTACCAACCCATTAGGACTGGAGAAGGGGGAGGGCAAAATTAGATAGTCTTCAGGAACTTTTATTTACCCATCTATAAAGCTTAACTAAAGTTTAAAAGAAATTTACGAGAAGGTATGTTCTTTATTGTAGAAGGGATAGGTGATGTGCAATAAAACAAACTTACCTGTCTGATCTCAATTTTTTAAAATCTAAACTCACCTCTCCTTGCTCTATCACCAACATCTTCACCCATTTGTGGGGCTTGAGATCTTTAGCCATTATGATTGCAATACCAGCAATTGCAGTTCTGGTTTTCAGCTGGCAATTATATAAAATTCTATTTTTGCTCTGATAATAACATTTTTATCTTAAGAGAATCAATATCTTAATTACACAGAGGAGAACACATTTTACAACAACCTATTTTAAATATATGCACATGTCAATCAAACTTTAAAAACATAATATTGCCTAAGACTGTGTAATGTCTTCTCTTTTCTCTCTGTGCACCCCCCCGGTCCTCAGAGAAATTTCCTTCCGTGAAACCGGTCCCTGGGGCCAAAAAGGTTGGGGACCGCTGTATTAAGGAGTTATGCCAGGAACATACGATGAACTGCTCATGTGCAGCTCAGTGTACAATAAATAAAAGATTGCAAACAGGCAGGTAAGTTTGTTGTTTTGCAGTGGAGACATAGCCTGTCTCTTTTACAATAAAGAACCTCCTTGCTCACATTTTCGTATTTTTTTATCTTTCACTCTGCTTTATAAAGCCAAACTACAATGACATGCTCTCATAAAGAATACTGTATATAGAATATGGCAATAGTTGAGGAATTAATTAATGAAAATGGTAACATTTTAGCTATGGTGTTATGAAAAAGGAAAGGAGATGACACTATCTACTGCGGGGAGATTTTACTAACAGTGCTTTTAGATTATTAACCAAACTGGGTGAAAATTCAGCCTACCAACACCTATCCCATACTAAAACCTAGGCACCTATACCAATTGCAGTTCTGGTTTTCAGCTGGCAGTTATATAAAATTCTATTTTTGCTCTGATAATAACATTTTTATCTTAAGAGAATCAATATCTTAATTACACAGAGGAGAACACATTTTACAACAACCTATTTTAAATATATGCACATGTCAATCAAACTTTAAAAACATAATATTGCCTAAGACTGTGTAATATATAAGGACTGCTTAGTGTTTACCAATATTCATTTAGAAGTCATACATCTGAATAACATTTGTATGTCCTCATTACTTGGATGACAGTCATTACTATAATATGGTAATTAGATAATATGCAAATTATGTTTATTAGGAACAGTAAAGACCAAAACACTGAGCAGCTATTTCACGATCCAGTAAATCAAAAACAGACGTATTATGCAACCACAATGTGAAACTAATATTATTAGGATTATATTTAGCTTGATTGTTTTGTGTGTTTTTTATTCATAATTCCTCTTCATTTATGGTAATATTAATATTATTATTATTTTGTAATATATATTATGACAAACAATTACTTTTGCTGCAAAAAGTATATTTAGACAGTAATACAGAAATTTAATAAAGGAACCTTAATAATTCCATCGTATGGCTAATTCTGCAGGGACACATAAAGCACATTTCAGTCTCCTCTGAAGTCATTACAAGCTTAATTTCACATATAGACAATCTCATCATCCCATTTATTACTTAAGAGATTAGGGACAGACCAGTCCTTTATGTTTTTAATCCAGTTCAGTTTACATTAGGCAAAATAATTTTCAAGAGGAATAGACTTAAGAAGAATTGTTGTGTTGTTCTATGTGCTCTGCACAAAAAAGTACACTTTGATAATCATAGGCATGTGAAAGCATAGAAGCATAGTTTATTTTTTTCACTGTGACATTACAGATTCGTTGTCCTGAGGTCAAAACAAGGAATTGGTCGAGATTGAAATCATTTAAATATGTAAACCAAAGCATTGGGCCTGATTTGTTAGAGCTCTCCAAGACTGGAGAGGATACACTTTCAATAGTGAACCTGGATGATTTAGGAAACCTGGAATGGATTTGTGTTTTAAATCCTGGACCAGATCCATTCCAGTTTTTTTGGATCACTCAGGTTCACCAATGAAACTGTATCATCTCCAGTGTTGGAGATCTTTAATAAATCAGACCCATTCAATCAACATTAAAAAATGGTTACTTTTGGTATTTATACAGTTTTTATATTTTCTGAAGAAAAAAAAAGGCTTTCTAAAAAGTTTTTACAAAATCCGACATTATACCTTTGGATAGCTCAGTCAACACCTAGTGATACCAAGACTCATCTAGAGGTAACCAATTTTTTCATATGTTATTGAGCGCATGGGATTCCATATTCAAAATAAGTGTTTGGGGACATTTTTTAACCACAAACTGCTCTTTAGTATTAAAAGTTCTTCATTACTACTTTGAATGTGAAATGTATCCCCACTTTCCAAATGAATGAAATAGCAATAATTAAAAGGATCCTTTTACTGCTTGATGTTTGCATTGGTACATACAGATAGTACCCAGGTTAAGGACATCCAACATACGGACAACTCCTAGATATGAACAGGGTTTCCCTGCTCGCTTGTGTGCAGGACGGAAGATGGAGTAGGCGGTTTGCGTGTCTTGCAGAAGAAATCTTTTGCTAAACACAGCTGAGGTTGTGGGTGATCTTAAGTAGTGAGCTCTTTCTGCAGCCTCTTGTGACTCTTTAAAGACCAAGACAAACTCTGCAGTTGTTTCGTTTTGCATATCAAAGCACAGCTTGCTCCAGAAGTTAATGAATGTCTAGGCTCCATAAAGTTTTTTTGTTTTTGCTTTGTTTGTAATTAACTCACAGTGAGGAGTTTATACAGTAAGTGAACCATGCTGCCTAATAATATGTTGAGAATTGTATTTATTAAAATATTGTACCGGTTCCAACTTACATACAAATTCAACTTAATAACAAACCTACAGTCCCTATCTTGTATGTAACTCGGGGACTGCCTGCATTGCCCATCTCCCCATGTCTTTTTTTAAAAGCAGTTTGTCTAATAATTAAATGTAATTTATGAAACTTTCGGGAAAACATTGATTTCCTTTAGAAATTCCAGCAGATTGGAATTGAGCAGTTTAACTTTAACTCTAATGATATTGCTTTTTTCATTATGTTTTTATAGAAAACTCAGCAGATTCAAATGACCTTTAGATTTACAGACTAATTTAATTGTCATTCACATTAAGATATAAGCACTTTGGCAGTTTTGTGTGCTAAATGAGTAACCCAGGTGCGGAAAATGAATGCCAGCATGGTCACAAAGTCATTTTGCAAGCTGGTTATAATACCCAAGTGAGGCTAAATGCAAAATGTTCATGTTTGAGTATATTGTACTTTGATGTCCCATCTGCAACTTGCAGGTTTCCTAAATTCATATCCATTTACTAAAAATTCATTGTGTTAAATGTCCCATTTTTGTAAGCAGCAACAGTCAATATGATGCATCTGTATTTGTATTATTCTCACATCACTGCCATATAATGCATTATTGTTGTCTTTTACAGTTGTATATTTTATTGGCTAGTCTTAATACTCTATATAGAAAGCAATTTATTTTTTTCAGAAAGCAGCTCCCATCCCAAAATATTCCCCACAGATTCACCACTGGTGGGATATTTATGCAAACCTCTCACATCTGAAAAACAATTCATTTGAAAATTCACTACTGTTTGGAATAGACTTAGCTTTTACTTGACAGATGTCTTGATTTTATTTGCTATATAGATATAGAAATGGTCCCTTTTTTTTGCTCATTTATTGAGCCTGACTGCAGCGGAATTAAAATTTAACTTTGGATTTTCTGAGCATATTACTTCCAGTGATTATGAAAATGAAGGACAGATTTGCAACAGGGAAATGGAACATATTTATTAATGTATTTAAAATCTCATGTAATTATCATTGGAAGCGGGAACATCATTTTGATTGGTGTGCTGCAGTTTTGCAGCAAAAAGACAGTTTCCATTAGTGATGACAAAGCAGGAAAAGACTGAGCTCCACTTTCAAAGTAATCTACATACAAATTCTCAGAAGGGATTTGGGATTTAAAATGAGTTCCGCTAGCTTTTTTTTTCTCAATATTTGTCAAATAAAATGTGAATCAAGGAAAAGCTCTTATTTTTATTACAGTTATAGATAAATTTACAGATTTCTGTGAGTTTTGAACTTGTACAATTTCTTCTTAGATGAAAAACATATTATTTGTTGAATATTGTATGAGATTGTATTACATTATTGTGTGTTGTATTGATCAAAGTACATTCTGTAAACATTATTGTTCGACATCCTTGAACTTGTATAGTTTGTTCATAAAAAAAGATTTGCTTTGTGTTTTTTATATTGGCTAATGAAACAAGACATTATTGTGGATTGCTTCCAGCAAAAAGTGTACTGTAAATTTGGATACTGTTTTGTTTTTATGAAAAAAGCTAAATTTACATTGTTACGACTTTGAGAGCTGCTTTGGGGAAAATTTAAAGTACATGTAGTGTAAGTTGTGATGAAAGAAACCGGAGGGGTACAAAAGTAGAACAAAGAGAAGAGTGAAGAGGAGAGAAAAATGAGAGAAGAGAGAAGAAATAGTAGAATACACGAGAGATAGAAGTTAAGATAGAAGAAAGATAGAGTGGAAGAAATGAGAGTCAAAGAAAAGGAAGATGAAAGTAAGATTTTGGGGAGGAAGTGATGGAGTAGAAGAATGAACAGTGGAGGTAAATGGAAAAGAAAAGTTAGAGAGCAGAAGACAAGGTGAGTGGAGTGGGAAAATTAGTTGAAATAAAAAAATTAGGGAGGAGACAGAAAAAGAACGAAGAAGGGAGGTAGAGGGAAGTGGGAAAGGGAGATGAGGGGAAGAATAATAAGGAAGACAATGAAAGGAATGAGGAGAAGACAATAGGGCCAATTTATTTGCTCAACTTATTTAATTGGTTCTTTTTTTTTCCTATTAAAGTGGCTAAGCCACTAAAAACACATTCTAAGAATTATGAAGTGCGCTTTGGATAATGTAACTTTGGGACACTGGATTTCAAAATCAAAAATAAAAATCAAGGGCTATAGCAGAAAAGAAGGGCCACCTCAATAGTTTGGAGTCTTAAGTTTATTTTATTGTAGTCAAAATTTGCAACAACCAGAATCTTGTCTGTTTTTACCAAAAGAATCCTTTACTTATTATATATTAGTATATTGACCAATTTAACTGCAGTGTGGTTCATTTTTAAATAGTTCCTATTATTGGGGGCTTTACAACTGCCATATTTGTTGGATAAAAATATACTTTTGAACTCCCAACTCCTTTTGGTGTTGCACTTTTTTTTTCTCTAAGACCCCTAGATAAGAAATGCAAATGCCTACTACTAGCAGTAGTATTTGTGACCTTTGTACGACAGCTGAAACTTTTTTTGAAATGTTAAAGCTTGCCATCCTGCTCCTTCCCTTCCATACACGCTACAATCTCGCTATGGTGGGCTGCCTCACTGGTCATTAAAAATGTTTAGAGGTAGCTTTGACACCAGCACCAGATTCATCCAAAGGTGCAAGATCGTACAAGCTACTGCACCTCTAGGTACCTGAACTTTATTCCTGACAGCGTTTTTTTTGTTAGCAATATAATTATGGAAACAAAAACACAGAGAAGCTAAACCTGATTGTTTCTACCACCATAAACATATTTTATTGCACCACTGCTACATTTACCAGCATTACCACCTTCTACGATCACAATGGAGTAAGGCATTTGTTCAAACTACATTCTAGAACATAATGGAAGCTTTAAATTCCAAGACAAGTCAAATCACTCCCATTTTGTGTTTCAGATATGGTAAATGGATAATGCAAATTGCAGTGGCGGGGTTTCATTCACATGCTAACACTGGTTATATTGTGAGCAATAACCTAACACCAAAGCACAGGTCTTCCTATCATGTCATCATTCTATGATGGCTTACTTTGATTTAGCAATTTTGCTTTTTAATCACAAACAGGAGATGTGGTTTATAGAACTCGGATTGAATTTATACAGATATTGGCAAATTTGGATCCGAATTCTATTTAGCCTTTATAAAATACATTTGGGGCACTGGACAAATAACATACATTTCAGCAATCCTAGAAGAATTTTTTTAAATGCATAGGTGTAGAACAGTCAGATAATATTTATATATTTATGTCTAATGCTGTGAATTGCTCACCTTACATAAAGTTTATAGTTTAAAATATAGGGGTTGTCTTCTTATGAACAGAAACAAGCCCCTAGAACAGCTAAGAAAAAGTCTAAAGTAAATGATATAGTCTGTAGCTAGAAGTACTCCCATAGCATATTCCTTGAGAGATTTACAAAGTCATCTGAGACTTTTTCCCACTTGGGTCTTCATTGTGATTCCCCATATCAGCCAACTGCCTTAAAACATTTACATACAAAAGCATCAACGGTGATAAAAGGGATTTAAAAATGGGACTCTTGCTATCATCAGCAAGTCTTGTTTACTAGTCTCTTTAATCATACGTGTCAGGAAACAGCATTATGGCCATGTCCCTCTATAATTCCTGTCTACCCTACATCACAACTAAAGCACCTGCTAGAGACCGGCTGCGAGAGGAATGAATTAATCATCTCAAACTCTGAAGCTGAAACAGTCTTACAGATGAACATCTGTACCCACTAATGAAAAATATCACAATTTCCATTGGCATTACCAGACTCCAAATAGTGGATCGTTCATATTTGAAGCCTACTGTACAGGATTCCAGATGTTTTGGAACCCTATAAGGGTTCAAAGTTAACATGTACTTTAAAGTAAAATTCCACTTTTGTTGAGAAAAAAGGAACATTTCCCACTGGGTGATCAATGTACATTGTGAAGGTTTTAACACACTTTGTTGCATATTCTTGCTTTTTTCTGTTCTCAGGAAATAGCCTAGTTAGTCCCTTGGGTAAATATTTCCGCCCAGTTACTTAGGAGCATTATAGATTCCATGTGAATTTAACCTAGGAAAAACAGCTTGTCAGTCTCAGTCACTTTAGCCTTAGTAAAGTCTGGTATATAAATCTGTAGAGTTAATGGCACCCCCTTATTTTTAAAGGGCATTAGACTAGACTATACTTATATAGAAGAAAGGAACCCTCACCTCTTCAATTAAATTTGTAGAGCTATTAAAATGCACCTAGACTTTGACCCAAGACTGCTACCATATTACTGGGGGTACAAGATACTAAGTGATTTAAATTGGTGCATTTGCTATAGAAATACAGGTTGTGTACATAGAAAAGTAAATGATCTCATTGCTTACTAAATGAGATGAAGCTATGCTGACTTTACCTATCCAATCATGTGCATAGAAAAAAAAAATTTTTGCTTGCTTGTTATTGGGTATTTTTTGTAATATTTACAATTTCCCCACACTATGCTAAGTAAAGTAACCCCAGCGAGGTGATAAATCACATTGGTAAATGAACAACCTAATGCCTTTAGTATGTCAGCCACAAAGTAATGTAATCAGTGAATCAGCATAAGTGCTGGACAAGTAGTATTTTCAAAAGGAGACCAGCAATGACAGGCCCACTCATTTTCCCAGGTAAACTTTTTATATACTATAGTCAACAGCTTTATACACAGCTATCAATGATATCATTATCATATTTGTACTGAGGATTCTCAGTGATGTCTTCTACAATATATACGATGACTTGTCCATTATTCTTTATTCTAGAGGCAAGTGAATGAAATATAAGTGGTCTCACGCTGATTAGTGAAAGTACACCTGCCCCTTTGATTGATCATGTGTGATGAAATGTGAATGATCAACCAGCTAAGTGCACAATATTACTTCCTTGTTGTTAAACATTAAACTCTTCCAGCTACTGGTGTGTGATTACTGATCCATCATTTCCTTGCACCTGCTAGATCTGTAAATATCCCTCTCCTCTATCTCTCAGCTGTTCTTGAGTTTAAAGACTCTTCTACAGCAGACAACCAAACAGCATTGCAATGTATCTGACACAGCCAGGGTAAGTTATTTTCTCACGCACCAGCAGATGTATATTTATAATCATTTAGATTACAAGTGAAAGGATATGATCCAGACTTGAACAAAGTCTTCATGTTGCTACTGAATCTAAACTTAACAAGCTGAGTGTGTAATTAGCTGTAGACATAAACAATTGTTATCATTAATAAACAGGTTCTTTTGGGTAACAAAATTACCAGACTAATCTGGTAGAACATAATCTTCAATGGCTTCACCAGGTAACATTTTATTGGTGAATTATTACTGATTTTATTTACAGCTAAGTACATCTCCTAGGAAGAATACATGGTCAAAAAAACCAATTAGGTCCCCAATGAAGGGATCCCTATACAGGCAGATAGATGTGGACTGCCATTGCTGACCTCTAAAAATGCGAGTTGCCCAGGTGTCTCTAGCTTTAATATTTTGAAGTCACTGACCTGGAATCAAATGCAGATTAGAAGGTCAAAGTGAAGTCAAGGCTTCTTGAGTTAGAGAGTTTGATGCCATTGAAAAAGCATGACTGCCAGATTGACAAACTTTCTCATGTACAGATGCATGTGTTGGGAAGACCCACAAATAGCCTCAGGTCTCAGATGTGATTGAGAATAAGTTAACAATAAGTTATCATATACTCGCTGAAGAAATTTATTTTAAACAAACTTCCCTATAAAATGTAAAATTCAGCAACCACATGCATCCAATCATCTGACATTAAAATTATTGCACAAGCTCACATTTATGCTACCATTTCCACACTAGGTTTTGCAGACGAAGGTTACACTAGAAGGTATTTTCTATCACAGTGGCTAACATCAACCATAGGTCCCAAGGTCATCCTTTTGGGACTAATTCATGCCATAAAGATTTTATTACAACTAGAATAATGAAAAGTAGAAAGTTCATTTCTAAACCAAAACTTTATAAGGGCTATCAACCTTAAACGTTTTGATAGTTTTTGTTCTTACTGGAGAGATTTACGCTCTTACTTTATTTTAATTATTATTATTATTATTAAACAGGATTTATATAGCGCCAACATATTACGCAGCGCTGTACATTAACTAGGGATTGCAAATGACAGACTAATACAGACAGTGATACAGGAGGAGAGGACCCTGCCCCGAAGAGCTTACAATCTAGTAGGTGGGGGAATTTCACACACAAAGGATGTGAGATATGTAGTGTGGGAAGTAGTGATGGTTTCAAATGACAGAAGAAGCCGGGTAGGCAAGTTTGAAAAAATGGGTTTTGAGTGCTCTTTTAAATGAGCAGAAAGTAGGAGCAAGCCGAATAGGACGAGGAAGACCATTCCAGAGAGTTGGAGCAGCTCTAGAAAAGTCTTGTATTCGTGCGTGTGATGAGGTTATGAGTGAGGAAGTCATTAGTAGGTCATTGGAGGAGCGGAGAGAGCGGCAGGGGGAGTATTTTTTAACCATGTCAGAAATGTAAGTGGGACAATAACTGTGTAGGGATTTGAAGGCAAAGCACAGGAGCTTAAATTTGATTCTAAGGTGAAAAGGAAGCCAATGGAGAGAACTACAAAGAGATGTAGCGGAAGAGGAGTGGAGGGAAGGATGGATGAGTCTGGCTGCAGCATTCATAATAGATTGTAGAGGAGAGAGTCGGGTTAGTGGAATACCAGCGAGAAGGATGTTACAGTAGTCCAGACGAGAAATGATAAGAGCATGTACAAGTAGTTTGGTGGTCTCAGGGGACAGGTAGGGGCGGATTTTGGAGATGTTGCGTAGGTGAAAGTGACAGGACCTGGAAATGTTCTGAATATGGGGGGTAAATGAGAGGGCCGAGTCAAAGGTGACACCAAGACAACGTGCCTGAGGGGAGGGCCGAATAACAGTGTTGTTAACAGTTAGATATATGTCGGGGGGGATTTGGAATTTGAGGGGGGGATGATGATGAGTTCTGTTTTATCCAGGTTGAGTTTCAGGAATCGGTCAGACATCCATGATGAGATGGCCGACAGGCAGCATGAGACCTTATCCAGGACTGAGGGAGACAGGTCAGGGGTGGACAGATAAATTTGGGTGTCATCAGCATACAGATGACAGATAATTGATCAGTCATTGGAACTGCAAAAAGGGAAAATGCTAAGCTAAATTTTGAGTTGTCAGTGATGCAGGAAAAGAGGTAGAAACATCTATATAAAAGAAAATTATCTCCACTTTGGAAGGATTTCCTTTCTTGTCCTATTGTATCTACAGGACAGGAAGTAAAGGAAGACATTTTCAACAGGGTTGATAACCATTTTGTACTCCCTAACAGATCTAAGTTTTCAGACAAGATTTACTCAACATTAAGCCAGGATTTATACATTGTACCATTTGAATTCAATTCGAAAAATAAGTAAAAGCTGTTTATACGCTGTGTTAGAACAAATTAATAAAAAGCTCACCTAACCACAGAAAACTCTGCCTCTTAGCCCACAAAGAATCTGTCTAACAGGAAAGAATGGGTTTTCCCAACCCAACCATCATTTTTTTTCTCTGTTCTTCTCTCATATTAGTTCTACGTTTTTTTGCACCTGCCCTTTTAACTTTAAAAATACAGCCAATAATATGCCCCAGTGTTCTCTCTTTGTCATCAGAAATTTAAAGTAGAATGTATTAACAAAATCAATGGAGCATAAGACCCGCAGAATGTTAAATAAACAACAACAGGAATGGCTTAGGACAATGCAATAAATGCTGACATTTTCAATTGTGCACATTATATACAATAGCCAGAGTGGGGACAGTTTTATATTAAGTGCAGTTTAAAAGCCTGCCCCGAGGACACAGAGCTTTAAAAGCCAATTCATCTGTTACTTTATTAGATTGAATAAGTAATGGAGCACATAAATATGGTGGATGCATCAGGGGGAATAGACGTTTTCACTTACATTTGCTTTTGCTTTTTTTGGCAATGGTTTCTTAAAGGAATCTTGATGCTTATTTATGCTTGTTTTTAGCCTGAGATCAATTTGGCTTCAAATAGTGCTAGATCAAATAAATCTGTTTAATATTAATAACAATTATTAAACATCTGTGTAATGATGTTTTATGGATAGAAAACATATTGTCAATGGAAATTAAACACAAAATATAATGCCTAGATGGAAGCTGCTATTCTCTGACGCACCGGCTCCTCTGGAGTAGTAGTGGTATAGTGATGGTAAATAGAAACTGGTATTAGGAACAGAAGTCACAGCAAGGTAGCCTCCAGTTTCCACAGGTATTATAACAAGTTTCCTTGAAGCCTGTCCCTGCATCTCCTATCCACAGGCTTCACTAATTGCAGAGATGTGTCCCTTTCTATCTAGTCTTGTTTCTCAATCAGAATTGACAGCAGGAAGGGGGATGAATAGCATTCAGGAAGTATGAGCTAATGGTAGCTGCCTTTCCTGTCTTTAGCTCATCCATTATTGCTAAAAGAAAAATCGGTTAAAGATTAATTTCAAGTAAAACTGTCCAGAATTTGACATTCTGACATTTGCTGAAATATTCTGCATATCTTTAGTCAGACACTTTAAATTCTCTCATATAATCAGTGTCTACATTTCATCTACAACTACCCAACTTCAGTTGTGACATATTTAATATCTTCTCACTCCCATATTAATATCAGTTTCACACTTTTATTTTGCTTCACTGCTACCTGGTTAATGTTTCCTTCCAGCTCTGGTCTTCAGACGTCATTTGCCAGATGTGCTTGCAATGCATTGTTGCTCGATTTATTACATTGATCTCTGTAGACAGCTAGACATCTCATGAGTAAATTAGGAAAATGGAAATTGTCATGAATTGTAAGTGTAATGTTTTATAAGTTTTGTGAGTTTTGCTTGCCCTGGAAAAATCAATGTATTCATATTGACATCAATTAAACAGAGAAGGCCACAGAATGATATCTTGATATTGGTTTCTCAATACACAAAGTATTAGAATATTGAGAACAGATTATGGTATCCATATATAAATAATAAAAAATAAAACACATAAACACACATATATATGTTACTGTTTACGGATTTTTTGGTACATTAAGTTACCCAATAGAAACAACTCATCACAACTTCTTTTTTTTAAAAATGAACACAATCCAAAATACTAATCAGTAATGAAGTTATATATTCAATCATTAACACTTTACTATAGAAAAAATGATTACAAATTTTAACTGTGAGATCATTTCCACATATTTAGGTACTTTTCCTTTATCATAATTAATGCAAGCAAAAATGTAACTTAATTAGATTAGAAGATTATTTTGATATTTTAATCTGCTTCCATTTTTTAGTCAGTTTTGGTAAATTTAAAAAATAATAAAACATTTTTAAAACCGAAGGTAGTCGCATGTCTTATTCTATCATGAACCCCCATTTTTTTGGACGAAAATGCCTTGTTGATGCCAGAGGTCAGAGGTGAATGGTCTAAAATAACAGCAGGGCAAACAACTATGAACACACTGCATGTTGATTCTTTAGCCAGGCTACAGCAATGGGGGGCCACACTGGGGTCTTTCTTGTCTGCTAAGAACAAGGACCTGTTGCTACAATTCTCACAAGCTCACCAAAATTGGAAAATAGAAGATTGGAAAAATGTTGGCAGATCTGAAGAGTTTTGTTGTGACATTTGGATAGTTGTGTCAGATTTTGTCTTCAACAACGTAAAAGCACGGATCCATCTTGCCTTGTATCAACAGTTCATGCTGGTGGTGTTTTGGTGTAGGGGATACTTTCTTGGCACACTATCAATTGAGCATCATTTAAATGCCAAAGCCTACCTAAGTTTTGTTGTTGACCATCCCCACCCCTTTAGGACCACAGTGTACTGATATTCTGATGCCTACATCCAGCGGAACAATGCCCCATTTCACAAAGTTCATAAAAGCTCAAACTGATTTGAAACATGAAACTGAACATAACAATGAGTTTATCATCTTTTGATCATCTTCTGATGCCTACATCCAGCAGGATAATGCCCCATGTCACAAAGTTCATATAAGCTCAAAGTGATTTGAAACATGAAACTGAACATAACAGTAAATATGCGTTTACTGTACTCAGATTGCCTTCACAGTCACCAGATCCCAATCCAACACAGCAGCTTTGGGATGTGGTGAAAAAATCAAAGAAGCAAAAGTCCTTCTGATAAACGGTCTAGAACTTCCTACAAAAGTTTGGTGAAAATTAGGTCAGTATTTAAGGGATTCCTCTATAATGTATGTTAAAAAGAATCCGGTGGTAAATAAGGCGCTACCACGCAGATCAAACGATATGCAACTTAACTATGCGCCCTATCAAATTTTTAAGGCATATTTAGCAAAGGAAAGGATTTCCAATCTGGGAAGTGGTTACCTACTACCGAATTCCGAGATCAACCAGGGGGTAATGAAGTATCCGAAGCATCTTTAAAAGGCCGTAATAAAAAAAATAAATAGGTATTTCGAGGATTCCATTTCCGTTGGATTTGGTTTATACAAATCGTAAATAAAGGTTTTTTGATATTACTGATTCCTATCTATTCTTGTGTCTCCTGGGTCAACGGATAAAGCACTGAATTAATAATTATGATACCTCCTATTCCCAGAACCCAGTACAACCTAATAAAAATACAGTAGAGACATTTGCTTCAAAATATCTTCATGTTTGAGGTGTTAACAAAATCTTTGTACTACTTTATTTATTTATCTATTCTACTCTATTCTACTGTATTCTTTTCTGGATTAGTCTTGCCCATTAATAAAATTACAGGGATACGTTGAATTATTATAAAATTTCCCCTGAACGCCCTAAACTTCTCTTTTTTAAACTTTCCCTGGTTTCTTAAAAAACTGCCTTTTGACAGACAGGTGTAACATTATCATTATGTTTGAGATTAAGCAGTGATGCCCGAGCACTGAATTGAAAAAGCACCCACTTGATTCTGTTTCACTGGACTTTCATTACAGTTTTCTATATCCAATGGTAATCCTTCTTTATTCTGGGTAGAATTGAGGATGGATATCTAGGCATACATGATTACTATCCTAATGTGACCTTTATTTTTATGTTTGTGAACAAGTGGCTTTTTTTTATAAAACTCAATTAGTGAGTATGACAGACAGAGAGTTTGAGACACATAGGTCACGATCAGTGGCAAGCAATATATACAGTAATATATTGTGGGGTGATTACCAGATCAGTAGCCAGAGAAGAACAGCTATAACAGTAAGTGCTATTTATTGCTCTTTGAAACAAAGACTCATTTAAATGCTTCAATAAAAGAAAGATGTCTCAATGTTTGTTGCAGTGATTGCAAAAGGAAAGTTCAGATTAGGGGACCAGCTGTGCAGAAATACGATTGTGCAACGGGGACAGCTGTTGGTGGATGGAGCATTGTGGGATCCCATATTTGGACACATCAGGGTCCTGCATAGGAAATAATTAGTTAAAAATAATAAAACTACTACTATTGTGTAGTGCTGTTAGTTTTAGTTCTGATTTATCACAACATATTCCTTTTATCACAATGTATTTGTGACTAGTTCTGATTTAACTTTTTCTGGGAATGGAATACTATGTACCATTGCACTCTCATTCCCCAGGGTGGTGATAAGGGTTGATATAATGAGGTCTCATTATTTTTAAAAACGTCCGTGTAGACCCAGCCTTAGACAGCAAATAAAGCAAAACCTTTGACAATATACTGTAGATAGCTTTTATCTGCCTTGCCTTGTTTCATTGTAGATTATCTTGTTGCATCTCCTGTAGTTCTAAATTGGCAGAACAGACACATGTAATGGAATACACTCAAGAAAAACAACTTGTTAGCTTTAGTGTTAGCTATCTACTAGGAAATTCATACATTATTTGACTTTTTCTGCTACCATACAATTACTGATGAGCAAAAAAAATTTTGTATGTTCTCATTTATCCAAGTAATGGCATAGCTGGTAGTATTTGGTTACTTTTAACTGAAGATCTTCCATTACATTTAAGATTGTATCCATGTCATCCAACCTATTTGCTCAGTTCAAATACGTTTTAAATATTGTTATTTAAACCAAATACTGTATACCATTTTGGCGAGTGGCAAAATATCTTAAATTTTATCAGTCTAGTTAAATGTTGCTAGGTTTAACAAAGTGATGTTTAAATCAGGTCCTTTATGCTAGATAACATGGAGTCCTTCTTTTTCTGAGGTCTCTGTAGTCTTTCCACATCCCCTCATGATGTTTGGAGTACCCAACCACAATTCCTTAGGGTTCTAGATGCATTACTAGCAAATAGGCTCATGGAATTTTCTATTCTTGCCTGTGAATAATAAATAAGCCTCCATCATTCAGAATTTATGTAACTTCAGTCTTTTTAAAGCACATTAAAAGTCTAATGTTAAATTTAATAGACAACTAAAGAGCACAGAAATATATTTAAATGTCTTACTGATCTTTTTTTTTTAATGTTTTCACCTCCAACAGCAGTTTAAAAACTTCACATTTCAGCAGAAGGCTACCAAAAGGACCCCTGCTATGTGTGTGCAAGCAGCAGTCTCTCTGCTTCTCTGCAGTGGTTCAACACCTCTCTCCCCATTACCATTGAGTCACAGCTAGAGATGTGCAATAAGCAGGGAATGTAAGCTTAAACTCAAGCCATCGCAAACAAATATAGCTGTGAAAACCAGAGGTTACCCTGCAGTGTCTGCGCCTCATATTAGTTACTATTTATTTGGCTAAGGATATGCAAAGCAAAACAGAGAATGTCAGAATTCAAATGCTGGGCAGTTTTACTTAAAATTAATCTTTACTGATTTCTCTTTAAACAATAATGAATGAGCTAAAGGCAGAAAAGGCAGCTGCCATTACCTCTTGCTGACAGATTCCTATTCATCCCCCTTCTTGCTGTCAACTCTGATTGAGAAACAAGACTAGATAGAAAAGGACACATCTCTGCAATTAGTGAAGCCTGTGGATAGGGGATGCAGAGACGGGCTTCAAGGAAACCTGTTAGAAATAAATATATAGCCTGCTGGTATTGACATCCTTCTGGAAATGATAGTTCATGTGATAGCTACTTCAATGTCTGTGGCTTGAACATTCAGAGTATTTGACCCAGAATAAGAGTGAAGCGGGTAAAGCGGTAAGCGTTAAACAAACAATCTTTATTCTGTGTCAGTTACCCAGAAACCAATAAAGCCAAAAAGATCAACATAGCAGCCAGGAGGCTAGTTTTTGATAAGTGGATAACAAATTCAGTTAATATTATCCAACCACTGATTAGTTTCCAAATTAATCAGTAAACCATTCAGTTTCCAATTAGGCAGTTAGTGAATTTGAGTTAGTGAATTAAAGATTTCCACTGGTAACTAGAAGAACCTGTAGTTCATTCTAAACTGTGGATTTTTGACTTTACTGACCAGATTACAGAGGTTATCCAGCTTTTATTTACATATCAAGCAACAGCAGGGTCATATTATTTGCCCCTGGGCATCTTTGTCCTAATAAAGAAACACTTTTTAGGACTAACAATCATTGTTGACATCCATGAGATTCTGCAACTCTGGAGGATGTAGAAATGAGTTGTGGGGTCGGTTTCCCTTGCAATCCTTTTTCTATTTTGTCCATGGCAGAGAATCCGGGTTTAAAATCTAGTAATTCTTTTCCTTTGCCTAGAGATGAGCTGGACACTAAATACATGACCAGCAAAGGATCCATATATCCTATCAGATGTATAAATGCAGGAGAGCGATAAATAACATTATAAACATGTCAAATACAGCAAGGAATCCCTGTGATGGCTTAGGAGATCCCTTGCAGTATTTACATAGCAAAAAGTGAGGATATCACATTTAACGTTTTGAGTTCATCATATTCACATTGTTGGTCATAACAACTTTATCAAGGTGTACTTGCCTATCACCAATTCTGTGTTTCCACTCATACACTATATCATTTTTGCTGCTAAAATTTCTATTGCTAAGCATTAGAAGACATCAATATTACCCTTGGATTTTTATAAAGCAAAAGATAATTGGATTATGGTCATACTGCTGAACAATTTATGCCAATTTAACAAGACTAGGGACCCAGGATTCTTTTTTACCTACCCCAGTGGTTTCCTGATTTTTTTACCATAGTTGGTATTAAAAGTTTTGTTACATGCAGAGTTTATTAGTCCCACTGTATGTTCCCTTATATTCCCCCTTCTATTCTAGGATATCTCCCTAAGTCTATTTGTTCAAATTATCAATAAATTGAAATACAAAAATACAAGTATTCAATGGCCCTTATAACCTAAAATGTATCAAAAGATGTACTTGTGTACTGTGGAAAAAGAAGTACACACCTGGTCCTGAGAAGCTGGTATTACCTCCTTTAGCAAAAATGACTCCTTGTAGGTGTTTTGCATAAATATGCTCCTGCCTTCAGCTGGGTAAAATGTTTGATTGCTCATTTATGTATCATGCACAATTCATGACAAGTACCTAAATGACTGCAAACTGCCCAGACCATTAGGCGGAAAAGAAACCCCAAACAATACCATTACTGCCACCATGCCATCAAACTAATGGTATGCACTGGATCCAAGCTTAAATCATTTCATTCCGCCTTGTCACAATTAATGTCACTCTGCTTACTTTTTCTAGCAGCTGCAAGTGAATCTCAGGACTACAATGTGATGGACAGGAAAATTTTAAATAAATGTAAATATTTATAAATAAATCTAATTGTGGCAACTGGAACTGAAGGATCCATCACTTGCTCTGGAATTCTGATCTATCAGCTATCACCTAAAGTGCTGACAGCCCACGTTCAGGGAAAATAAACTAAATGTAAGGACTGTTCAGAGCTCTGGTACTTTGCTGTGCAAATATTTAATTCTGGCAATTACAATTTCTCTGGTGCCCAGGACGGGCACACTTTTGCTAGTACCAATAAATAATAAACTAAATTAATTCTGCACCAGGCCTTCAACATCAAAAAGTCATTAACAATTCTGAAGTGATCACTGCATCAGATCTTCAGAGACAGGTATATGAATCCATATTAACATTAAATTGTCAGAAGCCCTGGGGAATCCAACTGCTGAAAAATAGGCCCCAGAAGCCCAGTCTTCATTACGGCGCACCCCGGTGGGAATCCGGAAACGACAGCCTGGGGAAGTGTGCTGCTCCTAAGGGAAAATTTGTGTGATGAAAAGCTTTGACTTGTACTTGTTTAAATATTAAGACAAACTCACTTTATATAATATGTTCTGTTGTAGACAGATGTATTTAAAATTCAGATTCTCCAAAACAGGTCTAAAATATATTGACATGTTTGTAATAATCAGCCCAAAGTACTGTAAAATATTCAGGAAATTGCTGAACACTGTAAACATAAAATTTAGAAAAACTGCAAATAGTCTTTCTTTACTCAATGCCAAGCTGAAAGTCATCAACTGTGACACAACATTGAGTTATTTACTGCTCCACAGACATATTGCAATTAAGTTATTTTGATGTCCTTAGTGTTAATTAGCGGCATTGAATACTATTTACCCCATACACCTTCATTAAAGGCATGCATATACATATATAAGTGTATACTAAAAATCATTTTATAGACAATCTGTTTAAAAATTTTGTAGTCGTAGTAGCAAAAAAAGTTGAACCTCCTAACATACAACTGAACCTATATGTGAACCATCTTGTCTGCCAAATGATCACAATTAGTTCCAGCCATGTTTATAATCCATACACCTTTGCCAGACAGCACAGCTAGGAGGGTAAGACCACTTTTTCTTTTATAGTAAAACAATGCTGTAGTCCCCCTACTTGCCCACATCCAGCTGATTGGACAATGAAGGAATAGCAATACGTCATGCTGCAATAAGTCATCAGTCCCTAATCAATCTGCTATTTTTTAGCACATGTGACCCTGATTGGCGCCTGTTGTTGTCCTTTCTCCTATGTACAGACATTAGACAAAAGTACCGTAGTTTGAAATGAGCGATGAATGTTATATGAATGTTCACAAAAGGTAGGACACATTTGCATAGATGTGTCAATGATTTGATCATTTGCAGACAATGCCAGGTGACAGTACAGAGGGCAGATTATGAGATTGGGTCACTTCCATTCCATTCCCCACAAAAGCACATATGTCTTTAAAGCAGAACTAAACTGGTTGGTGAGTGGTGAGCTTCTGCCCTAATCAGCAAATAAGCACAGCAATTAATGCACATACTTACCTTGTGCAGTCATCCTGCAGTCATGACCGGTCCAGGGCTTGTGATTGCTCCAGAGATTGGTGCCGCCATCTTCACTGCCGGCTCCACAGCAGACGTTTGTGGAAATGGCGATCTCCCACTGATTGGATGATATAACACATTATCCATGGCCGCTGGCTATGTGGCATTGTTATAAACAAGCTTTAGGCTGGACGGCACATGTGCCATGTAATTTAGACCAGAAACAAAAAGCCAACAAGAGCCATCAAGTTAGTTATCTGACAAATAGTACTACCTCCTAGTGTTTTTTTGTTTTCCCAGGTTACGTTTGCTTTAAACTCCAGGTCGTTTGCAAACTGTAAACACACTACATAAAAACAGACCATGGGACAAAGGAATCTGCCAAAATGGTAGTTTGTTTTAATTGAGAATCCTCAATCACTGGCCTTTCAGCACTGAAGGAATGTATCAAAATAGGGCACTAAAATATATCAATAATTTATCACAAAAAATACAAAGGTTTACTTGGTACCTTGAGCACTTATACGCTGCTGGAGTACCATGAAGATGTGAATGTGTGGGAGGGTGTTTACTGGTCTTCATTATCCTTTTGTGAAGGTAAGTATGTTGCCAGCTCCATTACATAGCACATTGGTAATGGGGTAATTTAAAGGAACTGTGATCCAGAACCCCTATATCTTATTTTTTAATCCTTTTACTGGCATTTCCTTAATTATCATTTATTTCAATAAAATATGTACAGAAGTACCTGGTCTGTGACACAGATGGTGCTGCTGCTAGATGTTGCACACTATCTGTAGTAATATATATAAAAAAAGTTTTCATAAATGCCTGCCCGATGCATTCTGTTGGTGCTAGTGCTGTATACTCCAGAAATATTCTTTATAATAAATAATTCTATTTATGCCTTCCTAATTGTAGGTCTTCTTGCTAATTTGATTCTAGGGGTGCTAACCTAGAAACCAATAAAAAAGAAATACGGCCACACCTACGTTTCCTCTAGGAATAATTTGAACAACTTTCTAGATGTCTTGGGATCAAAATACAGTGGAGTGCATGGGAATTCAATGGAGCAAAGTTTTTGCCTCTTCCTTCCCTATTTATTAGGGAAGCCAGTTGGGTAAGCCTTGCAATCAGATCCTGCATAAGTTAAGGCATGCAAAGGACCACTCAGTAGTGGTCCTATTATGGGTCCAAAGTTATGACTTGTTTTGTGCTATCATGCTGTAAATGAGCATGCCAAGGCAAATCTGTCTAATCGTCTGTTCAGTGGATTTCTTCATCTCCAATTAGAGCCAAGTGTTAAATGTAAGACTACATCAAAATTATTCACAGTTTTTTTTATGTAAAACAGTTTTTTTTATTTCTTACAGCAAAAGAGTTAAGGTCTGTTCCACAGTACAATAGAGCAATCAAGGCAATCCTAAATTTCAGAATGTCAGCGTAATGAGAACAAGTGTTATCACAAACTCTAGAAGGACAAGAATTGGCCTGGTCTATCTTCTTGCAGCTGGCCAAGGTAGAAAGTTTAATAGCACAGCTGAAAAACCCAGATTTTATGGGTTTGTTGTTATTCATAGAATTTTATAAACATTACCATAAAATGCATAATTTGATCTCAGCCATAGAAAACCCAAAATAGAATACATAGTAGAAATTGAGAGCAACCCTATTCTTCCTACCACTAGTAATAATTTCAGTGATACTTTACATCCTAACCAAAACTACATGCCAATGCTGATGAAGGTATTGGAATAATACTATCCACAGGTTAAGTTTATGGCTCTGCAATAGCCATGAAGTAGTAGTATTTTTTTAAGTCTCAAACCCTTTGATTTCTTTTTACTCATATACCATTATATTTGATCTGTGGTTGTTGTTTTTTTTTTTGCAAATACTTTAAATCCAGTTTTTCTTACTTTCTTACTCTCCCACTTTGTTCCCTTATCATGACATAGTGGTGTACAAATCACACTCCTGTTCAAAAATTCCCTACTACATGCTTGTATTGAAAAGAAAGAGGAGTGTCTTAGACCAGCTCTGTTGAACGTGAGTGATAATAACTGTAAAATAGGCCACATGCCGGTGCCAATTGGACTGCACTATTGTATTTAGACAAACTGCACAAATTATATAATAGGAAAATGGAATTAGGACTACACCAAAGCGATCTACCTGACTGCATGTCTATTTCTATATCTTCAGAATGGCTTTAAATGTATGGCTTTCACATTACGGAGAAATTCTTTTTCCTTCCAGATTTTTTTGCAATGATAGAAAATTACATTTTGAAATAACACAAATGTTCTCATACAGTTAAATTATTTTCCACAGATTTTCACACTGAGATGATGCATCCATAAGGAGTGTTCATTCAGTGATTTTCTGTAACAAAAACTAACAACATTTGAAGGGCACTCTGGGCCCACTGAAAAACAACTCATTATAGCAAACAACATATCACATTACAACCCGCCAGTTGGCTCTGGAATTCAGCCTCTCCCTCTCAGTTTTGTGCAATTTGGATGCTCATTACATTGACGCGTAGACATAAATGATACAGCCAATGACATACTGGATGTAGAGTTATTTGTTTATGTTTCTGTTACATTTTTTACATTTTTCTAATTGACATCTATAAACAAGGTAATCACAAGCTTACAGTATATCAAGATTTGGAAACAGGGCATTTTCAGCTAGAATATTTGCATGTAAAAGAATGTTTTTCCATTCACTGACTGACACATCTATTTATCCCTGATGTAGCCATGTTGTTTTTTCAAGAAAAAAATAAAATAAAACCACTGACACCAAAAAAAATCATAAATCTGTTCAATCACAGCAAATGTACTTTATTTGGTACACTGAGTGATTTAGGTCATTTGTTACATTTGTTTGTGCCTTGTCCTGAAATATACTGCTAAGTAGACAGGGTTCAAACAGTGGGTTTTCTACTGAGAAGATTCGGTTATCATCAAGAAAGTGAAGAATTTTAAGATTTACATACACCAGTTTGTGTTTAGTTTTAGATAGTGAGGAGTGAGGAAAAGTTAAATTACCATCCATTTTTTTTTTGCTTTTGTCTGTGTTTGACCTGGGAAGATTTCTTCTTTTCATAATAAGTTTAGCAATCACCATTCTCCCACTATAGAAAAAAGTTTTTCCTGAGTAGTTTCAGGAACAAGCAAGGGTGACCATTGGAGACACTTGCCAGGGGCACTAGATTTAGAAAAGCTACATTTTTGTTACGACTTATGTGCAGTGCTAGGGTATTCTCAGGCAGGTAGCGTAGGATCCCATGACATGTGAAGTCTATGTGACCCCTGGTCTTCCCCAGAGAACTCCGCATGGGTGGCCCTGTAACCTTAGAGGCTTCTGGGCTCTTTGTTGCAAGGCATCACTGGGTCACCCCATCTGACGGGAAGGGACAGAGAGGCTTTGGTGTGGAGACAAGCAGTGTCCAAAAGGCAGGATAGGGCAACCACAGTGAGGTGGAGTCAGATCTGGCATAAGGAAGACATGACCTAAGGTCCAGGCATAGGTTAGAGTAGGCAGGCATAATCTGAGGTCCAATGACAAAGAGCAGGCATCGAGTCTAACAGCTTAGAGGGGAAGACTGGCACGGGGCACCATGGAATGGCTGTCAGAGAGCACTGCAGGAACCTACAGGTAGTATAATAGTAGGCCCCTTACGGGGGAACTTTTTTTTTTTTTTTAAATCTTTTTTTTTACATTTCATGATATATACCAGTCCATTCAGTCAGACAACAGAGATAAAACTTTTACATGAATGTTAAAGATGCAGAATAAACAATCATACAATTTAGATATTACTGTTATCTTACTTATCCACTAGTGTTTATTTTTTAGTTCTATGGATGTTTACAATCACGTAAAACATAAAGACAAACTGTGTGTGTCAAAACACTTGTCTAATAAGATGTCAGCTCCATTAAAATAAAAAAAAGCAGAGAAGAGAAAGCGGGAGGAAAGAAAAGAAGCTGTTCTCTAGGGTAAAACAATACATTTGATCCATATCTTTATACATACAAAGGCAGAAGTGTGCCAACTGCAATTTTTAAGTACATTTTTAAGGACTTTCACAGTAAGGTGATGCAACAATCTTCAACTCGATTAAAAATTAATAAGCAAAAAATTTTCTTTAAATACAATACCAGGCATAAAAACTGCCCTGTGAGTGTGTATAATAACAAAAAAAATTCTGTTAGCAAGTTAGCAAGAGGAAAAGTCACAATAAAGATTCTGAATGCATCTGAAAGACTCCCTACCCACAAAGACTCCCTACCCACAAAGACTCCCTACCCACAAAGACTCATGTGCCAGATGAAAATTGATTCACATAAAATGTTGGACCAATGTAAAAGTAACCAATTAATGACTCAAAGGGCAAACTGTGCGTTTTTCATTTAGAAGAAAATATAGAAATGAGAAAAGTAAATGTGAGCTTATCCTTTGATCTATCTTGGTTACTAATGGTTTAAACATATAAGAGATCATTTCTACCAAATTGCAATTTTGTTCTAAAACTAAAATAGTTTTGATTATGTATGCCTGAGAATACTCTGCTGCCTAGACTAGATATCTTTTTATGAATATTTAATGTCTACACTGCAAGCTAGTGATGCCCACCCACAGTTCATGCAGGACAGAAGTTAGTAAACATGCAGTCTTGCATTCTAAGGAATTTCAGCACCATGGACAGCATGCCCAATGTAAAAGATTAATTATATATGAATAGATAATGTGGCTGAGCTGGCTGTGGTCCTGAATCAATATGACTAGCAAAACAGGTAAATTCAATGCATGTCTTGGGTGATGCCAGTATGCTGTCAACCAAATGTTCAAGCTGGCATCATAGCTGGTCTTATATGTAGCAACTGCAAACGTACATATGTTTGGACCTATATGAAAAAAAAAATCACATTGGCAGTAATTGTTTAATTTCTTTGACTTCTAGCCCTGACTGTTTGTAAGTGTGTCATTCTTTTTGATTTCCATTGATAAAGGAAGCTTGTTTTCAGACACACAAAATATTGTGTAATGTTTAGTGTGGGTAAACAACAGACAAACATAACGTTTATTAATATGAAAAGCCTTAAGAAACATTTACAGATGAAGATTTAAAATTCCAGTGAGCTAATAACTGGAAAGATGGTAATGAGAAAGGTAAAATTTAAGGCTGCACAAATAGAATAAAACCTCAAGGCAGAAAATGGGAAAAAATTAAAAGAAATGATACACATTAAACAAGTGATAAGAACATGACAAAAAACAATGGTGGTACCAAAAAACACCAAAACAAATCAACTATATACTACAGATGTAGGAAGACTAGAAATTGTGTACAAGGTAATACCAAATATCAAAAAGTAACAGTATTCCAATGTGAGACTTGCAGAGACGCTTGCCTAGATTTTTACTTTGCAGCCAGATATGTGCAACAAAAGCATCTGAAATCCTATGTTGACAATTGGATAATTGTCCTTTTACATCAATTATACAAGTGTTGGGACTCCTAAAAAACACTGTGCTCAACTCTTTTTAAGAAACACATGGGGTTTTGTATTTGGTACTCTTCTTCCAAATTTGCTATAATGAGATTTTAACATTATTCGCCATTCACCTTCACTTTCTATCCCTTGAAAAAGCAGTGAAACAAAACTGTGAAAAGTTTGATTGATAGCAGCCTATGTATAAAGCTGATGGGTCACTCCTAGAACTCATAATGTGAACAACCTATGGCTACAAATTACTCAATTAGAATGTTAATTTATCAATAAGTAGAAAGCTATTTTAAATACTTAGAAATTGAAAGATTGTTGCTTGGTTTTGATATAAAATGTCTTTATTAAATGTATGGTTGTTTCATCTGATTTGTTTTATCTTGAATTCAAGGATTGTTCCTACAATTTACTATTCTAGGAGAATTTAATGTCTTGTTCAACAGCTGTATTTCTAACTTTCCTTTTTTGTTACTATAAATGTAAACATATTGGGAAGTTGTCAATTTAATTACCTTCAGTTCACAGATCTATTTTGCAGGTATCGGTATGTCCTATGTTTCAGCAGAGAGTCCTTACCAAATGTAGAGATGCTGGGCTGAATGGAAGTGGGGGTATACAGTGTAGACTTCAAGCTTTAAGGCAGATACACATTGTAATGGTGCTGGCAATACAATAATAGATACAGAGCTACTACTTAGAATCAGACCAGGACATTATATCTAATAACCTGTTTCCTTTCTTTCTAAATGAGGTACTTCTGTAACAATTTACGATGCACAATTTGTTGTGTTGACAAGCTTTTGGTTTGTTTTATTAAGCATTAGTCTGAGACATTTCTGAAATTTCCAGGAATTTCTTGAGAGGTGCATTTGATCTGCAGTTGACCCGTATGAAGATAACAAAACTCTAGTGACACAGAATGTTATACTAGGGTTCTAGTTTCCACCTAACTCTTTTTGAGATTGTTGGGTACTTAGTATCATATAATATCAATAATGTCCTATAAACAATAATGTCTTACTAACATGCATATATGTCATAATAACATACATATATCTTGTTCAGAATACTGATTAATATCTATAGGATGATCATCACAGCCTAATCTAAAGACTCTACCAGATAAGTAATAGCAATATGCAACGTGTCTGGGGTCATCTGCCAAGCCAATAAATCAGAATGGAGGGACTTGGACTTTGGAATTGCAACTTACTTCTGTAGGCAAGTTTCATTTAAAATAAATAAATAGTATGTTCTCTGTCTCTATTTTTTAAGGAAGATGATTGAGTCACACCGTATTTTAGTAGATAAGAAAAAAGGGAGAGAAAGACGGGAATTATGACAGGAATATTGTATTTATAACACATATTCATACATAACTATACAGTTTTGAACAATAATATATTACCAAATCTGTTGTATAAGCCCAGAATGGTGATATGTTTGCTACATCGCTACCGTGTGTCTTTAAATTATATTTCCCAACGCATTTCGCCACATTTGGTTTTCTTCAGGAGTGCGTTATTTTACAGACTGTGCTGTCTATAATATTAAGATTCAAGAGAAAATAGCAAAACATATAGTATATACAGTACATATCGATCATGGCTCGTATTTGGGTTTAGTATGAAGGTAGACTGAATATAGAATTGAAGGGTGGTAATTTGGGACCAAATAGGTGATGGTATTTCAGAGGAAAAATAGGAGATTTGTACGTGGTTGTAAGAGGGAGGAGATAGGCTGGTTGCAGAGCATGGACAGTGCAATGCTTTGTCCCCCGCAGGTCCCCTATTTGGTAAGGGGAAAAAACAGATCTAAGTTTTTTTATTTTCATTTATTATATCTAACAATATTGTCTTTTCATTTTTACATTCATTTGCCTTTATAAATAAATGTTATACTGTTTGATTTGACTAAATTAAGTCTCTGTGTTCTCTGCACCTTAAACATAACTCATCAATAAATCATATAAAACATCACATATATCTGTGAGATAACAGAAGTTCACAGTACTTTTAAAAGTAAGACATTCTAGGAAAATGTTTAATTATCTATGATTAATTTGTTTGTCCAGTTGGAAACATTTACAATATTTTTTTGTTGTTATGTTCAATTGTTTTTGTATATATTTTTTTTATCATAATTGCTCCTTTGGGAAAAAAATATTTAAAAATTACAAGATAGGGATATTTTCTCTACTCATAACATAAATACTGTTTAGGATGAAATATATAATACAGTAAATAGTGACAGATATTCCTTGTAACATTTAGTTACATTAAATATAAAGACATTTTTCTAGCATCTAATCTAAGCAATAGAAAATCACCCACAGGAAATATATGTATAATAATGAATATCTCAGGCCTTGAATTATACTGGAAAGATGGGGCCATTCTGTCTTCATATACTTTATGTCAGACCTTACAAAATAACTAGCAAGACATCATCAGTCCATCTGATTGCATTGAATAATCCTTGCCACGCATCTGCCTTCTACAATCAGCTAGAGAGACCCACAGCTGCATTGAAGAGAACTAGATTTAATTATCAACACATCACAGCGCTGAACATTTCCTGAATTCACAATTCTGAGTCCTGTCAGATTTCCAGCTCAATGCTTTCCTAAACTTAGTGCTGGAAAACAGACATTGCCCTCGGTCTATACCTGGAAGAAACCGTTTTTATGAAGCAAATGAGAAAGCAGAATTTTAGGACAAATTGTTCCCTGTTGTCAGTAGACCTGACACCTGAGCTTTCCTTTCACTAAAAATGTTTGTTATATGCCACATTCATACAAGCATCGAAAGAGTTTTTTTTTGCCTGCAACTGATCATATCAAGAGTGGGCCTAATGTCTGTGCAGTCTGCATTCCTGTACATGGGCACAAAAGGGCAAGAGGTCTATACGTGTTTAAGCACACAGAATTGAACACTCAAGAAAGGGAACAATAATGTGTTTTTACTTTATCACCTGTAATAATTTTTTTTATTTTACTTTCTTTTGACTATTTTAATGTGCTTATGACAAATGGGTATCCGATGTGGTATGTGACCATAAATCCACAAGGATTCTTTCTGCCTACAATCCACAGAGTTTGCAAGTCATTTTGCAGAGCAAATTGTGTGACAGTCATCATTCATGGGAACTGATAAGTAGTTCACTTCTGTAGCCTATTCTGCTACAAAACATGCCTTTTATTAGCAAAACCCTTGGCACTATTCTCTCACTAATTCTCTAAACTTTATAACAGCCTCCAGTTTGTAACGTGTTCTTTTTAATTGGTATGATCTGGCTGCAATACTTACCAATGACTGTAAGCGCATGGGGCAGAATCTTCTCCTCGTCCTGTGTCACTGTCTGTATTTGTCTATCATTTATAACCTTAGTTAATGTACAGCGCTCCTGTAAGGCTCTGGTCAGTACCGTAATTCTCCATGCATCAGTCCCCTTATCTAACGCCGTAGTCTTCACCTATAGCAGCCCCCGTTTAGCCTCGGGACACTGTTTGCGTCTCCCAGCACTCGGTTTCCCCCAGAACTTGGTGCGCAGGGGATGGTATCGTGAGATAGGCCAGCAGCTGACCAGGAGCCCACAAATAAACAGTGCAGAAAATTATCAGGGAATCCAGAAACAAGTCGAGTAAAAACACAGGCGATCCGTCTACCAAGTGAGGTACAATGGAACGGGCACAGGCAAAAGTTGGTCCAGGCAGAGTTCAAACGGAAAGTCAGGAAAAGGCAATGGTCAGCAACAGAGAACACTAAAAATACTCCAGTACAGGTAAGCCAAGCAAACCCTATAACAGGCACAGATGACTGGAAGCAGAGAGGCTATAAAGCCCCAGCAGCCAATGACAGCATGGGATTACACAGGAACCTGCTAATCAGCTGCACACAGTTCCAATTCCATTCAGCTGTGCAGCCTCAGTGCAGGGGATGCTGAAGGACAAAACCTGGCTACAAAGAAACAGGGATGCTGCAACCCTTAGAGCACTAATCCTGAAACCCCTGTGCTATCGCGAGCACAGACGCCGGTACTATTAGGCTGCGTGCGCCCTCCTGCGGTGGGGCATCACCTGGGATCGTAGGCCCAAAGAACTCCTCTTAACAGCTGCGTATTATCTAGGCGCTAAATAAATCCTGTTTATTAATAATATTTATAATAATAATAATGTCTTGTGCTATTTGCTGCAGACACATTTTGATATGATCTTTTACCTTTCTGCTGGCATGCCTGGTTGTCTTTCGTTTAGTTTCCCGGAATTCCTTTCATGCTGGTATGAAGGAGGTGCTAGGGTGCAAAGCCTTTCTGAAAGCAACATGTCAGGTCTTCAGAGAGAGGGCATGTACAGGAGGCATGATGAGGAGCAATGTGGCACAACACCCTTACTACACATACTGTGGGATCACCCATTTTGCATGGTCCTAGGATCAGACTCCCAAGCTCTTGGAGTGTTTATTTTGATTAGTAAGAAAACATCAAAGATTGCTTATTGCCATGACATATACACAGTAAAAAGACTGTCAGTACCTACCCCTATGTTCAGTCTCATGGTGACATCCAGCGACAGACAACAGCCCTTCCGTGGCTTTGCCTCTATAGTCTCCATCGATGATAATTTGCTCAGTGGGGTGCACACCAGTGAAGGGGATCTCTGCACTCCTGAATTTTGCAGCCTTGCTTCCAGCAATTAGGTTTTAGTCTTTTCTTCGCAGCTGCCTGGTATATCTGAACACAGGGAGCTGGGTGGTATATACGTTGACCTATCTCACCTGCTGATTGATAGCATTCATCCTGCAATCTCCACCCAACCTGTCAATCAATCTCATTACTTAGTTCGGCTCAGACCCAATGCTCATTGTCTGTTGGATCATTCAGTTCCTGTCCTGCTGTGGGTGTGTTATTGTTTGATACTAGTTGCCAACCATTGCTTCTTCTGAACCTCCACCTATTTTCTGCCTGGACCAACCTCTGCCTTTACTGCCCTCCAACCTTGAGACTTCTTTACCCTTCGGATACCTTGCATGGCTTGTCGCTTTTACTCTGTTTGACCTTGGCCCAGTTTCTGACCTGCTGTTGCCTAATGATTTGGACTTACGCTAGCCTTTGCCACCATTTTGGACCTGTCTGCTGAGCAGGCTTACTGGTAATTTTTCCAATCCTAGACCCCCCAAGGCGATTCTCTGTGATGGGGGTTGTAGTGAGATGGCAAAACTAGCCTCCTGAGGCTGAGCAGGGGCTTGTCTATAGGTGAAGACTATGATGATAGATTGGGGAACTGCATCTGGTTAAGCATTGGCATTTGACCATAGACCTTACCCAGACAATATCCAATTGACAAGTATCATAGATCACATAAATCAAAACTTTTGTTTTTTAAAGCATTTACAATTCAAAAGCACAGATATTTATGGCATAAAACCCTCAAAAAATCTTTTCGAGGGCGGCAAGTCTTATAAACAAGTTGACATGCATGTTCAACAAAAACAAGTTAATAACTTTTTACTTACTGCTTTCCAAACCATAAGAGAACTCATTGAGTTTGATGTAGGTGTAATTCACGAGAGCTTCTTAGGAAACCGGTAAGAAAGAAAATAGCATCTTTATCTCATATGGTGAATTTTCTCACGTCATAAGTTCAGTTTGTAGCTACAAATTTTTCAAGCTAATTATTTCAGAACCATTTTGGTCAAAGGCATAAGATAAGGTAAAGCAATACTGCTGAGATTATTTAGGTGCCTGTTTTCTTGTAAAGAATGAGCAGCATTATTTATCTTTGGATTTTAGGTAATATGAACCAAATTTAGAATAATGGTATTCAAGTATATGCACGCATAGTATATATTTTATAATATATAAATGAAATACAATACAAATGCATTATATTGGAGATAGACAGAGTAGAAATAATACAATTTAAAATATAACCTAGTGCATACTATAAATAGTGGGTAAAAACTTCACAATGGAAAATACTAAAGAGAGGTACATCTACATGGCTAAACTAGGATATAGAGCATTGACACAAATACTTGCAAAAGCCTTTACAATAATAAAATAATTTCTGCATTTATAATGCCTATCAAATATATTAGAATACAGAGTGTGACAAATTAGTGACGCCAGATCATTTCCAGGCGTAAAGATACACTCAGAAATAAGGAGGCAGCTTACAGACAGTATCTTATTTTTAAACAGACATCCAGCCAGTTTGTTTTCTTTTTAGCAAAACCAAAGCAACAAATGGAAAATACATCCAAGCTTGTAAAGAGTAATTAAACCAAATCAGATTTTATTATCTGTTATTGGGCTAGACCCAGCCCACTGAAAGCAAATCACATTTTCTGTATCTTTTATGAACACAATCCTTCCTTGCAGCTCCCACAGGTAGCGTCTTGTTATCCTAGGCCCTAGATAGAGCTTTGCTATATGCCTTCCCTAAATTTCTTCCCACAGCTCTAGCAATGAATAAAGATCAGTAGAACCAAAATATTGTCTGGATCAGAACCAAACATACATTACAAGCAAAACCTTTCCTGTATCAATACCAAACAAATGCCAAAATAAAAGGAACCACTGAGGATATTTTACAGGCTTCATTTCCAAACATATATAAGGAAATGGAGAAATATAACCCCTGCCTTTAAAACCATGATGTCTGAAAATACCTTTTTATAAAGGTATTCACTGTGAGTGGAAGTGGAAGAAAAAAAATCTTGCAATTGTACAGATATAAGTCAAAGATTACATATCTATTTTTAATTTGAAGCCAAGTTTGAAATAATTAGAAACCAGAGTTATAGAAAATATATAGCAAAGGTTATTTTTTTAAGTATTGCATTAGATTAGACCTTTTAACAGATTGGAGAATGTATGTATCACCTCTGTTGCCTTGCCCTTGAGTTGGCCTTGATATTATTTGCCTTGCATTACCCAGCTGTAATATGTTCAGTCCTGCAACTGCCCATTGAAATGCTGAATTAAAAGATCCAATTCCATTTGTACAATTAAGTTGCATACTGTGACCTCCTCACTTACCGCACTAGTTTTCATCTCAAAGCTTCCCTGGTAGCAAGGAAGCCCTTTGTATAAGAGATTAGCTCTCTTTGTATGCTTCATACTTTTACAGACCACAAGCTTATCAGGGACTTTGAAGTTGTGATTACCAGCAGAAAGGCTAATTAGTATGCCTCTATCTTCAAGAGAGCAGAGATAAATCCTAGAAGTAATGTAATTTTACATGACATCGGAAGTTTAATCATTAACAGTAACAATGCAAGTCAAATTTACTGGAGTTACCCATATGTACCACACAGCCCTGCATATAATTCCCCACAGACACATATACAATTATTGCCTATTACATGTACAAATTGCAAATGCATCACGAACACCGAACAGGCTTACATTATTGGTATTCAGGTTTGCATATACAAAAATGAGAAAAATGTTTTAAGTGTATATAAACTCTAATTTATCTTCTGAAACTCTAGTTTCCTTCTGGTCTGGTGAATATACTGATGCATAGAATTTGTTATTTCCATTCACTAAAGGCAAAGGCAGGGTTCCCACTAGTGTTGAGGTTGTGGTGCATTTACAACTTCTTCATGCTGGAAACTGGAGACTCTACATGGTTGCATCTCCCTGCAGCAGCTCCAAAGGGAATAACTTGGGGTGGAAGTGAGTGGTACCAGTACCTCTCACTACCGTCAGCTGTCAAACTGTAGAACCTGTTCTTTAAGAACAAAAAAGCACAAACGTTGCTTGCACCACTGTCCACAGGACAAGCCAATAGGGAACACTGACCACCATGTACCCTTAAAATGGCTGCATTAGAGGAAGTTCCAAGTTTGTTGGAATTAGTTTCTAGCAAGCAAGCTCAGTCAACATCAAAGAAGAAGAATGGAACCTAGGCCCATTTACCCACCACTAGTTCGTAACTATTGCAACCACTAAGTGCCGGAGAGCATTTGAAGACAGGTATGACTGATGCTTGCACAATAACTCTTTAAAATGGAAGTGAACTCACATATACAAAATATCCCTAGAAGGTAGAGGTTTTTGGCAAAGGATAAAAAAAAAACTTATTTTGCCAAAATAAATCCCACCAGGGGAAAAGGCACATTTGGCATGCCATGTAGAGTCTGGCTGTATACTTAGCACTGCCAAGAATAGACCCATAAGCTGAAGACAACTTTTGTATGCACAAGAATTTAATCGTTAGTGGCTGCCCAAAAGCCAAAAAAATCACGATGGACCTAGAAGAGTCAGCAGTGGAGATGTTGGCTTCCGCGGATGCAGTAGTAACAGGACCTGGACCTGTAGGACACCAAGAAAATGGTAGGTATTTGCCATATTCTACAAATTTGCAAAGCATACTTGCTAACTTACAGCAAATGCTCACCCACAGCAACAAGTTTATTTCCACTTTAAGTTTAGCCATAATGATAAGTATCCAATTAGATATTGTATTTATCCAATAAAAGTTCCTCCTTCCCAATAAGTTCATTAAAAAGCATTTGAAATAGCTCAGTGGGAGAGATAGTTTTATTGCAAGGCCTGTTAGCTCTAACTATTATCTCTCCATGGGAAGTAGTATTAGAAAAAAAAACTCTGTGCATTGCAGACTTGATTAATGCATTTAATTGAAATAATTGAATACTTAATTGTGGGGCTGCGGTGCAGCTTAGCTTCATATTAAAAAATCAAGGTGCAAATAAATATAGCCAATTCCTCAGATGTAATGGAAACCTGTGGGCTACCAGTCTGGAGCTATTTACTCTGCTAATGTCGCACAAATCAGACACAACTTTTACTTTCTATTCTATTGCTAACAACTTTTCTGCATTGCCACTGGAGAACAGAAAAATAAACGCTGTCAATGTTTGCATATTCATGAACTCAGGGATGGTAGATCTACGTTTTTTTTTTTCAATATATTATTGAGTTCCCCCAATTATTATATTAGATACCTGGCTTCCATTCTGATCTAATTAAGTACTGACCCAGAACAAACATGCAGCACATGAGAGAATATCCAGAATTCCTGATCTACTTTATTCTGGTTAGTTGAATTGGAGTAAAAGCATTATCGGCAGTCAGGTAACATGTTCATAAAAGATTAGCATTCACATGCTTTGCATTACTCTCAATTGAGATTGTTTTTAAAGTGATACTTTCTTTTTCTCTCTGTATGTAAAATGAAATGCTTGTTTAACTCTCACCATTCTCAGCAGCATATATTCACTCTTCCTGGCTTTCACAACACTCTGTGCCACTACAAAAATTAACGCCACTTCTATTAATGGCAAAACGTGACTTGCTTACCTTCTCCTAAATAACAACACCAGTGCCTTGTAATTGAAAGAACTATATGAGCCAAAAACCATGTGCACAATAAACCACACAAAGCAAAAAAAGTAATGTAATAAAAATCCACTTACCATAAAATATAACAAATACACAAAGATTTAAAGCACTGAAATGTAAACAAGAAATTGTGTAGAAATTGCACATAACTGCAGCTTAACATATATTGATGCTGCACTCCACACCCTAAAGAACTCCAAAATATATTAAAAAAACACTAAAAACACATTTTGTAATCGGCCCAGCACTGTCTCATGGGAAAGTCTAAAGTGTTTTGTGAACTCCAAGAAATAAGTTTGAAGCTTAGTACAGCTGTACAGAAGCAAGGAAAGGGGAACTCCTGGGGGAAGAGGGGAAGATAAGTGAACTTTGTTCTGTACATTAAGTGTTTTTTTTTAGAGGCAGGTTATGCTATAAAGGTGGCTAATCAGCAAGCATTTTGTATTCCCTCTACTCTAAGGTCTCAGGTTGACAACAATATCTATGTAGCCTTTGTATGTGTATGAGTTTCTTTTACATACTATATCTGTACCCCAAATACATAATCTTAGGTTAACTGGTTTACCCCAAAATTAGCTTTAGATTATGTAAAGAACATTCAATTTTGAGCTCTTAATAATTATTTATTTTCTCTTATTATTATAAAAAGAATAATTAGGAAACTGATTGATTTGGGTATTATATTATATGTTCAAATAGTAATCAATCCACCCTAATATTTCTATTTAATGAAGAATTAATCATTACATAAAAAAATCCTTTATACTAGGTATTTAAATAAATATCTAGTAGACTGGTCATTATCTTATCAGTAACACAGATAACTTGACATATGCTACATATGCAATGGAAATGACACACTGCTAGACTAACAGGATGTTTCAGTGCTGTAACTTGGTGTCCACGAGTGAATATATTACAAGTTTCTTCTGTCAGGTTCAGCTGAAGTCAATTACATGATTTATTGTACTTCAGTGCACACAGAACACTGCTGATTGCTTTATAAGGAGCGAGTATCACCACCAGGGAAACAATTTTCAAGAGCTAATTCACTTGTTAGGATAAAAATGGCACCATTTGTCCCCCTTCATGATAATCTGAAGAGCTTTCTTTACTTTGCTCTGATAATTTTCCTATAATGTGAACTGGCACAGCTAACATGATGAAAAAGATCGACATATAAAGGGCAAACTTTCAGGCCTAAAAAATCAAAAACACTGATGCGAAGTACAATGTGTTTTCCCTAGTTTTGGACAATGTAGGGAAGGGGTAAAACCCCAGTTTTGTTTTTACTGCCATCCAGAGTGTCATCACTGTAATCTCTTTTCTACTAATGAATGAGTAAGGGGATATTTCAAACATAGAGAATAAGCCATGTTTTTTTCAAAGTAAGGGAAAGATATAAATCATTTCAGCCTGTGACAATTTTAATGATTCTTTTATCTATGGTAAGCCACTATCAGCAGGGCATAAAGTGGGGGTGCATTTAACAGAGCCCTGGATAGCTCTTCTGCAGAAGTCGAATATGTCATTTACGTAGTTATAGCCCTTGTAAAAATCCAGTAAACTACTATTCCACCAAATATTCTCCTGTAAGGGTGTAGAATAGTCTTCTGTCACTGTCATAGTCTTCTGTAACAGTCTTGGTTCTTTCCAGTGAAAGTAGAGCAAATGAACACACAGTACTGTTCAGCCTTATGAAAAGGTTATAGGAGAATGAATAGAAGGCCCCCGCTTCATCCTCCCCATAAAATATGACAGCAGGTGTCCCTGACTGGTTGTTTAGTGATCTGCCACGACTTGGTCCCATTAGGATCAACTGTGTTAAACTGTATTAATATTAATATTTAAATCTCCCTAAATAGAAAGAAAATAACCATACCTGCCTGATCACACATTTTTTATTAAAATAAACTCACCTGTATGTGAAGCTCAACAGACAGCCATATATGTTTTATTGCAGAAGAGTCATTGTTTCCCCGTTCTGTCTGACTGCTAATTTTCAACGCACAACTATAGATCCATTTCAAAAAATAAAAAAATTGAGAACAGGCAATAAAAAAAACTTGCCTACTTGTTTGCAAATGTTTTAAGTACACCTACTTCTCCTTCCTTTATTATAGGTTCTGACATCTTCACTCCTTTCCCAGTTTCAGGATTATTTTCCATCTCCATTAGCCTCGCAGGAAAGACGTAACTCCCGCGCATACATACAATAGTTTATTCATTCTCATCAGCCAGGTATGCACAGGTCAGTGTGCAATATAGAAATAAATAAAAAAAAAATAGGCAGGCAAGCGGACGGGACATTGACTGCTTGCTACATGACAGTAATGAGTATTTTGAAACCTAACATTTTCACTGTGTTTTGGTTTCTGGATCTGCCAGTCTTCTTTGGTTTGTTAAATTATTTACCTATTAGTAAATTTTGGAAAATACAACAGTGAAGCTCAGTTAAAATTTAGTAATTATGGCTGAGAGATCTCTCTTTCCAAAAAATATAGCCATCTGAAGGGACATTATGTACTTACATGACCCACATTTGTACACAGAGCTATCAGCAGCACTGTACAGTCACAAAGTTAGGATGATGTCTCTTTACCATCACTTCTACTGTCCCTAATAAAATCTATATATGTATTTATACTGTATCTTTCAAGAGTTTTATCCCATTCAGTTTCTTAGTCATTTTTATTTTCTTTTGTGCATAGCTGAAGTACAGTATTACATTACATTACTTTACTCACAACAAAAGCCATTTTGTGAAATTGGTTAAAAGAATTACTGCTGGCTTCTGTCTTGCAAGGCAAGCTATGTATGATAATGAGATGGGTTATAAACCATTGAATTAATACTTGTATTTCTTTCTGAGCGTGTGCAGAAAAGTTCAATCTCTTCACAAGATGCTGCGTATGAATAGTAACTCAGGATTAAATGCCAGCCTCTATCCAATGAAGTGACCCATGGTCACAGTTTCATTACTTAAAGGGTCACTCCCCTATTGGTTTCTAATGTCTCCTGAGGACTCAAGTGGTGTACTGTATGGCTAAAATAGCTAAGCCACAGACTTCAGGTCGCTTGTTTATTCTCCCGCAGCCAAAGCAAGATTCTGCAATAAATCATACAGATGTAATAATTTGTGCTTATTACAGTTTAACAAATTGCTAACCATGAATTACTACATGTTTTAACTCTTTAAATGAAACATTATCTTTAATGTAAACCACATTCATAATGAACTCCACATATAATACTAACTGAACAAAAACGCACTCAAAATGAGCAAAACTGTGACGCATGCTATTCCCTTAATCATTAAGCATTAAGGGAATAGATTAATCATTAAGCTTTTTTTCTTCCTCTTTCATATCATAGATCTTTAAAGCCCTTGACATCAGATGTATACATTTTCTGTGTCAATATCAACTTTACCTTCAGAATTCTGTAAAGCCTGTGTATAGTGAATCTACCCTGACATAATGACATCATCCCATTTTCATTTTTCCCATTGTATTAATTTGCAATTGTGGTAAAACCAGACCCTTGCCTAGCCCCAACAGTAATAACAGCTATTCTTGGAGGAGAGTTTTGGGGGCTGTGGACCGGGGACCGAGAGCATATTGGATTGTGGAAGACCCTTTATTAATTAGGTCCCGGGATATTCACCCCCTCACCTTGGGGGATGAATAGAGCTGCGCATAATACTCTTTGCCTATTTACAGAAGGGGTTATATCAGGTCTTGTTATGTCCAACACAAAAGAAAAAAGCATTTTTATTTTTTGTTTTAACCAATATACACTGTGTCCAGTAATTCCAAACGATGAGATCCCATGAAGATCTATCTTCACCAGCAGTTCCCTGCTACACAATGAGAGGGAATTCACCCTCTGCATTGTTTACATGTGAATCTGACAGGTTCTTCTTTTACAGTCTGTCAACAAGCCATTCACTAAGGTCCTGATAGTGTTCTCAGGACCTCATGAATGACTCATACAAAGTCAAAGACAAAATTTTAAGTTGAAATTTAAAACTTTTGTACTTATCCCTACATGAGACCCCACATCTTAGAAAGGATAAATTGTTTAGGATAGTTATTTTGGAGTATTTTGTTTGCCAATAATGTTTACAGACTTCATAGTAATGGGCATGAACCTTTCTGCCCTCATCAACTTGTTAGGTAGCCTTTCAAGAATGGGCCACAATACCCAACATCTGTGTTCTGAACTTTCCAACAAAAGGGCATATTTGACATGAGAAGACCTTATGCTTCACTACCGTAACAATTCTTAGCCTCCTGACCTTTTCACAAAACTGACACTTAGTCCATACAGTACCTTGATGTTCCTTGTTGGCCATCCTAGTATTTAATATAAATTATGAGGCATAGGGTTTTATTTGCATTTCAAAATTAGATAAGCACATGTTGATTTATTTTCTATGCCAAATACAATTCTATAGTTACGAAAGTTTGAAACTACATATGAAAATTCCCTGGTTTCAAGATATGGAAATTTGCATAATTAGTTAAAATGTATGATTACAGCTTAACATTGGATCCATTTTCAAGGTGAAGATGTAGCTTCTTTGCCTTGCAACTGTAAGAATAGAGTGAAGTTTTGTGAGGCCAAGAAGCTGGTTAAGAAATACTTTTTATTATTGTTAATAATTAATATTTTATTGGAAATGAGAGGGGACTGATTTTTAGTTTTAAGGAAAAGAGTGCTTCTGACATCTTTTACCTAGAATATAGAGTCAATAAAATGGCTAGCATCTACTTGGTCAATCAGTTATGTGAATTCTGGATAGCAAGTTAAGGCAAAAGTCCAATCTCTAACAGGCCTTTTAGTGCAGTTTTCAAATAAATTACTTTTTGGATATCACAATTCCTTGCCCTTGGTTTCTTTCTCATTGTATGCAAATTTGGAGATTGCATTAACTGATGCAGATTCTTTGTTCTCAATATGCAAAGCTTGGAGCTCAGATAATTTAATAGTCCATGTAATCTCTTGCTAACTGCTTAGTGTTTAGAATAGGTTTTCTAGGAAGTTTCCTTTTGAGTTCCTGAGATGTATATTTCTCACTAACATGATCTCTAATTGTTTCCTTTGCTGATATGCCAGATTCACAAGACATTTTAAGTTGGTCATCTACCAGTTGTTTCCCCCACTTCTTGTACAGCCTGTCGAAATATAAATGTTTCAAAAATATTTTTTGTTTGATTCAAAGTACTCGCTTATGCATGCTATACACCTGCCAATCTGATGGTACAGCCTCCTTTGGGTTTACTCACAGTGTGTGTTGTATGAGAACCTACCCGACTAATAGCTGTGCACTGTGCATACCAAATTGCACACGTGTTGCTATGTGTATTGCCATTCATTGCGTTCAGCAGCCTATTCATTTGAATGGGCAGCCTAATGTTCCATGTAGATTGTTAGGGTAAAGCATTTTACATATGCTACTCAAGTTTGGTAGATCTAAATTAATTTTTTTTTATACCCTGAGACTGTACTATATGTGCGAAAACTTTGAAAAAGTCTGTTTACAACTGTGTCTTCAAGCAGACCTCATGACCGCATTTTTTACTTTATATGAAAGGTTGGATAACCCACATTTTTTTTCAATAAACTGAAGGTGCGACCCCTCTGTCTTAAATGCTGCAGCAGTAAAGGTTGAATGAGAAGCCCGCAGCCTTCTGGGATATTTAGGTCTTTTATCCCAGAAGGCTGCAGGCTGCTCCTGATCGGGCATGCACAGAAGGTACTCTATTGAAAAAAAAGGTGGCAATCACATGCATGCGCAGTAAGATCTACACTTTTTTTTTACATTTTCCGGAAGCACTCCACTGGATCTTGCATTTGTGAAGTCTGAGATTGGGTGACATAGGAAGAAGTGCCAGGAAGAAGATACCCGCACCCGGGGTCCAGTCCACGTCAGGACAGCGCAGGACCAACCAGACAAGGATCACAGATGGATCGTCACTTTTCCATCTATAAAAGTTAGTCATTTTTTTTTTATTTTTTAACAATAGTTTTGCTTTAAGCTGAATTTTATGTAGTCCCTCCCTTTCTCCAAGGGCATGAGCTAACATGAATGATGTAATGTTCAATAAAATGCTCCAGGAAGTCCTATCAATATAAATAGCACCAAAACATGTAAAATTAAATAATTAGATAGCAGTAATAAATAATCCATTATTTAGTAGAAAATTAAAATACAGATATTGTATGTTTACTTTTCAACTAAAAATAACTTTGAGACAATACACTAGCTTTATGTTTTCATGTACCAAAAGGCATGAAAAATGGTGTTGTAGGGCATTCAGCTACAGTACCCAGACTCTGTGTGATCTGATCTTCTGAATCTGCTGCAGTGCTAACATTGCTTAAGGCATGTTGTGTGCCAATTGTCACTGTCTCCTCCACACCTTTCACCACAAAGCTGTCAGAAGAGGTGACATGCTGCTTTAGACTACAATCGCTTTGTACATCTTTAAAATTATTTTACAAAAAGTATTGAATCCTATCAGCAGAGAGGACAGGTGAAAGAGAGTTGACAGATTTTCTCATAGCTATAATGAAAACAGTGATTATTTTGTCACAGTACTAATAGCTTATTGAGTTTAAATACATTGTATTTGTAACATGCCATAACATTTTTGCTTAAGATCCCTAATGCCTAGTCAGTCATTGATTTACATTTACAGTTACTGTACATAGTTAGATTGAAAAAAGATATCATGTTCAACCAATAGGGAAATAAACAGAACCCAGATATAAAACCATACAGACATCACAGATCCAATGGAAGGCAAAAAAAAAAAAAAAAACTGGGTTTAATTTGCACCAACAGGGAAAAAAATTCCTTCCTTTTCCCATAAGCCATTTAGATGTTCCCTGGATCAACGGTCTCTCCTATCTTTACTTTAAAGCCTTATTACCCAGTTATATTCTGTGCTTCTAGAAAAACATCCAGCTTTTTCTTAAAGTAATCTATAGTAGTTGCTGAAACTACTTCCTGAGGGAGGGGATTCCACATTTGTACAGATCTTACAGTGAAGAATCCCTTCCTTATCCAGAGCTTAAACTTCTTTTCCTCCAGACGCAAAGAGTGAATAATCGGAAAGAGAGTTTTCTATATGGACCATTTATATATTTATACAGGGTGATTATATCTCCCCCTAACCCCCTGATGGTATTCCTGAGTGTGGCTTGGGATGAAACTTCTTTACAGAAAGCGGTAACCCCCGAGCCCCATTCATGGTGGAATTGAGGACTTACCTGGTCTTTACGAGCCCGCGGCGTCCTCCAGTGATGCCTGCCTGGCATCTAGGTCCCCTAGCCTCGCATCTCAGTGTGTGAACGTTGGAGATGTGAGGCTAAGGAATGCAGATGCAGTGAAAATAGATCAGTTTAGCTAATTTCTCCTCATAGCTGAGCTCCTCCATGTATTAGTTTAGTTGGGCTTCTCTGCACTCTCTCCAATTTCACAATGTCCTTTTTGTGAACCGGTACCCAAAACTGGACTGCATATTCCCGGTGAGGTCTGACCAATGCTTTGTACAGGGGCAGGATTATGTCTCCGTCTCTGCAGTCTATTCCTCTTTTAATACAAGAAAGTACTTTGCTAGACAGTATGAAGCATGCATGTTGTTAGCCCCCATGTGCATATGACATATGGCTATGATAGGGACATTAGATTGTGAGCTCCTTTGAGGGACAGCTAGTGACATGACTATGGACTCTGTACAGCACTGCGTAATATGATGGCACTATATAAATACTGTGTAATAATAATATTAACTTTACATTTCTCAATAATAAATGTTATTTGCCACTTAGCTGCCCAATCAAACAGTACATCCAGGTCTGCTTGTAGATTATAGAAATCCTATATGGACTCCATATTCCTTTACATAGTTTGTTGTCATCTGCTAACACAGAAATGGTACTTTTAACCCCAAACCCTATATAACTCATAAAGATGTTAAACAGAAAAAGTCCCAACAATAATTAATATCAACTCTCTGGATACAATCTTTAAGCCAGTTCTCTCTCCATTTACAGATTGATTTTTCTAAAACTTTAGACCCTAAGTTGCATATTAACTGTCTGTGGGGTACAGTGTCAAATGCTTTAGCAAAGTCTAAGTACACTATATCAACTGCTACCCTACTGTCTACTTGTTTATTTACTTTTTCATAAGTTTTAGGTAAACTCAATTTTGAGCTTGCTCACTTGTGGCTTGTGAAACAAATGGCTCTGATTAAGTACTGTTAGAAAACACAGGAGTCTAAAACTAAAGGATTTGAATCTTCAAAGAATCTACAAACTGTAAGTAATCTTTTTTTATACCTCTGTAAAATTAATAAATATTGTAACCCAAAACTTAAATCACCTATGAACCCTTGACCCCTCCCCTTTATTAGTGGTCAGAAATGAAAGAGAAATAAAAAAGGTATTAAAAAAAAAGAATTTAGAGGAAAACACAAGATAAACTAACACCCAACATACAAATGTCTTAAAAACAGAACTTTTTGTCCTGGCTCCCATTTTTATGAATAATGTCACTTTTGCAGTTTACCATCCAGTTTGTCATACATATAAAGTGGCAATAACCCTGATTTTCATTTTATAGTTTGCTATGCAGGGTTCAACTAGAGAACATCATAAGAAACAATGAGGTTCGGTGGTGTTTGTTTTAAATACCTTGATCACTAATTTTGCAGCAATCACTATTTTTTAAGTGGAGATTAGTGATTAGTGGCCTTAATACTATAATACAATACTATAGGCCATTTACTTACAATTTAAAGTGGTAATTGCAGCTTAAAAAAGTGGTGAACGGTCACCAAAATCAAGGAAGTGGAGATTCTGATTGCCTTTTTTTCGGATAAATATGATATAGCAATACGTTATTAGGGATGTGACGTAATCATAGCGGAAGTGAAAAAAAAAATCATACTTCCCTTTACATCCTCAGACACCTGTCCTTGATTTCGTCCCCCGCCAATCTGAAATCCTCCTTCGTCCTGGCGCGGAGGAAGCACCGGGCGCTGCCATTTTGTTCTTCTTTCTTCTTCTGGCTATACCACACAATCTTGTATGCGTGAGATAGGGTGATGTAGCGTGCTGAAAATTAGAAAAAAAGAGTGCTGATCTAGCGCATGTGTGAGATCGGCACTTTTTTCCCAGTTGCTGGAAAATGCCCTTTCTGTGTATGCCTGATTTCTTTTTCTTAGTGTTGGTTACAAAATAATGTAAAACACCTGCTGGAGACAGAGCCAAAGATAGAGAATAATGTTGTTGCATACAGTAGGGGAAAACATTTCCCCAGAGTCGCTGCTGTCAGTGGGAGAAAAAAATTTACCTGGTGTTACAGAATCGTATGTATGTTCCACCATTGGTGGTGCAGGGAGAGAATAGAGAGTGGTGTCTATATGGAAAAAAATACCTTTGCATTGGTTTCAGGAAAAAAAAACTACCCTGACATTGGAGTCAGTAAAATAAATGGAGAGGGCCGTCACAACTGGGAGTCTGTATGCTAAGAAAGTAGGATGAGGGTCACCGAGGAAGATGTAGGTCACCGATGAGGGTCACCGAGAGTCACCGATGGAAGAGTCCCCCACTCTAAGGCCAAGATACTCCCCCACTTACTGGACACTTTTTACACCTTTTTTCAATGCTTTCAATGAGGATGCCATCAAATAAAAGCTCTTTTATTATATGATGGGTCAACAAGAAATGCAATATCCTCTTGCTGCCCCTAACAAACTGGTTTTAGTATTGACCCCCTTTTCTGCTATTTTCCACCCACAGCTGCAATTGCAGAGAAATGAAATTATCCTCCCTCCAGCAACAATATAGGTGCCATTATTGTAATGTTTCTATGTTTAGTGGTTTTATGTGTTTTTGTAAATTGGCATTCCAGTTCCTTATTAAATGGTGCTGTATTGTGGTTTGCCAGTTTAAATTGAGCAGTTTTAACATCTGAAATTCTGCCAAAACAATTTTCAGCACTATCATTTATATATTTTTTTCAATACCATTGTCAC
>NC_092871.1:24908668-24921134 GCF_032062135.1 Pyxicephalus adspersus
ACCGCCATTACCTGTATTATAAAGTCACTAAAGCAAGACTGGAGGTGGTTCAGAGAGGCTGGAGTGGATCAGCAATAGTCAAACAAAAAAGCAAAATCAGCATAATATGCAAAAAACAACTTATGATTCTAAATGTGTTAGCAAAATGTCATCCAGATTTGGTTTAGATCTTGAGTTCCATTCACATATGCTACAGTAAACCATATGGTTCCATTTGGTCTCTTGGTTTGTAAGTAACAAATCATGGCCAAATTATTAAAATAACCTGTGGCAAAATATGCATACTCAAAATGTTTTGTATTTCTTCATTGATGTATAAGCAGGTTTTACATAAGCACATTTTAAATGAAGGTGTTTGGTCCAGTATTGAATACATAGCTTGTTTCCCACACCAAGAAAACATTTGTACTTCTTATATCATGGTCTCAGCATCATTTTGTTTTAAAACTGTATCTCCTTAATGAGATTAGAATGCTTTAATTAATATTTTAATTTGTGATTTTATCATTTTTGACCTAGTCTTAGCTCATTAATCCTTTATACTCTTGGGCTTTTAACAGCCACAGCTAAGCTCTGGTTAACTTCCTCCGAAGTTACAGACATTTTCCAGAGCATTCACAAGTAATTTAATTTGCATGTTTCTAGGATGTGAAATCGATTTAATAATGTATAGAAAATGTACAGAATGCAGTAAGTGGATTTCAGGCTTTGTAGCGAGTGGTGGCAAACTCTTTCTAACAAGCTATCTTATTCATCAAAGGAAAGCAATTCAGTCACATCATGTGCCTAACACTGTGCCCAAATATAATTATGCAGAAAGAAAAGAAAATGCATAAAGACTTAAAGTATAAATGTGTATAAAGTAAACACAGAATCCTATATTCTCCTTGTAGGAGGACAGGTTAAGTGTTATTATCTATGCTCATTGTACAAAAAAAATGTTAGTAGAGACAGGTTATGTGACCTGTAAAAATCAAATGACCACTTTCCTCCTGGATTTTTTTTTGTGTAGTAATTCTCTTGATTTAATTATGCTTTGCAGACTACCAAAGCCGACAGAACACAATACACACATATAAAGCTACATTTTGGACCAAGTATATTCTCCTCTATGTAATAAAGCCTCTTGCTAAACTGTAGACCATATCAGACAACACACTACCCACAAGGCAAGGCAGAAACTCCAGCACATACTTTTCCAGCTCTGGTCAGCAGTGTAGCCTGGACACCCAATATTTCATGTGGTTCCCAATTCAACCCTATACTGGGCACTAACATGGTTTCGGAGACTCACAATGTCTTAAAAAATGCCTTATGTACCTTGCTGCAAGCACCCCAACCCTACTCCTTATCCTCATATTTCACCTTGGCCTCCTGCTCCTTTTGCCTTATAAAAATGAAGACAATGGTCAGTGAGTCCTCTTTTTCCCCTTGCTGAGCTTCTGCTGTCTGGTCAATAAGGCCCCGCGGTCTGTTCTATGGTCACCAGAGGGTTGTATTGCTAACATCTGATTGTTCTCATTTCTTCATCTTTGTAGCCACTTGAAAAGATCTCAAAGTGTTGGATTCCTCCTGAATTTTAAGCCACTGGTAAAGAAAAAGCTTTCAATAGTGTGATCTGATACTGTAATTGCAAAGCACCTACTGATGCCACTCTGCAGCTGTAGCCTTTGCTCCGTGGCTAACATTCAGTTCCATCACATGGAGGAGGGTCACAGATAAGGGGGTTTGCATGCGCTGTTTTTTTAAAGCAAAACAAATTTTACATGATGTAGGACCCTCTGCAAGCCAGGGTACCTACTGATAAACCGTAGCACCACCAGTTTAGGGCATGTGCTAGGCAAGGAATATTTGTTACTAGGGAAAGGGTGGTTAGTGCGTTTGCAACCCCATAGCAAACAACTTGCTAGATTGAAGATGGTGTAGGGTCAGCCACCTCTGTAACAGCAGCCCTGGCTCAGTTTGGGTCCAGTGGAGCTCAGCATTAAAGTGTTAAGTCTGGCATGTTGCATAGGCTCGAAGGTGCATGGGAAATACTACTAGTTCCAAAAATTTAGAGGAAGAGGTTAGTTGGGAGGAGGGGGTACAGGGGATTTTGCTTTTACCATCTAACAAGACGTGTGCTATCACCACTGGCGTCATCCTGCATCATTTCCCGCTGCCCAAAGAATTACCCAATAAAAGACAAATGTATTCATAGCCCATGTTTAGTGAACCACTTGGTAACGTGAACCCTGTCTGTAAAAACATGGTCTACGGACAAAATACTTGACCACACAGTCCATTTATTTTGGTCCCCTCACAAAGTCCTGAAGAGGTTATGTGTAAGGCAGTGACAGTGATGGTAATGTACATGACCAGGAAGTTAGGAATCCAAAGTTAGGCTTGGCTGAACATGATTTGTTGTGAAGTATTTACTAACTCCAATAAAATCAGCAATTTTACACTAAATACATTTTTATGTGAATGATGTACATTTGGAAGAGCTTAGATGTCAATGGAAATATTAGATCAACTTTTATGCAGATCCAGGAGACAAACATGTGTTGACTGTTATACAGCATAGATCCATTATAGAAGGTGAATCCATTTCCTTAACGATGAAAGAGAACATCTGACTGGGGATTATTCACGTAAATAATGCTCAAGGAATGGGGGAGTGGAGGTGGAAAATACAAGTTTAGGGATAATTTATTTTATACATGTCACATGGAAGTGGGAATTGATTTATGTTGATATTGACACTTTTATTGAACATTTTTGGATCATTTAGGCTAAAGATTCATTGAGCATTTTGGATTTTTTAGCAATGATTTTATTAGCACATACTGCTGGGGGTATGCTTTAATGGACTATGTGTGGAAAAAGTCTTGTACTTAGTGGAGCAATTGGTTAAAGAAGTTAAACACTTTCCCAACCTAGTGGTGATGGCTGGTTCCTTTTAAGCATATTATTATATATAAAATATTTTATTTGGTATAAAAGTGATATATATTTAAGTAAAACTATTTTGCTGTGAATTCATATTCATATGAATTCTTATGATGTGTTTAAATGTAAGATTTAGCTCTATTTTATTTTTACATTAAAATTCAATAAAACATGCTGACATTTACTTTACACAGAAAGGCTAATTTCTTTAACAAATTTTCATTTAATAATACAAGCAGAATTAGCCTTGCAGCAGCAATAAAATAGAAGAGAAGTTTATTATGAAACTGGTTAAAGAAATAGATGCCCACTAAGTTATAAAAACTGATAAAACCTTTGCTATAATTGTTATGTATCACAGTTTGGGTACACCAAGATAGTCAGTAAAAGAAATCCTTCTTGCTTTAGATAGTAAACCCAGAAATGTTGGTGTATAGCACAGATAGGGATTGAAATGCTATAGGTGTTTATTCTAACTTGCATACAGCCAACTTATATTTTTTGACCATCTTTACTGCAAATTATGGAAAACATGACTGTAATAGAATAATTAGAAATTTAGCTGAAGGTCTAGCATGATGGAAGAGAGTAATTACGAAAAAATAATTGTTGGAGAACAGGCATGGTTTCAATCAGTGAAAGAGTGGCAAACAAAAATATTTACAAAAATATGTTTCTCAAGTTTCCAGGTACAGAATCATTGGCCTGAGTCAGATTGAACCTAGTAGTTAATTTACTATGCTTTAGCAGAAAGATTGGATATCCACCTAAGCAAAGCATGCTTAAAGATCAAGAAGAGGATGTAAAGGAAAATTGGAGAGCATGTAGGATATAAACTGTGAAAAGGTAAATACCCACAGGTAATAATTCACACTAAGCAATAGACCCAGAAAAGTTTCAAGGCTGTGGAGTACATTGATCATAACCTTGCATGGATTTGAGAGTTTGAGATATACATTCTCACACATAGGAAGGGGTGCTGAGAAGTTCCTGGCTTTGCCCCCTTCCAGATGAAATGGAAAAATGAGTGTGGGGGTATATGACAGCCTTATATCTTAGTATGTAACTATGCAAATATCAGGTCTTTGCGATTCTTAAAACAGTTTTTTTTTTCAGTGAGACGCTGTTATAGCAGAGGCACAAGCAAGTTTCAAGTCATTGGAGTTACGGGCCATCATAAAGTTTTTGTTTCTCCAGGGAAAGTCAGCAAAGGACATTCACACTGAGATGTCACAAACACTGGGGGAGAAGTGTCCTTCCCACAGCACTGTCAAAATCTGGATATCTCGTTTCAAGACTGGGCATTTCACCGATGAAGATGAGCCCCGCAGTGGGCACCCCCCAACCTCAACTGACCCGGCAACCTGCAATGCTGTCCATGAGCTGATTATTGAGAACTGGTGAATGTCCGCAAAAATGACAGCCCAGATACTTGACATCTCACGGTAGCGTGTTGGGTTTGTTCTCACCACTATCCTAGACATGCGCAAGCTTTCAGCAAAGTGGGTGTTGAAATGTTTGAACAGTGATCAGAAGAAGGAACGAGTTGAAGCATCCAAAGCCGTTTTGACCCATTTTGAAGCTGCACAGGAATTTTTGGCTAGGTTAGTGACTTGGCTAGGTTAGGATGAAACCTGGCTCCACATCTATGATCCTGAAACCAAGGAACAGTCAAAGGAACTGCGCCACAGTGGGTCCCCGCAGCCGAAGAAGTTCCGAACCCATAAATCAACCAGAAAGGTCATGGCGTCCGTTTTCTGGGACAAAGACGGTATTCTGTTAGTGGACTACCTACTTCAGGGCTCTAGTATCACCAGACAGTATTATGCTAACCTCCTGGACCAGCTGAAGGAGGCAATTAAGACCAACCAAAGGACTTTAATTTGAACGGTCTAGAAAATCTGCAATTATGCTGTACTAAGTGCATCATTCTCAGGGGGGAAAATGTTGAATAAAAGTGTTATTTCATAACTCTGGCTCTTCTTTCTGGGCAAAGCCAGGAACTTTCCAGCACCCCCTCATACATATGTGCTTCCGTTTATGAAAGTGAACAAATACATCTCTGAATCAACTCTTGAAGACTAGGGAGTGAAATGATAGGATCATAGGTGAAGTAAAAAGATAAGAGGGTGAAGAAGGTCCTGGGGTGAAGAAAGTATGGTGTGATGCAAAGCATCTTCAGGGTAGTGCAACTAGAGAATAAAGTGTATGCAATGTCAAAACTTAATTATTCTCTTTGTTTTAGATAGAGTAGGGAATAGTAAACTGCCTATCATGTATTTTTTGCTGCCTATTTACCACTGGGGATAATTAGTTTCACCTTATGGTCTGGATGTGCAACAGGAAATGAAAACAAGTCTCTCCAAGGTGAACAAAATTCAAATGTTTAGTTGGTATAACAAGAGCTGTCCATTATTGTGGATTTTTATGGCTATTGTTCTGGTGACAACCCTAAAAGTTTAAATACCCTATAACTCTTCATTTGTGCAATAAAAACTTCTCCAAACAGAAATATAAACTTGGCAGAGGGGCTAACCCACCTTTATTTTATTTAAAAATACCTTTACCTTTACCAGGTAAGTAGATGTAACTGTTGGTAAGGTTACAAGAGCAAGTATAGTCTCTGCTGGTAACTACTAGAGTAAATTAATGTTGCATGATATTTTAGGAGTTAGGCTCTTTTCAGACTTTCTGTAAAAAACCCCATGGTTGGCAGCTCCGGGGCACATAACAAAACTGCTGCTATGCAAATTCAGGAGCAAAAAAGGAGGAAAAGCAACCATGCAGCAAAAGGTGACTTTCAGGTACTGCACAGAGATCCACTGCAACTGCATGGAAGCACATGCACAAAATAGTTGCCAACTGCTCTCTTTCATGAGCCAGGGGCACATGCGGTCAGCTGCATGTCTAAAATGGCCCTTATTATGATGGTACTTCTATGGAAGATAGAAGATAGCTGCAGATGTTTATTTAGGTATATTAGAAGACACTGCAATACTAATTGGGAGTGTTTATGTGACAAAAGAACTCCCTAAAACCATGCTCACATTTTGACTATCCTACAATTTGCCAGATTGCACTTTGTGTGATGCTATTTATGTATTTAGTTACAGTGTGCACTTGGTGTTGTACTGCTGTCTAGAGCAGCCTGTTCTTCTGATTTGATTCGGATTATTGGAGTTCTCCTTTATGGAAAAATGCAGAAAGCTCAGATCATTAGGTTGCCAGCACATTTCACTTGGAATCACACTTCAAAGTTTGATGTTCTGCTAATGGCTCACTATAATTCAGTATAGCAAGTCATCAGTGGAAATATCTTACCATTACTTTTAAACCGTCTTACAATTATTTATTTGCTGGCACCAAATCCACAGCTTGTTATCTTTACAGCTGTGTTCAGTGTATAGAATTTCACAAATTAACTTCAATCATTTTAACATGTATGTCACTGGCACCAACAAATATCAAGCGTCTCAGCAACCTAATTTAATTAGCATAGTTCAGCAGTTAGGTTGATAAAATAAAAATTAGTTGATGTGCAAGGCAACTTATAATACAGCCAAAAATAATACAGTTTTTTACTATTTAAATATGCAGACTTGTACTGTTCTACAAATGTTGGTAATAAAATTTCATTGCAACAGCTTTAGTAATCTGTTTTACAAGAATATTGTATATACGTACAAAGGAATATATGTTCCTATCAGTCCTTGGACCTGTTCTTTTTCCCGTACACCTTTTCCCTTGGTAAACTCATACTGTCCTTCGGATTACAATACCATCTGTATGCAGATGACACATCTCTTGGTACATTCTCTTCTGGTTCTCTTGGACTACTGCAACATTGTTTTCTCTGGTATTCCAATAACAAGACCCTACATTTTTTTATTATTATTATTACTATTACTAATATCATAATAATTATTAATAAACAATATTTATGTAGCTCCAACATATTACGCAGCTCTGTACATTGAATAGGGATTGTAAGTGACAGACAGATACAGTCACACAGGGGGAGGCAGTAACACTGCCCGGTATCTATCATGAATGCTGCAGCCAGACTTATCTATCTTTCTCCATGACTCCACGTCTGATGCTTCGTTTTCCAAATCTCTACATTGCCTTCCCCTTTCTCTACCTTTACTTGTCTTTAAATCACTCCACAACCCTTGTCCCACCTACGTTGCTGACCATATAAACAAATACACCCCTAACTGTCCTCTGTATTTCCCCAATGATCTACTATTGACTTCCCTTTGCACAGCTTCAAGACTTTTCCAAAGCTGCCCCCATTCTCTTGAAGTCTCTCCCCCCTCCCATTAGACTTGCTCCTATTTTCAACGTGATTAAACAAGCCCTTAAACTCACTTTTTCAGACTTGCCTACCCACTTTTATTTCTTTCTGAATCCATCACTTATTAGCTACCTTTCTATTCCTTAACTTATCGTATACTATGCCCACCCCCCACATCTTAGATTGTAGGCTCTATTGGCCAGTCCTGTGTCATGGTTTGTATTTGTCCATATATAGGTTGTCCATCTTCAGCCCCTAGTTATTTTACAACACTACATAATATGTAAGTATTTTATTATTAAAACGATACTCACCAGGCAAATGTCTAATAAATACTGATCAGCCAACACATTAAACCACAAGTAAAGAGAGTCCGTTAATAAAATGGAACTAAGCTAAACTGAGAAAAAAAATCACACCTTTAATTCTGCAGATCCCTTAATCCCATTGGAGATGTTCTTGCTTGGCACCACCATCTTTGTTGGTCTTCTACCTTCTTTTAACTATGTCACCCAATCTTGCACTGCGCAGACATGAGATTGGGTGATGTAGCCTGCTTTAAAAGAAAAAAAGTGTGTTAATCTTACTGTGCATACGTGTGATCACTATTCTTTTCTCCAATGTAGTAAAGTCCCTTCTGTACTGAGATAGGGCATGCGTGACATCTCAGGAGGCTCTGCGCTCCCATTCTGCCTTAAACGTTGAAGCATTTTAGACAGAGAGAGAGGTTTCAATTTTTTTTCAAAGAGGTGTTAAAGAAAAAAAAAGATGGTAAAGATTTTGCTATACATAAAAGGGTTGTCTACTCTTTTATGTAAAGTAAAAATCTTGGTGATAGGTCTGCTTTAATGGTGAAGTTTTGAAAGCAGGGAAAATGTTTAAATATAGGAACTCGGGCATCTTTGACAAGAGTCACATTTTCATGGCTAGATTCCTGGGTCATGTATCTTCAAAATAGAGGTCTAGGCAGTGGTTTAGGCGATTCATATGAAGGTTGTGTTTTTTTAGTAAGATTTACATAATTCCAGGTTTGCTGGATCACACATCTTCACTGATGAATGTATATCCTCCTTAGCGTTGGAGAGCTTTAATAAATCAGGTCCAATGTGTTGGTTGAATTAATTTAGTTGAGGTGCAGAAACACATCCATGATAATGCATATTATGCTGCACGTTAACCTTTCTAGCGGTAACCCCAAGTGTGACTCGGGGTAGAAAAAAGTTGCTGAAAGCGGTAAACCTATGGGAAGGTAAGTAAATACAGCGCTTACCTGAACCGCCAGCGTCCCACATCATCCATCAACATGATCCCTGTCTTCTTCCTTCTTCTTCTGGCATCTTCTGCACACGATGAGTCATTCAAAATCCATTTGTATTGCATTCAATACAAAATAACTGTATTGAATGCAATACATTGGATTTAAATGTGTAAAAGCAGTACATTGTTTTCAAGAACATTTATTTTACAGTATATATAATAGTATGAGTATAATATTTATCCTTTTTTTTAATTTTAAAAAATTAATAAATATAAATATATATATAAATATATATATATATATATATATGTGTGTATTTTTTTAATTTATTTAATTTCATATTTTTCCATGATTTTGTGTTTCAAACTTTATTATACTCATACTAATATAATATATTGTAAAATAAATTTTTATGAAAAACAATGTACCGCTTTTAGACATATAAAACCGGAAAGAAATGTACCGCTAGGGAGCTCATTGTACTTTGCGTAAAGACATTTTATATATTTAATATATGCATTCACTTTAATGGTCTGTGTAACACATCAGAATTCACAAAAAAAAAACTTCCTACACTACTATTTTGGACAAAAATGCATAACTGTGTGCTAAGGTTTATTGCAATCCATGTGTATAATGTGTTGCAGTGACATGTGTAAAGAGCACAATGAAGTACTGGGAATACAGCCTGGAGAAAGTTTCTTCTAAAAGGTTTGCATTTATGCTGCAAATAAGGCAAACTGTATGCTTGTTACTTTGTGTCTGTATAGCATAAAGATTTTCCTTTTTTTTCACATGACACTTTGCAAATAATTATTATACTTGTGGCCATAACATTTCTGACAAAGGGATCTGATAAACAGATTCCAAGATTAAATTCTGCATTCTAATAATATTGTACCCTGTTGCATTGTATAAAGTTTTCATCAGCAGCAAACTGATTAAAATCTCAGGAGCCCATACAGCTGAATACAGATGAAAGCATTATGCCATGTGTCAGTCAAATGATTTTTAATACAAAATTTAATAAAATAATAATATTGTTTTCTCCCTTTTTAGAAAACTTAAAAACAAATATCTGGGAAGAAAATAGTTTTCCAATGAATTTATTCTGTCAAAGAAAAAAAATGATATCTTTAGTTCATGACTTATATTTTAAAGTTTTTGCACTCATTTATTTGTGGCTGAAGCTCCAGGGAAGAAGTCAATGGATTTCAGAAAGTCAAAAAGAAAAATAGGTGTTATTATACTTCTTGCTTGTCTACTAAATGTTCTAGTAGAATACACAGCTCACATTGCAGGCAGATCAAACTGACATCAAAGTGTTATGTGTGTCCATAGTGATGTGTATTTAGGTTTTCTTATAAAACATTGTAGAAAATACAACTGGAAAATCTAATGAATGTCCTCTGATAGAAATGTGCTGTGTCATTACTTAAAAAGTAAAGTGTATTTATTATTTTTTTAGTTTTTGGATAGAGTAGGGTTTCCCTGAAATAACTAAAAACCTGCAGGGGCTATTTTTTGCTGTGTGTCTTACCAGGGATTTTTCCTTTTACTTTCTGTCCTGGAGATGCAATTCCCTTTCTATGAAAAAATAACACAAAATTGATATACAATTGAATAAAATATGCAATGTTCCCGAATAATTTACGTGTATGAAAAAAAAAGCTATTATATGGATAAACACATTGCATCCTTATTCTAGTGCCTTGACTTAAACGCTAAGTACATATATTTGAGCACAACATAGTTTGATCTGGTATGGGCTTTACTAGCAAACCAAAGTTAGACTGTCTAACACATGGTGGTGAAGACTGAATGGGAAATCCGCAGCCTCCTGACATACATACATCACATATCACAGAAGGCTGCTAAAAAAAAAAAGTGACGTGCATGCATGAGTTTAGCACTTTTTTTGTTTTCACATTTCATAAAAACTCTTTCTGCACATGCCAAATCTCTTGCACATGCGCACTGAGATTGGCACTTTTTAACATATACAGAAAGTCACGTTGCCTGATCTCGAGCCTGTGCAGTGTAAGATACAGGGATGTCACAAGAAGAAGGAAGAAATCACAGGAAGATGGCAGCACCCACTTTCCAGCCCACGTAACAAAGAAGAGGAAAGACGAGATGGTGCGGGACAGATTGAATCAGGATCACTAAGGGATCGATAGATTTCGAATTGGAAAGGTAAGTTCTAGTTTAAATGGAGTAACTTTTTTCAAAAGTGGCAAACGGATACAAAAGTGGAGATAGGGTATTAAAAAAAAAACTTGATTACCATTGTGGCCTATAGCTTTACCCAATTTTAATGAGGCATATGTTATCTGGTGATTTATAAAGTGGCAATCAAGTCGATCAGATGACTTGCCTTGCAGTACTGGTGTCTTGGAATAAATCCATACCGATACAATCCTCATACTTGTGTGGGTTTACTCCAGGCACTGCCACTCACCTGTTTACAGAATGGACAATTGAGGGTATACCTGTTTATGCTTGTATATTTATAGTGAGTATATTAAATAGATTTTGCCTGCTCAATACTTCATGTAAATGGTGGCCATGTACCCTAATATGTGCTATAAAAAGTTACCACTGTATAAACAGAAAATGTAATAAACAAAAAGTGCTCCATACCAACTCTCCGAGTCTAGCCCAAATCATAATAGAATTATTCATGTGTGTTCATCACTCACACTGTCCAGCAAGAGAATCCTTCTAATTCTTTTCTGCTATATTCCTTATCCAATCTATATTCACATTTATAAATGTGTTTCTGCCATCACTCAGTGAGCAGTTTGGTCCGGCAGCAAGCTATTTCTGCACAATAAAATGTCCTTTGTCAAGGAAAGTCATTTGTCATCTGGCTGAATTAAAGGTTTCTAAATTCTAAGCAGGGAAAGATCATTAGAGAGCAGAGGGAACATCCTGTGTGCCCAGGGGTGTTAACAATATTCATGATTAACTACAATGGATTGCAGTCTACAGTCACTGTGCAATCTCAAGTTTTCATATCCGTGTTTACTACTAAACAACTTTTTAAGTGGGTTATATATTCATATTTATAGTTGTGGTTTTGGCAGTGTGATACCAGATTAATACAGAAAACTGTATTAAAAGACATCTCCAGCCAAAAAAGGTAATTCTCCAGATACAAACATGCATATTTGGACTTTTACACGCGTTATAAGTGCAGTGCTTTGCAAACACAAATAATAAAGCAATATTTCAAAATAAATACTGTGAATTCATACAAAAATAAATTTTTATGAGAGTAAATAAGAGTGGCTAAAAGTAATCAGTGGGTTTAATTAACTAAAGAAACGGAGTCCGTTTGCTTTGCAAAATAAATGTACATTGAGATGGAAAAAGTGAACTTGAAAAGGTGAAGCTGTGTTCACTGTGCTGGAAAAAATATTTATTTATTTTTTCAAATTGTCCTCACATGTGATTGGATATCATTGAACACAGGTTTATCTTATTTACCTTAATTTACTTTGAAAAGTAAACATACAATTTTCAAAGTAATCTTTAAAGCGTACCCAAACCAAAAAAGGGTGAAGCACCGCCCCCTTTGAATGAATTGGAGCGCAAAGCCTCACGGGATACCTGTGTCAGACCGGAAGGCTCTGGCATGTGCAGTGAGATTGGCAAATTTTTTTTTCATCCTACGTCACCCCATCTTGCGCCTGGGTCGGTTGACGTAGGATGAACAACAGAAGGAAGAGCAGAAGATGGCTGCGCCCGGAGCTCCAAGTCCAGGTGGGAAGTCGGGACGATGCGGGACCTGATGCAGGATACCCGTGGAGGGATCAGAATGCCCTGTGGGATTGAAGGTAAGTGTATTTTTTTTTGCTGTTTTCAGTTTTGTTCCACTTTAATACTATATCCAAGTCATTGCCCCTGATTCATCAAGCAAAATCGGATTATCGGTCGCGCATTCGTATTAGCGATCCGGAATCGTGCGCGATCGC
>NC_092871.1:24924575-24942043 GCF_032062135.1 Pyxicephalus adspersus
GCTAATTAATTGCTATGATCTCACCATTGTGCTTAGATCCTCCTTAATTGCGCAGCTGAAATGTAATTGCCTTAATTGGCAGATTCGTGACCCCTATTGCGCATGGCAGGAATCCGGCCGGCATTCAGGATGCGAGTGTACGCGCGCACTTGAGTCCTGGACCGCGGTAATTTCAATGATGAATCAGGGGCATTGTCTTATGCTCTAACCTGGTTTACATGGAACAAAAGTGAAGAAAAGGGTATGTGTGGGTGAAGATGTGGGTTTTAAGGGGTATTTTCTTGACCTTGGTGGGCAATCTACCACATGTATGGAACCAATACCTTTGACAATAAGTTTAGAAGCATAATTTTAAGTTATTCAATGATGGAGTGGCTTGGAGGAGAGACTTCAGAGGACTGATCCCACCAAAGACGCAGGGCTACCGGAGTGATTGATAAAGTATAAGTTATTTTAATGTACCCTTGCAGAAAAACGTGTAACTTTTGCAGTGTGTGTTTGTGTGTGGGGGAGCTCCATTGCAATGGTAGTTTTTAGAACTACATCTTTTTGTTGATATACTTTATTATTTTATATTTAAAACTCCAAGGCTATTGTACTACTGTATGTCCAGTAGGTACATAACAATTTAATACCATAGCTGCATAGGAATATATTTTTTTTGCGGAAGCCTATCTTCATCTATTTGACAAAAATATCTAAGTAGGGAAAAAATGAAAATTTGGATTCATGGTTAGTTTTGTAAACTTTTTAATTCATGAGTAGTCTTTTGTTTTATAATTTTCTATTACAATTTTTATGTTAGCTGTCATCTAGAATTTTTCCTCTCATTTGCCTTTGCAGATTGGCCCTAAATAATTATATCTTATATGTGTAGACAAATCATTCTAATGAATTTAAAAGTGCATTTGTGCAATTAATATGTACTGGGAACTTTATGACTTCAGCACAAGTTTGCTTTTTATAACACTTCAGACACTTAAATAATTCTGTCAAATTCCAGTGCTGCTATTAGCAATTATTCCACATGGGTCGTTACTCAGGAAGACAACGCAAAGCTTTTAAAGCAATGAACTTTTTAATTTATATCAAATTTAGTTCATATATACCAGTATTTCTGCAATGATACAAAATTTGATTACATTTTCTGACAACTCTTCAGTGTTGTTTTACAATGCTTGTATTTCAATAGTTTATATTAAATTTCAAGCAAGGGAAATACAATGAAATAAAGATTGACAAGATAATACCAGTCAATTATGTAACAGAATGAATAACATGGTATTAGTATTTACATTCTTGCATAGGATGATTGAAGCATAGGATTGTTGAGTGAAAGTGGGGTACCATCTGAACAATCCAGGAAAAAAATTGAAGCAAGATTGATTACAGAAATGCAATAGCAAAAACCCTAACCAGTTTGACTGTCTGATGTCCAAAAGGGGGAAAACATTTTAGGAGAAGGAAAATCTAAAGGTTTTCCAAAGATCTAAGGGTAATAAAAGAAAAGAGAAAGGGGAGAGATGACCCACTGCAAAACAAATACATTATGAGCAAGCTAAATAACCAATCTGAGAAACCCAACGTAAGGCCCTGGTCCAGCAACAGTACTCGCCAGACACCAGTCCCCCAACCTAACGCCGCACTCTTCAACTATAGCAAGCATCCGCTCCGCCTCGGGAAACTGGTTGTGTTTCCCAGCACGCAGTTGCCTCCAGAATTAAGTGTGCAAGGCATGTTGTCTGGGAAGGGGCTGGCAGAGGACCAGGAACCTACAGATAAGCAGTACCAAGATTCCAAAAAAAGACAGTCCAGAATACAGAGCAAGAGGCTATACACAAGTAATCCATCCACCAGACGAGGCACCCAAGGGCAAACACAAGCAGAGTCGGGGTCACAGGCAAAAGTCGGGGTCAGTCCAGGCAGCTTAAACTTACAGGGTCAGTAACAAGCAAGGTCAGCAGTAAATCAGAAGAATAACACACCAGCAGCAAGTTAGCTCAGGTTAAGGCTACAACAGGCACTGCTGACTGGAAGCAGGAAGGTTTTAAAGTCCCATCAGCCATTGGCAGCGCAGGATGGAGTCAGGAACTAATCTGCCTCTGAAATCCCCTTCAGCTGTGCACAGCCTCTCAGTGTGTGCTGGGGATGCCGATAAAATACATTCCAGGCTGCATGGCTAAAAGGAAGCAGGGACTGCTGCTTTATTAGTTTTCCTTGCTGCTGCAAATAACATCTCTGGACAGAATAAACAGTGTTTGATACTCCAATGGTGCACAGGATGGGATCACCAGACAGAAAAGCCTCTCCTAACACCCAATTTCATCAAACATGATAAAGTTGAGAGTACAGGTTAGCTTATTATTGGTCATTATCTAAATCAATTTAGTAGTGATAATATTAGGAATAAAGTAGGTGATCTGAAACATTGAGCTATAATTAAAAAAGCCACCAGCAGTATGTGTCCTTATCAAACATAAGGAATGTTTAGGGATGGGTAAATCTAATTTACTAAAATGAGCACATTCAGCAGATTAAGTAGTTGAATTTAAGTCTTTGTGTAAAAAAAAAAAAGCAAAAACCTAATCCCAAAAACTGGACACCACAGGACACAGCCACCAAATGTGTGCCATGGAGTCTGTACAATGCTTGTTTGAACAGAGATACATACTCTCTAATGGAAATTATTGAAACAAAGTTTAAGAAAGGTTTTATTTTAAGGCACTAGAACAAGTGGGTGAACATCTCAAAAAATGAACTAAAAAATTCATTGAAAAGTATCACACCTAGTAATCATATAGTTTAAATTCCTCCATGGACTTTAAAAGGGAGACCAGATTGACATGGCTGGCTCTTACTTCCTGTGGTAATGAAGGGGCCAGTGGGAAGAACTGCAATGTACAGAAGGGTAGGTAAGTCTGTGGACACACTGAGCAGTGTTGGATTACCAACAGTTCTGTGGATCATCAACAAGAGTTTTACCATGTACATCAGAAAAGTATGTATATAAAATATTTTAATCTGTTGTAAGAGTATTACTTTACGCTTCAGTCACAAGAGACATGTTGGCTCTCATGTATGATCACATAGTGAGAATTCTAGGCTGTCTCCGGCTCTCATTAATTTTAAGTCACTTACCTAAAACAAGTAGGTGGCAAATGAAGAGACTCATACTTTACATCTAAGTTAAAAACCTTGATCTGTGCACAATCCAATCCAAGCTTTGGTACTAACAGGAATTCTGACCAAGTCAGAATAAACATGCCTTCCTTCACTTGGTAGATTCTTTATACAGGGAAGTGGGTTCCAGAGGGATTTAGCCACCTCTAGCCTTCAAGCCAATGTTTAGCTGAAACGTCATTTCCATGTATCTCCAGTTGTTGCACCTGCTATGTTATCTTACATGTTTTTGCCACAGAATGTTTTTACATAGTGCCCTTTAGAGGTAAAATTAACATTGGATTACTGTTCCAATCAAAGCTTTACTAAGGAATTTTCAAGAGATACAATCCTGTACTTTTCTAGTAAATAGTGACCAGGTTTCAACTTGCATTGTTGAAGAGTTATAGGTACTTATTCCTAATAACTTTGAAGAAGAACTTTGCCATTCTTATACAGGTATCTTTCCTTCTCCACTTGGAGTGCTTTAAACCCACAACATTCCAACGGGTCAGAACAATTTCAGGTAGACCTTTTATTTTATTTATTGAGATACAATTCCTTCCTAATACAGGAACACTACAACAGCAGTCTCTACTCTTTTTTTCGAACTCGCTTCAGCTGACTGTCCACCTTCCTGAGTTCTCTCTGTACTCCCCTTCTGAAGGATTTAAGCCTATTGATATCAAACAGTTTTGAAGAAAACTCTCTACTTTGAGGAAAAGTGGTTATTTTCTTCCTAATCCTCCAAAACCCCCCAATCCTTCCATGTATTCTTGCTTTGAAGGATTGAAAATAGGAAAAAAGAACCATCGACGTCCTTTTTTGATAAGCAATACATGGAAGCTGTTTATATCACCGTGTTTCATGCCACCAATATTCTATATTTCTAAGGAACATCATAATGATTGTACTGATTGAAACCCTGATTTATGGTCTGCTGTTTTTAAAAAGGTTTGAGGATAGGAAAGAGAATCTAGCCCTTTATATCGTAAGGGTTTATTTATTCCGTAAATGAATATTTAAACTATACTGAACTTTTGTTGTGCATGATCTGCCTAACTATTCTAATGACATTTTCATCACCCCCATGTTGATCCCTGATGAAAAATTACATTTTTTAATTATGAAATCATTCTCTAAACTGCTATCCTCTCTGTCTTGTAAATTGTTCCTTAAACTATCTTTACATCACAAAGAGCCAACATGCTCGTTAATCCAGTATTTATTTAAATTAGATTAATCTATTCTTCTAAGTCCTGTCTAAATGAATTTGCAAATGAATAATAATATATTCAAATTAATTAATGTTCTTTTTTTCAATGTACAAAGCACAGAGAAGATAAAGAGACACTATCGCTTCTAATTTATTTGTTTACCATACCTAAAACCTTCAAATAAGGCATGAGACCAGATTAATTAAGTAATACAGTGGGGTGCAATGCTTGAAAAAGTGCTAAAATAGGAAACAGACCAGAAAAATACTGTTTTTTTAGAGTTGGATGATTCCCTGCACCATCAATGGCTTAATTCCCTTCCTAAATGGATTCCACTTAGTAATCTACAGATCAATTTTTTTATATCTTAATACAGCTGATTGCAGTCTGACGTGTGTAGTATGATCTTTCTCCAAGGTTATCTTTTTACCATAGGCATTGGTAAGTTGTTATTTATATAGAAATGTGCTAAGCCACTACCTTACAATTAGAAGTAGCGTTCTTAGCCTTCCATATGCTCAATCGATTTGCAATCAGGTTGTCTATCTATTCTATCAGATAGGTAGCCCAAGGACCAAATGAAGAAGCATGCATGGCAAGACTGCTGTAATTTGCAAGGTAGTAGCTTCTCATTAGTCTGTAACAGAGAATGCAGTTACAGGCAGAATCTCCATGAAGTTATAAAATATTCACACATGAAAACTGGTGAGATAGGATGCTAAACATACTGAAAAAATACATTTATTTAAAAAAAATACATCCAAAAGTTCATTTTAATAGGTTCTAAATAGTTAAATGAAGTTGAGTATAATGCTGGTATCCTATTATAAATGATCTATATATTGGTGAATAATTAAAAAGGTTAGTATGTCAGTATTAATGTATTTTAATTTAGGTAGGTGTACAGCTGTGCATGGCCTTATACTACAGTGCTATTTTATATATTTACCCTTATTAAAGCAAGATCCAAAGTTTTCAGTTATATTGATTTTTTACTTTAAACTCAAATAACTCAAGGTCACAATGTATGTATAATGTTACATTGTTGATTCAAGAGCCTCCCCTCTATCTTGTCTTTATCTTTAACAATTTTCAGCAAATACTATAGATTGTTTTAAGAAAAGGCTAAATGCTTTTCTAGAAGCACAGAAAATACCTGGGTATTAAGGCTTTTAAGGAAAGATTACAGACTGTTCATACAGGGAACATCCGATCGACTCATGGGATCAGGAAGGATTTTTTTCCCCTGTTGGAGCAAATTGCACTAACCAAATTGCATTTTTTTGCCTTCCTCTGGACCATGAGGAAAGTACCTTACCCAAAGGAAGCTAACATATAAACTAGATATTTTGTTGTGCCTGACCTGTAGTATTAGGTTTTGCATACAGGTAAAATAAAAGACAAAGGCAGGTCTTTTGTGGCACAGTGATTGACTGTGTATGTATTATTTATTTAAATAGAGTTGTTCAGGTCTATTTTAGACATAACTCCACTGTGCTAGAACCTTCTGCTAACACAGTCCTACTATTCTAAACAAAGTGATTACTTGAACAGTGTCAAAATATTTACAAACCAACAGATATGTAAAACAAAATTGTTCTCTGACACGACACATTTTGCCAAAAAAATGCTTCCTCAGGGGGTTTGAGAATGCAAAATTGTATCTGTCGATGTTTCCCAAACTCCACATTGCAATGTGAGATAAAGAGAACCAATTGCAAGAGTTGTGATTAGTCCATCATCTGCAGTAAATAATTAGTTTGGCTGTTTGTCCAAAGACCTGCATAAATGTAAAGTTGTTGGGAATATGTTCACCATGGAAATGATTTACCATGGAGGAAACTGTGTCATAGGTTTTTAGGTATACAATGCTGGTACAGTGTCTTCCGAGGATAATCAAACCGGTATTTAATAAATACGTCGGGATGGTTAATCTTTGGGTACTGATATGGCTGTTATGTTCAGTTCAGACTTTTTATACTTTTCCAAGGGAAATTTTTGATTTCAGCGAACAGTGCTGAAAGGTTGGTACAGTAATGAATCACATACATATATCCATATTCGTCCACACAGGAGGGGGGGGGAGAAGACAGCCAGGTAGTTTTCTTCTTTAGAGGGGGCTTATGACCTAATTGACCACTAGCCATTAGCAAGAAGCCGCAAAAGGACTTGTGCAGCTGATGGTTAGTTGTAAATATTTTGACACTGTTCAAGTAATCACTTTGTTTAGAATAGTCGGACTATGTTAGCAGAAGGCTCTAGCACAGTAGAGTTATGTCTAGAATAGACCTGAACAACTCTATGTAAATAAATAACACATACACAGTCACTGTGCCCCAAAAAACCTTTCTTTCTCTTTTCTTTTACCTGTTTGCAACACTTTCTCTGGACCAACTCCATAGGGGTTTATATCTGGGATATGTTTATTTCCCTACTGGTTGAATTTGGTGAACTTAGGTCTTTTATCAATCTAACCTACTATGTAACTTTTAGAAAAGGGTCTTAGGGTCTTTATTTGCCCTGGCTTTGGTGCACTATAGTCAAATATGTCACGGGAGTGTAAAATTAAATTGCAGTTAGTTGAATTTAAAAGTTGAATTTAGTCAGACAATATTGTTCAAATGTTCCACTCAAAAAGCAGACATAACTGTCCATTCTGAAATTTACATTTACAGTCATGTATGTAATAAGTATGTAAAAGCCCCATGAAAATGACTGACCATTTTTTTTATAATTTAACTATTAAAAACAGGTAAAGGACATATACCTAAGTAAAACCCAAGACAATTCTGCATTTCAAAATATCAATAGATGAAATGGTGTTTTGTGGAAAATATAAGTATACTCTTGGGTTCATCAGCTGGAATTGTCCCATTAAACTGAAATTTCTTCTTGTAGACAGTTTGCTACTTCCCACTAATGTTTGTCGACTTGACTTGAAAATGAAAATTGAAGGTCAAAATCTTAAAAACCCTTTTATGCATAATGTTTAATTCACAATATGTGAATGAATTGATGGGTTTTCTTCAGTGAAGTACCCATTTTAAAATCCCCTAAAACATTTCAAAGACATTTAAATCAGAGCTTTTACTAGGTCAGTCTATTCCGTACATTTATTTACTGTTTTGAGCCATTTATGATCATTATTGTGTTGAAAGATCCAGTTTAGCTTCAACTGGAAAATTGTTTCACATTGTCTTAAAGCAAAATAGAAAATACCTAAATATGTTTACTTGTATTGTGGACAATACAACTTTATTTTTGATTTTAGAGTTCATAGATCATAGTTCATAAATGTTCCAGAAGGTCTTTTCCTATATGTTTCATGGCAAAATGTAGTTCTGCTTTATGTTACTTTTGAACATCTAAGATTTTTTTTCTTAACATACCTCCTATGCAGTAGTAATTGGTGCAACCTCTTTGTAATCATAAATGCATACATTTTGATTAAAGGGATCCAGTTGTGTGAATTTTGCAGGTCCATGTGTTTCAATGGCAGTAATTGATTCCCACCAGTGAATGTTTGAGGGAATGCCATATTCCGTTTTATAAATAGAGTCCCAATCGTTGTAGGAGTTACGTCCAGATCTTTTTTGAGGTTCATGGAGCATCAAAAAGTCAGCTCTTGATGTCTTTTTGGGTTCCTCTCCTGACACACTGCTTATGGTGCTTCTGTGGCTTTGCCTAGAGTCTGGGCCATGACCAATCTGGAGACAGCTAACCTAACTTGTCTTGGTAATAAAGGCATAGTGGTGGAATAGTAAAGGCTGTGCACCCTGCTGCTGTATAAGGTTTTTCAGTGTTCCATGCCTTGAATCCTGCACTTCTTTTGACGGTCATGTTCACTGTAAGCCCCTCAGTATCTGTGACCTCCGTGGATCTTGTGACCCCTGTTGCTCCTATAAGCTCTGTGCTTCCTGTTGCCACCTTGCTGTGCGTTCTACTGACCCCTCATGCCCTTTGTTGCTTTGTACTTTAATTCACTTCTGCCTGTTACTGAGTTTGCCTGTTTGCTCCCCACCCTAATCTTTAGCTTGTTCCTAAATCCGAGATTGTGGGTCATTTTGGTACTTGACTCTAGGAGTCCAATACTCTTTACACCTTCACACATTCCTCAAATGTTTATATGAAACTCCACCCCATGGACAAGCCATTTCCTATACATTTTAACTCCTGTGTGAGATAGCATGCCAGCCCTGGTCATAGTCCATTCTCATGTAAAATCTATGTCACATTTTATGTATGTATGACACATGTATATTATTTTCCTTTCTGTGAAATGAATGACTTCAAACATTTTGATGAGCTTTTTGCATTCCTTGCAAGACTTCCAGGCATTCAAAACCATCCCTGGGGTTTTAGAGAGCTAATTTGATCTTGAGATCATGACACCACATACATCAATGAAGAAAAGGCCACCAGATTCTTGATATCTGAGGTTTAGTTATAACAACTTTGTCCGTAATACTTAACATGGAGGTTGATGTGTAATCTGGAAAGCCTGATTTCAATTTAAAAGATTCGTAGCGGCGAAGTGAATGTTCATGTAATTTGGGGCATATGGTTAAAATGTGTTTACATCATATACCCAATCTCGTTCAGGGTACGTCCTTTTTTTCCAATTTCCTTTGTACATAATTGGGTATTTGAACTGAATACACTTTTACCTTATTTACTAAACATGTACATTGCTAAACAAACAAATGCATCTCAGTTTGTTTCAAATCTTTTAGTAAGTCAATTCTAATCTCATATAAGCACTTTCTGTTAGTAGCACTGTATAATGTTCTATTTACTTTTATGTAAAACATAATCATATATATTTATAATATTATCAATATGATTGTTACTTTATGGTGTTGTACCAAGCAGAACGCACGCTGCAAAGATTGTGTGATTATAATATATGGGAGAACATTGCATTCCTTTTTTAATCATAGCTAGAGAGAAGTAATTTTAATAAATGTACAACAGTGATATATGTGTCCCATCGCCAGCAAAATAAAACAGCAAAAAATGTATCTAAAATAAAATGCAGTGTAATTTACAAATGACATAAGAAATGCAATGGCCTCTAGTTTAGAAAACTACTATTCATTTTGTTGTGTGAGCCACTTGTTCTAATAATTAAACACATGCACACACACATATATGTATTATTATTATTAATAAATCTTACAATAGAAGGTAATGTCAAGGAATTATTAAACATAATAGTCGTTCATCATTTTACAAGTTTGGGTATTCCAGTGCAACATGGATTTTATTATTTCTGTTCAATAAAACCATCAAGTCCAAAGCATGATCTTCAACTCCTATCATATGTTTACTTCTGCCTGTTTGTGTCCAGACTGGAAAGAAATAACTCTATTGACCACTTTGGAATGGCTCAAAGTAAAGAAAAAAACAAAATTATGAGTTGTCAAAACAGATAAAAAAAATATATAACTCCCTGTTATATATTTAGATAGGACATATAGAAAAACACCCCAAATGAACACAGGGAAAAAACACAAATAAATAAAACAAATTTTTTTTAACCTGCTGTAGCTTGGTTGGCAATGATCATGAGCCAGCAAACCTTGAATGGATTGAAAACATTTGCCAAGTAATAGCAAATAGTGTTGAAGAATTCCAGCTTTAATAACTCAGGCCCAAAGTAGTTCCGAGTTCCGATCTGCAATTGGAATAGCTCCAATCTGAATCAGAGTCAAGTATACAAGTGTCATGTAGGTCTAGGTCAGTTTTTCCTCTGATGGGTTCATGGCTGGCTCATAACAATAACAGCAGCAGAGCATACCTCTACAATGAGCGTATATTGTAGCATAAGCATATATGACAAGGTGACAATGAAGGAGCGCAGTGTTTTCTAATATATTATATTCAGAAAAATCACAAAACTGCACAATATTAAAATATATAACAATTATTATAGTAATTATAACAATATTAAACAGCTCAGGGGTTTATAGGTACCCTTTTACCTTTAACCTTTTGACCAACAGGAGTCATTTGCTACAAAATGTTATAATAAAAATGCGTATTTACCAATATATTAAAATCAAACAAACGGCATCTAGCTAGGAAAAAAATTGTAACTTCATTGCTATAATATTGTTAGCCTATTTGCTACAGTGACATTACATTTGTTTACTCTCTGTCCTAGAATTTAAATATCACCTCTCCAGTAAAATAAATATAGAAAGCAGTTAAAAAAATATATCTTTTGAGTGTTAAAATCCATAACACTCAGGACAGCATATCTATCAAGGTGTAATGGCGTTCTAGTCAATTGCTATGAAAGTTAGTACAACTGCGTTATTAAATAGAATTATGTGCAAATATAATATAAGCTAAACGAAACAAAATGAGGATTGTGTTATGTACAGAAGTAGTCCCCTAGGAGTTTAAACCAGGATATAAAACCATTGATTTCCATGAGTACATTAATACTTGAAAGTTTTTATTTGTATCTGTTTTACAACATTTTGAGAGTTACTGCTCTGTTAGAAATGCTCAGCAACTAAATATGAATATATATATATATATATATATATATATTTATATATATATATATACCGGTATATCCAGCACAACACAACAATAATACCAAATTCTTAGGTTTATATAGATATTCTTAATATTAATTCAAAAGATATATAGTAAAACAATCACATTTACAAAACAATTACAATTTGAAATTAGGGAAAAAATAGGTAATGAAAATGTGAAATAAAAATATATTAAACTTTTATATTTACAAGTAATGTATTTTAGGATGCAGATTTTCATAATAGGTCCCACTACATTACACCTCCATTTATACTTAATGCAGCAATAAAATTACTAAATATTACAATAGAGATCTAAATTATCCAGAAAGTTTGCAGCTGCAATCTGCATTCACTCATACACACAAAAAATAAATAAAATGGGCTAGGAAGAGGTATCCATTGAGTCTACAGTTTAGTTTTTTGTGGTAATGGTGGGCACATCAAAAGACACTACTATAAATAATTCCAGTGCATTCAAATCTATCAAATAAGGAATTAATAAATAAATTTAAAAAAAGATCAAAGAAAAGTTGAAACAAAAATAAAATATTGCCAAACTCAGTACAGAACAACCCAAAAAATTAAATTACAATATGCAGTAAAATAAAGTGGAGCAATGAATAATATGGCACCACATGCATGCATGGGAAAACAGATTATACATTTACGACTGTAGCCAAACAACATTAAATAGTAATTATATTATTTCAAATGTAAAAGCAAAATGCAAATCAGCTGCGTAATGTTATGAATAAATGCATCATTTACTAATTAATATCTTCATTACTAAATGAAAGCCTTCAAAGAAGAAAACCAGCATAGAGAATAGATAAAGGAGGAAAAAGGAAAAAAGATAATATTGGAATAAATAGCATTGCTGTGTGCAAAGCATTAGTTTGATATCACAGATTTTCCATTTTTTATAAAACTTTGCTAAGGGAACGACTTATTCTCATTTAGTAAACCAATCTCACAAAAGTTGTGTCTGTAAGATCTGTAAGAACATGAAGGGTTTAGGGAGGGGGGTTTTGATAATCTAATTATTGGGTCCATAGAACCACATCCCTCTTAACAAAAATGTTTGGAACATTACTCATGGGACTTTTTTAAAGTATCAATATTAAAATTTCAATATTGAAACTTTACTTGTGCAAAATAGTAAAACATATTCATAAAAAAATCAAAATAGCAAATTTTCCTCAATTAACGCATTTCGCATAACTTGCTTCATCAGGAGGAACAATCTTTAAAAGAATCTACAATGGGACAAGCCTTTATTTAAAACCTATACAGAACACAACAACAATGAACATGTTAGGGGATGCTCAGCTGTCTGGCAACTCTGTGCTGTGCACCATCGCAATATGAAACACTGTTTATTCTGTCAAGCAATGTCATTTGCAGCAGCCAGAAGAACTAAGATAGCAGCAGCCCCTGCATTCCTTTAGACGTGCAGCCTGATGTATTTTTGGCATCCCCAGCACCACTCTGTAAGGCTGTGCACAGCTGAAGGGGATTTCAGGGGCAATTAGCTCCTGACTCAGTCCTGCACTGCCATTGGCTGCTAGGGCTTTATAGCCTCTCTGCTCTCAATCACCAGTTCCTGTTGTAGCGTATAGCTGGGCCAATCTGTGCTGGAGATTTCTCATCTGATTTATTGTTGCTGACCTTGCCTTTTTCTGACTTTTCTGACTCTCTGCCAGTTTAGTCAGCATGGAACGTCCTTTTGCCTGTGACCCCAACTCTGCTTGTGTTTTGTCCCTGTGTACTTTGTTTGGTGGACGGATTTTCTGTGTATGACCTCTGCTCTGTATTCTCGACTTTGCTCTGTTGGAATATTGGTACGGCTTTGACTGTGGGCTCCCTGCTGCCAGCCCATTACCAGACACCATCCCTTACGCAGTCCTGGGGGCAACCGAGTGCTGGGAGACATAACCAGTCTCCCGAGGCTGAACGGGGGGTTGCTATTGGTGAAGACTGCGGTGTTAGATTGGGGGACTGGTGTCTGGTGAGGTCTGGTGCTGAACAGGGCCCCACAGAACATCATAGAGTTTATACCACTGTTTTATCCAATGTCTATTCTTGGTCGGAATGTTACAGAGAATATATCAGTGCTACATGTTGTGAGGAAACACCAGAGACCAGGATGAGGGACCACCAGCAGGCAAATAAGCAGTTTCTATAACTGTTCACAGCCTAAATCAATGAATAAATGCTCCTTAGGCAGTATATGCTATAAAATAATAATAGCCATCAACTAGCACTATAGTACACGCAGGCATGGCTCCAAGACTTTTCTAGAGGTGCCCCAACTTTCTGGAACGGTCTTCCTCGTCCTATTCGGCTTCCTCGTCCTAGACTCCTGTATCACTGTCTGTATTAGTCTGTCATTTGCAACCCCTATTTACCCCTATGCGCTGCATAATATGTTGCTGCTATATAAATACTGTTTATTAATAATGATAATAATAATAATAATATACTTTCTACTCAAAAGAGCACTCAAAACCCATTTTTTTAAACTTGCCTACCCGTCTTCTTATGTCTTTTGAAACCCTCACTACTTCCCACCACTACATATCTGCCCTCCTATTGTTTGTTACGTCCCCCACCTCCTAGATTGTGAGGCCCTTTGGGACACATATCCTCCTCTCTGTCATTTACAACCCCTATTTAATGTACAGCGCTCCGTAGTATGTTGGTGCTATATAAATCATATAAATAATAGTCCTCATCACCAACATTTGCATATACATTGCTTCACATATAGGTGACCCTTAATATTACTAATAGAAAACATCAATTTTACAACCTTTATCTAGACTTTATTGGCAAAGGTCGTTAGTCGTTCGTTTCCAACGATAAATATTGCCTGTGTGTAGGCAACTTACTTGTACAAATCTTTTTTGTTTATAGGCTCCTTGTCTCAAGCTGAAATTTACATACAGAAGTGGACAACTCCTTAAAAAGCTACTTGGAACAAGGCATACAAAGTGACAAAGTGCCAGTTCTTTAGCTACCCCTTAGGGAATCCTGTTTTATTAACAATTTCATATATTTCTAATCTAAAACAGCAATTAATAAATTAAAAATAAATAAATAAATAAAACCGACTCAAACCCATTATTTCTTTTTAATAAAATACCAATATAAAAGCACAAAGTGCAGATGGACCCTTTTGGCAGCTCCAGCTTCTGGTCAGTGAAACTAAAAATATGTGAATGAACTATATGTGAATGACCTCAATGTCCTGAGCAATTAAGTCTCTACTCCCAAGGTCCAGCACTTTTATACACCAGAGCCTATATTTGAGGTCCCAAGGTTTGATGAATTGTGCTTTTCTCAGTTTTGCTCACATTTAACATGTTTCACTTAAATGTGTTGCTTACCCACATCTTGTTTAATAGGAATAAACATTCCTTCTCCTAGCTGTCATGGGGATGAGAAGTGTAAGTGTAATGGAGGCGATTTATATCCGAATATCAAAAGTGAAAAGTGTTTTTCAAAAATGAAAATTGTGCTTTGAGCTGCAATTTGACCTTGGGATAGAAGCTACAACACTCATGTGCTTTGCATGTTTTCAGAGTTTAGTGTGAGATATGAACTTGGAGACAGAAGAGCCTAAACTTTAGGTAAATAAATCTTCAATAATACCACAATTTCACGATTCTTTATGATCATCTGAATCTTCCATATGGTTCCCGTATATGTGCAACCATACTGCTGAGACCTGGTCGTCTAGTCTTACTGCTGGTTCTGGGGCCATATTCTGCTGGGGTCTGGTTGTCGGAAAGTTTACTACTGCATTCTGCTGCTTGACTTTCTGGGGTTTTTGTTTGGCCCAACTACCTAGAGGTTTTTACTGGTGTCTTCTCTAGCTGGGGTCTATCCATTTGGAGGTTTAGTGCTGGGGTCATTTTTCTTCTGGCTACTGTCTGTCTATCCACTGGGATCTATTTATTGGGTCCCTGGCCATGGGGATGATTCAGTGAGCTGGTTTTCTGGGTGTAACTGCTAGTGTCTTCTCCTGCCCCCTGCCTGAAGGATGCTGTTGCTTGAGCTCGTGTGGTTATTGATAGGACCTAAGGACTGATATCTGGTGGTACTGCTGGTGATGGGGTCTTCTGCAGATGCTTGACTGTCTGGAGTTACTGCTGAGATCCGGCTGCCTGTGGGTTACTGATGGGTACGCCTGTCAAGTAGATCATGGCAGCACTATACTGTTTTTTTTTTGGTTTGCTGAGAATCTTGCTCCACACCCCAAAAAATTGTCTGTGAATGCATATGGTGCTGTCAATGGTGTCAATAGTTTGATAACCTGTTGCCTAAAAAATTACATTCTATTGTTTTCCCTCTCCTTCTTTATAAAAAAACAAAAACAACAGATTTAATTTAACATTAGCCTGTGTGATTTCTGAAATCAATCAAAATTTATTGACAGGAGCTTTTTTGACCTGCACTTGTCCACCTTCTGACCTACATTTTACCTACTACAAGTAGGCTTTGTATTGGATTTGTATGGGGAGGTAAAACCAGTTTAAAGTTACCAAAAGATCCAGATCTTTAAGGTATAATAGGATTTGGAGTTTTCTTCATGAGAACACATTGCACATTTTAAACAATTCCTAAGATGAGTTACTCACTGCTGATGCCAAAGATGGGAGTAAAAACAGATTTGATATGAAAATTGAATTGATGGTTCGATCAGTTTTTGTCAAAGGCTCTCTGAAAGAACAAAAGACAAGTAAAAAAAAAAAAAAAAGCCTCAGTGACCTAATAAACAATAAGTTTAAGAAAGTTCACACTTTTTATGGTATTTTCCATACATGGAATGTGATTTTGGACTTCCATGATGACACTGCAATTTGTGTAACAATAATACACAATGCTCTAACCTCACAGTGGTATTTTATGTTGGAAAAAAAATTGCATACAAAGGCCAGTTGCTCAACTAGTTGTTATGCATTTGTAAAAAAAAGTTTGCAAAGCAATCACATACTAACATTGTTCAAATTATAGTACTGTTGCCTATGGTACATAATAACATTCCCATAATCCCTCTGGTCAAAATACTATTGTGTCTGTTTTATGCCTTTTGTTCTTTTTTCATTTTTTCTATGCAATTTTCTATGGAGCAGAACTAGAACATTTGCAATTACTGTATAGCTTATGTAACCACCAATGATAACATACATCAAAGTAAAATGGATTTGATTATGTAACATTTACAAAAAAGAAAAAAAAAAGCTGTGTTGGAAAAGTCACATATGAGTCATGCCGCACTTGAAATAATTATTGTTAATGCACTTTTTGATGCCTGTGATTTAAAGCTCTGTAAATATGAAAATGTGGCATGAACACAATGGTAACATAGATGTGCAGCATGTTGTCAAGCTGGTTATAGCTGTAAAATAATACATTACTAAGCTATTTATCCTTATAAAACTGTCAACTGAATGAAAGGGCAAATTCATTTTAGGAACCAAATACAAAACATAAACGTGGGGAGGAAAAGGGCTGGATGAAGATGTGTATGTGGACCGAGCAAAGCAAGCACACTTTTATTAACAGGGTTTACACAATACACACAGAAACGTGCATACCAGTAGCAGACCAAGTAATGGCAGAACTAAAAATAATGATTTCTGAAATATTTTTGGGGCTTTTTTGGAAATACTTGTCATGAAGAAAAAAAGCCAAAGAAACGTGACTGCATAAAAATGTGAAGTAAAAAAAGTATAGTATAGCATAGTATAGTATGCTAGACTGTACATCTACTAGATTGTAAGCTCTTCGGGGCAGGGTCCTCTCCTCCTGTATCACTGTCTGTATTAGTCTGTCATTTGCAATCCCTATTTAATGTACAGCGCTGCATAATATGTTGCTGCTATATAAATACTGTTTATTATTAATGATAATAATAATATACTTTCTACTCAAAAGAGCACTCAAAACCCATTTTTTTAAACTTGCCTACCCGTCTTCTTATGTCTTTTGAAACCCTCACTACTTCCCACCACTACATATCTGCCCTCCTATTGTTTGTTACGTCCCCCACCTCCTAGATTGTGAGGCCCTTTGGGACACATATCCTCCTCTCTGTCATTTACAACCCCTATTTAATGTACAGCGCTCCGTAGTATGTTGGTGCTATATAAATCATATAAATAATAGTCCTCATCACCAACATTTGCATATACATTGCTTCACATATAGGTGACCCTTAATATTACTAATAGAAAACATCAATTTTACAACCTTTATCTAGACTTTATTGGCAAAGGTCGTTAGTCGTTCGTTTCCAACGATAAATATTGCCTGTGTGTAGGCAACTTACTTGTACAAATCTTTTTTGTTTATAGGCTCCTTGTCTCAAGCTGAAATTTACATACAGAAGTGGACAACTCCTTAAAAAGCTACTTGGAACAAGGCATACAAAGTGACAAAGTGCCAGTTCTTTAGCTACCCCTTAGGGAATCCTGTTTTATTAACAATTTCATATATTTCTAATCTAAAACAGCAATTAATAAATTAAAAA
>NC_092871.1:24942586-24955458 GCF_032062135.1 Pyxicephalus adspersus
TGAATATTTTCTCATGACATGCAATAAATAGGGATTCACAAAGTAGGGAAGTATGGCAGCTGCCAGTAATGACTTTTTGCGTCAATTTGCTTTCTCCGGGGTTGTCTTGCTACTTTTATTTGTCATCCATAATATCCATCATTACTTATTATATGACTGACTTTGAGTAAGCCTGTGCATACCTGGTGTACCAGCTCCTCAGATTCACAGTCATGTTCAATGTCCCCTACACAGGAAATAGTGACAGATAAAACAAGGTGTCGGCTGTGGGACTTACTCCTTCGGGACAATCGGGCAATTATATTCCAAACCAGTTCCTTTGAAAAGCAGGTTAAAACTACCTGCAGAACTTTAGGTTAGGAAGCACCACAGATACCACCATTCTGGCATGTGTACAATCCTGGCATTTAAAGGGTTGCCCATTCCCTTTGCTTTGCTAAACTGTCTTTTTCTTACCTTGCAGCAATGTTCTATCAATGTGATGTGCAATGACCTGTAATATGGCATTCTATAAATATTAATATAAACAAAAGTTCTGGAATAATTATCTTATACAGCACTTTTTTTTACAGGAAACATCTCAATCCATCTCTCCTTTGGAAGTAGTCCATGCCCTTCCACCAATGACACACTCGCAGTGTTCCGAAATTCTACTAAAATTCATAACATTCAGTCTGACATTAATGCTGACTCAACTGAATTCAAAAAAGTTTTTTTTTATTTAATATTAGCAAATATTTGGATACGAAGAATGAAGCACAAGATCAAATCCACAGACGAAGAAAGGTAACTATTATCTGCTTTTGCTCTAAGCAATTAATTTGTATAGAATAAATTTGTAACATATTGTAGTGGATTAATGACAATGGCATCTTTAGATCAATGCGAATGCATAATGGCTTATGCTTATAGAGTTTTATTAAATAACCTGTGGGTGAGAGAGAAATGTGAGCTTGTACTGCATGTATTAACTCCTACTTTGTCATGGTAAGTGCAAGAATATTATCAGCTCATTATAGATTGTAAATTGGCACAGCAGGACTCCTACTCCTACTACATCTTTGTTTCCCCTTTATATTTTGTTGTGCAATTGTATTTATGTATTGTTCAAACATTTCTTATGTACTTTTGTTATTTTTTTTTAGTTTGCAATGCTCTCTTTTTTACACTTTCTTGAATGCAGAGTCTATGGACCAGTATGGCCAAACGGCCCTATAAACTAATGGAAGTAAATTCCAGCAACATTTGGGGTAACCTTTTCATACTGTATGAAAATATAAATAAAAATACATCAGGGTTCAGTTTTATATTAACAATGGAATGTAAGGTTGCATTTCATGGGGCCCTCTTCTAATTTCCAAATCACCTATTGTTAGTAGGGTAAATACATACCAGAAAAACAATTAATATGAAAATCCTTATTTTATCCCTGTTTTATCACTGTGCTTTTGCGTAATTTCATGTGGAATGCTGAAGAGGTAAAATTTCACAAGACAACATTACAAGAGCATCTTCTCGGGAGATTTTGGCAGCTCTGTGTTCGGCAAGAATCTTTCCAGAAGGATGTTGATGTAATCATTGCCTAGGCATCTGTAACAAGGTGGAAGTATTCGTACAAGAGTACAAGAGTCAGAAAAGGGTTACAGAACGACACAAAACACACAGGCACTGCTGAATTAAAGTTAGTACTTACCCTTATTGGATGTTTACAATGGTCCAAAACGGCAACAGTTCGAGCAGCAAGATTACCCCAGACAGTGCCCATTTCCATATCATCTAACTAGGAGGGTCAGCCAGGGAGAAGCTGGCCGTTTTCTTTACACGTATCCAGAAAATGTCAGCGTCAGCACTCAATTCTAATATATATGGAGTTAACAATTATACACTCATCTCAACCTATCAAAGCGTTACATGACCATTGCTAGCTCATTTTGGCCAAACTTCCTTGTTAACTTATAATGTGAAAAAAACCTTGCAATTGTTAGTATGAGATTGAATTTTGTAAATTATCAGCTGCTTTCTTCCTCATGACCCATCAGCCATAACTTTCACGTCACTCCCTTCCCAACCTAGTGTAGGAAGGAGGACACAGGATGATTACCAGAGCACAGACCAGACAGTTTATACTTTAATCCACCTGTATATCCACAATGCATGTATTCAGTATTCCATGTTTTTAAATTTAACTTGCTATAAAAAAGATTACCTCTTAGGTGGGTATTTACCCACCCCGGCGAATTGGGCCACTCTCGCTTACTAAACATGTAGGCGAGAACGGCCTTTGTAAATTCTGGAGGCGAGACCGAATTTTTGGGACCTGCAAGACCAATCAAGGGAGCAGGAGTCCTGTGTTCCTGGATAGAGAAACTCTACTACAGGGCAGCAACAGCAATCAGGGGAGCGGAGCAGCTCCGCTCCTCTGATTGCTGTTGCAGTCCTATACTATATGTTCCTGGATAGAGTCTTTTCTATCCAGGTACGCAGTGTGAGTCCCACTGGCTGCTCATGAATGAATGCAGCGGATTCAAAAATCAGAGGATTTTTCCCACGGCAGCGTTGATTAATAAACGCAAGCCGCATGACTCACTCTGAGAGGAGGAGTATCATGGTTGCATTTATGAATGGAGCCGCGAGAATCCTCCTCTCAGTGAGAGATCCCCGGGCAAGCCCTCATTTTGACCTATAGTGCCCAGGGATCGCTCACTGACAGGAGGTTTCCCACGGTGGTTTAATGAATGAAGCTGTGATAATCCTCCTATAGTGATTTCCAACTGAAACTTCGTGAACCCATCAGAGGCATTCTCGCTCATCCCTAGTATTTACTGGTAGAACCAGGAAGGCTTATAATTTTATGGTTTTCACAATATTAGTTTTTCTTTCCCTGTCATATCTCCTACTACACACCTAATTACAACCCACATTCTGAGAGGGACACTACTTATGCAATGGGGGGCAGACTTACCAAGGTGATTTGCCAAAGCAGCAGAAGGGGGCATTAAATACACTTAAGAGTAAAATTAAACTTAATTCAATTTGACTTCAGTTTTGATTTATTACATTTTGAGACTCATCCTAAATATCCACACCGAACACATAAACATGCAGGGACCTAAAGGAAGGTTTCATTGTCAATGTAACCATGCAATATCCTGTGCAACATATCTTATATTTATATTGTATTTGTATGAAGAATATTCTGTAAAAAGCACATTAGTATCCATTGGCCGTTTGCTTTATTCAGATATCTAAGTAATACACAGCTTTATTTGTCCCTTGATAGACATTTATTTTCTAGAGAGTCTACACTTCAGAAATACAGGATTACAGGTATTTTCCATGAAAGATAAAATAAAGCTGTTTTGATCTGTTTTCTTTTTTCTCTCTCTCTCAAAGCATAAACTAAAAAGTCTATTTTCTTCTTTCATATTTAACTTTAATCTTCTGTAATATGGATATGATTTGCAAGCTCATTCAAAAACATCTTAGATGGTGTTAGGTGATTTAAATGAAGTTTCATTTAAGAGATTATAGGTCTCTGTCAATTTCAAAAGCCACCTTGTTTGTTACAATCTGTGTTTACTTTTGCTCACTATTCATATTTACCTTTTTTAATGGGTTCCACTTTAAAAAATTTGCAATCGGGCAGATCTTGAAGCCTTGCAAGCCTCATCACTATGTTCTTCTGTGAAAAAACATGAAGCTGCGCATGTAGAGCTCAGCATAGGATGCAGGGACACATGGTGCCTCCTGGCCTCCTCTGTGGCTGCCGTTACTGAATAACTTCCTGCGCGCCTGCTCCTACTAAGTTATGTCTTGCAGGCCTGTCCAATTAAGATGGCCAAATACCAAAACCAGAGAAGAAGAAAGAAGATTGTGGCCAAGCAGCACACTGAAAGATATACATTTTGTTTGTAATACTTCCGAAAAATAGTACACCTTCTCAATAGGCATGAGCATAAAATTCATCCAAGAGTGAGTTGTGGCAAAATCTAATTTACAATGTATAAACATTCACCCAGCCTTTACCCAAATTTTACCAAATTACCCCATCCAATTTTCTGCTATCCTCCTTAAATGCAATTTACCCCATTCAACTTAATAAGAGAAGTGCATGCAAATGCATCGACCAGTAGTGCATTTTGCTACTTTTGGGCAGCAGTTTGCCATATGCACTAGGACAGCTATATATGCAAGGGGCCTAAAGATAGCAATGGAAGACACAGCATCATTTTGGGAAAACAAACTTGAAGTTAGACCAGGATCTAGAAAGAAATGATGGCTACCTGACCTCTACAGTGTCTTTAATAGAGGTCTATACTAAACACACACAAGAAAATACTGGATTCCGAACAACTCTGTCATCAGCAGAAATAAAAGGATAGGACAGGTTCCCAATGCTAAATCTATTATAGTCATCAAGAAAAGCCAATACATTCTATTGCAGCCCATCCTTCTGATTAATGCACCTATGTGAATTATCTTAAACCTATCACTGATGAAGTTTCCCCTTTAAGCACATACTGACAGTAAGCTAATTGAGCAATTATTTTAATGGAATCTTAGCTGCTAAGCAATTATCACTAATAATTTAGATGGAATACTTTAACTCCAGAATGGCTGGTGCTAAGATTAGTCAGATCATCAATATACAAAAGGGCTTGTTCTAATTGTGTTGACCTCCCTATCTGTACCTGTGATTAAAGACTGTGGTAAGTAAACTGACTTTGATGGCCTTACATTGACAATTTAGATTTGGCATAATTTAGACATTTTGAAGTTAAGGTATAAATAAAATGCAGTGATAGATCCAGCTACTTTCAATGGCATACCCTTTAAAATAGCTCAATATAGGCTGGCTTGACAAGACATAATAAGAACAAGAGGTCAAACAATCCAGATCCTTTTATATTGTCTCCAATGTAAAATACGAATATTAGCATTCTTTTTATAATGACTGTGCAGATGCATAAATCAGGAATGCAAAATTGCATAGATATCACTGTTATGGTCCTGGAGAGGGGAGATTATTGGCAACATTAATCCAATATTTTCAGCCAAAACTGGTGCATTAGCCTTGAGTTTAATATTCATTTAAAGCAGGGATGCCCACACTTTTTTGGCTTGGGAGCAACTTTTATAATGACCAAGTCAAAATGATCTACCAACAATAAAAACTTGGATTTAAAAACTTCTGTGTGCGGTAGAGTTTATTTTGAAAGGCAGGGCTTTATGATCTACTCGCGTTGCCGTTGCAATCCACCTGTTGGGCACCCCTGATTTAAAGTGAGCCAATGTGAACATTGGTTTATAGCTGACTGAACTGAGACTTTTGAGTACGGCAATTATATAAAAAGAGTATGTGAAGCACTATACCCATGTTCCATGAACATATACAGGCTTACATAAAGATGCATGTATAGGCATCTTTTTCAGTTTTGAGCAGAAAAGAGCTAAATCCAATGCCAGTTATCTGTGTTCCACTGGGGACATTTTCCTTTATTTCCTGCAACAAAAATTCCCCAAACTAGGGACAATTCATCATTTAGACAGTTGTCTCCAAAAGAGGTTACTGGCTACTGGCTAATTTACAAGGACTTGTTTTTCTGGGGATAACTACCATTTTAGGTTATTAATCTTTTCTCCTGTGGTTGATAATAAATATTTCTTTAAGACCATGATAAAACTAAGCAATGCTGCAACCTCCTACTACCTGTGAGATAAAAGTATACGGGACAAACCTATTCGACACAATGATGACCATTTTTTGCAAGCCAATTATAGTGCTAAAATCATTCCAAACTGCTAGTCTGCAGTTATCTATAGGTGTTTCACCCTTATTTTTCAGATTTCCCCTAAAACCACATAGATAAACTTACATAAATATCCACACATAATATTTGTTTACTTGATTAATAAGCTCCACAAACAAAAGAAGTAAAAATATCAGATTACAAACATGTAGAATACCACTGAGAATATAAAGGCGTAGTACAGTCAGTTTTATGGTTGGAGAAGTTCTTTCCTGCAATTTCTGAAAAATTAAATACTCCTTCCTTTTTGACACTAATCTACTAAATAGTATCTTTGTGGCCAAACATCAACAAGAAAAGCAATTTACACCACTCCAATGGAAGCCATAAAACATTTATTATTGAGCATTAATGAATGTAATGGCACATCAGTGGTCTCTAGAATGTGCAATAAAATATTGAAGTGGCAGAGCTAGCCTAATGAAGACTCCTAATTGATATCTGTTTTAATTTATTGTATCTTCTTGTGCTTTACATGGTAATGGATTTAAACAATTCTATACATAGTGCATTAGAGCATCAGGATGTGCATCCTTCCTATTTTCACCGTGTTAAACACAGCAAAACACATCGACTTGCTGAAAAAGCCATTGATTTTGCATAAACTGGTAATAAGTGGGGTTAGCAAACTGCATACAATATTTAAACTGTACAGTTACTGCAATAGAAGGTTGCAAAAAGTTACATTTTCCATATATTAGGCTTTTCATCTGATGGGCAGTTTTAATGAAGCAAGTTTATACATAATTTAGTAGTTTCCTAGACTGTTGGTGAAGTCACTGGAAAAAGTACTTTTGCCCCTGTCTGGCGCAAGTCCCAAGTGGGGCTGTGCTATTAATATTTAATCACACCCTAAAGTGTGCAATGATGCATGTTTTGCTGGGAACAAAATTTAAAAATTAACCCTTTATGCACCTTAATTTAAAAGAATGAATTAACTTTTCTCTTTCATTGTGATTTAGGCATTTCAAACTTATTTTTTGAGTCATATGGAGTAGTTTTATTCCCTCCTTGTCACCCTCGAAAAAAATTGATAGGCTTTTTATTTTTGTTGGATGTACTAATAAAATATATTAGCTTGGAATTTAACTTTTAGTGTGTTCTTTTAACTTTATTCTGGCTATTATTTTATATTGGTATCTAATTGGCACCACATTTAAAAAGTCTGCTATGGCTTTTTTCAACTGATATGTGGTTGCAAGTTTTGTAATTGAAACCAATAAGAGCACCTTTAAAACATCAAAAAGAAATAATTAATCTATCATTTTTCAAAAACCACTTTTTCTTTATTTTTTCTTACATAGTTTCCTATAGCAAGAATAAAGAACAGCTACGTTGAAATTTAAATGCACAGCCAATAAACATAACCAACTAACATGTTTTGGACATTTACTTGTGCACCTGAACAAAGCCTTAAAGACAGAGCCCGTCTAAAAATAGCAGACTCTCTGCAGTTGCTTAAATACCAGAAGCATCCAAATCACCATGGTAGCTAAAGATCATATCATTTTTTAGGCATTTGACAAAATAGGAAGTTTAAAAACAGTATATTTTTATTTGTGATAAAAATGTGGTACCTTTTACCTTGAGTTTAAAATACGAAAAAAAATACAAAATGTGATAATGCTTACATGTTAACTGTGAATCTGAATCAAAGAACCTCCTTTTAGTACAACTGTGGCCAGACTTGGACATAAAGCAATTTACATATCCATAGTAGCTTCAAAACAAACCATCACTGACCTCTCCAGCTGCTTCTAATGTTAAAGTATTCCTTCACAATGATCCTGAAGGTTTGTTTTAAAGTGCTTTTACTCCAGAATATGTAAATGTTTTAGTTTACTAAAACATGATCTGGTCATAGGTTTACAATAAAAATAATTATGCAATTCTAATAATTTAAAGAATTTTAGATACTATAAGCAGGAGTATAAACATTTAACAAGTATCAACAGCAATACCAAAGCACATATGTCTAAAAACAACTAACATACCAAATACAATTCAAACATACATAAAACCATAAAGTCTATATCCAGTTCGTTACCAAATAGGATCAACGGTATTATGATTATTATTATAAATTCTATTTTTTGGGGACCAACATATTATTATGTTGTAGCATTATTATTATTTATTCAGTATTTATATAGCACTGACATATTATGCAGCGCTTTACAATGTCCATACTCATGTCACTAACTGTCCTGCAAAGGGGCTCACAATCTAATGTCCCTTCCATAGTCAGATGTCATTAACATACTCCACGCTCAATTTTGAGTGGACGCCAATTAACCCAACATAATATAGTCCTTTATGATCTGTAGTCTTAACAACAATAGCATATTCCTCTATGCATCTCACATTTGCTTGCATATGCATCTCATGTTTGCTTCTTCAGAAGGAACTTCAGAAACACAGAGTGAAGAGCATATGTTCACATTATAAAACATTACAAATCAAGTGCAATCAAACATGTTTAGCTATTACAAAATGGAGGTCTGAGGGGTTCCCTCAAAAAATGGGACTTTTAAGCAAATAAGTGCAAATTTTAACAATTAAATATCAAAAACCATAACTTTATTAAATGCTATTAAAAACATTACCATAGAAAGAAGCTAAAAATGTGCAACAAACACTACAAGAAAATGCCTGTCCGGGTTACCCAATCAAAGGGGTGCACCCTGTTGAATGGACGCATTTCACTGATAAATTTGCTTCTTCTGGAAAAGAAACAGGGATATCTGAGGTTTGTAGCAGATGAGGCCCCACCCATAGGGTGAGAGCAGGCGAGGACAGCAGCTTTTAGAATTTATCTCAGTTGGTATTGCTTTCAATTATCATTCAAAGTTCTCAATAGTATGATCCATATTGTCTATCTTCTTAGTTGGTTTCCCTAGTTAACATGTTTCCATTCAATATCAACAAGTATTCATAGCAAAAGCATTAAAACACATGGGTACTTCCACTTTGAGCGTTAATGTTTCTCTTCAATTAAAACGGTCTGCATCCACCTGCTGTCAACACATCCCTGCAAATGGCATCTCCACATGGGAGGATACCAAGTTTAGCTATTACTTGCTATACCATAACCTGGATGACTGAAAACCTGCAGAGATGTAGAAGACTACAGGTCACAAAGTATCCTGTGAAGTATCTAAACCAACCAATTTATCAACCAGGCCAATCAAATTCCAAATTTACAATACACTTTAAAATGCCAGCAAATTTTATTAAAGGGGTCCTAAACTCAATGTTTTTACTTTACATAAAAGGGTACACTACCCTTTTATATAAAGTAGAATTCTTCTTCTTCTTTTTTTTGTAAGTGTCGCGCATCCTGGGTGGCTTCCCCATTACAATAGCCTACGTCCCCCAGCCATGTGCATTGCAGTATTAGGTGACAAGAAGAAGATAGAACATAAAGAACAAAGATGGGGGCGCACAATTCTTCCTCCGCGGTGGGACAAAGAATTCTAGAACTTCCATTGGTTTAGTTCCGCTTTAACTACATATACTGTATATATATATATATATATATATATATTTTATATTTTTTTTTAAGCAAAAAAAATTATAAATAGAAAAAACATAAAAACATTTAACTAGCCAGCCTATGGACTGTATCTAAGATCCATTTTTCAGGTATAAGATTTACTCAATTCAATGATCATTAATCTCGAGGTGTTTCACAGATCCTTGCCAACTTCATCAGGAGTTTTAAGACTTATTACAATAATCAATATCTTTAGCATATAAGATTTTTTCCCCTATTTTATAATAGTTATATTACCACTTCCACAATACATATATATTACATTTGTACTCTTAAAAGATTAGATTCCCAGATACCTGAAGATATTCACTAATAGCTCCACAAATACAAACACTATTAGCTAATATGAGCTATTAGTAAATATCTTCAGCCTCTGCAAAGTCTTATATGTGTGCCCCATTTGGGGATTGGTTGATTTAGATATGATCTCTAGGATGCAGACTAATCTTTGAATGGGAAAGTGCTAATTGGGGAATGCTTATTAATGTAGAATCCTGTGAAGTATACCAGATCTTATAACTTTATGTGTGTTATAACTTAGTTATTACTTCATGTATCTTAGCAGTGGAGCAAACATGACATTTCCATACAAAATATAATTTTGGTAGAGTTAAGCCAAACGCACAAATTAAAATATGGCTTTTTTATTGTTTAACCATAGAAGAGAATAAGAAATGTATAAGCCCCGTCAAACTTTAACCTACATTCAATCCCCAAGACAGATATTATTTCTGTCCACTATTACATCAGAAACTCATGAAGATATTTCAATTTTTACATGGTAATAGGAAAGCATATTTTTAGTGTCAGAATGAGGACTGGAACTCAATTGCTCCTAATCAATTCTGTTGTTTGACCAGAGTAAATCATGAATCCCTTTTTCTGAGCCATCCTTACTTCTTGACTTCTGCTTCATGCATTAATCATACTGGCAGGTAAAGGCTGGACATGTAACTGTCAGCGTAGGGATACTTTCTACTGATTATATCGGATTTTATGAAGTGTAATGCTCTGCTGCTCACAGAAAGGAAAATTTTTAACGAATTGAAGCATATCCTGTCTTACTGGAGGTATACTAACTAGAGCAACTTGAATAAGATAAGATTTTAGGATTTTTAAGATTTTTTCTTTTAGTTTAGAATTAAACAGACTTGTTTGGTTTAGGAAGTTGATAACTACAATCTGAACATTATCTGTTTTTCTTTAAAATAAATAGTTTTCAGATAAAAAAAAGTCAATCATGTGGCAAGCTAGATTCTGATCTGGTTGTGATCTGGTTTACAATGTCATAATAACATTATAATATGAGGGGTGGCAACAAGATCAGCTGTGTATACAGAGGGAAGTTTCCCTGAAATTCTACTTTCAAGTAATCCAGAATATCTACATAATGTAGGCTGCAGAGCCAAGAGGAGGCTTTTTTCTTCATAAAGGTACACCTTTTCTTCTTATTATCAATAGATATACAGCCATCCGGGTTGATGTACTAAAAGAGTGTAGGCTGTTCATATAACGAAATGAATTATCATTCTTCAAGGGATAATTTACTTCTCTCCCTAAATTACATAAAACTCTGCTGACTTTAGGCATTCAGTAATGTGCAAGCAACAGTTGTGCTTGTTAAATTTAATTGCACATGATTGGGATTTCATTGCAAAGTGAATTCTCACCAATTTTTACTAAATTGAAAGTGAAAATTACTTTGCAGGGTGATATTTTTTTTAAAACTTTTTTTGCTAGTTGGACATCTCAAAATTCTTGTCTGCATTTCCTTTGATAATGGGAGGAAAATGTGTTGTTTTAAAGGTTTCTGGAAAATTTACAGTGTGGCTGTGTTCTCCTATGACATTTATTATTATTATTATTATTATTATTATTATTATTATTATTATTATTATTATTATTATTATTATTTTACAGTATTTATGGAGCGCCAACATATTACGCAGTGTTTTACAAAGTCTATAGTCGTGTCACTACCTGTCCCTAAAAAGAGGTCTAATATAATGCCTCTATCATAGTCATATGTCTTTAATACTGTTCAAGTTCAATTTTGGGGAAAAGCCAATTAACATAACTGCATGTTTTTAGAATGTGGGGGAAAACCCACAGAACTCGGGGAGAATCTGAAAATTTCATGCAGATAGTGTCCTTGTGTAGATTCGATCATGGGACCCAGTACTGCAAAGGCCAGAGTGCTAACCCCTGAGCCACCATGCTGCCCCTATATACAAGACCTTATGGTTACTAAATACTGTGCTTATGAGATATGGATTAATATGTCTCTGACTGCACTTTATGCAATTACACATATTACCTGTAACCCAGTCTGTGTGCGCAGTATGCAAATTTGTGCAGAATTCACAGGCAGTGTCAACTCACCAAGAAGTAGATATGAACATATTTTTATATTACCCCCGTTTTCCTACTATAAGACAGTGCTCCTTTCATCTATGATTAGTTCTTTTTTAACTTTGACTCCCTCATAATTCTTTAGGGTAGACCTCCTAATTTCTACCATGTATGTTTTGTTTTTTCTTGCAAGCATAAAACACAAACAATATATATTAATATATAAATAACATTCTATCTATTCAGCCTAAATCATTTTTAGAAAAAAAAAACTAGAGGTCTCTGAAGAATTTACTAGTTTGTTATGGTTCTGATGCTCTCTGTTTTGGTATTCTTTCTTCTACTGTGTTCCAATAAAACCACATTAAAAATTCTGTCTTCTGCTTATCAAGGAATGCAAGTCTTCTGTAAATCTCAAATGAAGCAATCTTGTGACAAATTACTTTTGTGTATTTTTCCTCCTTGACATTTCCCTACAGATTTCCGTGCACAAATCAGTTTAAAGTAACTTCTGACCAAGCATTTCCATATATATAGTCTAGTAAGACAAAAGAAATGCAAGCTTTGGTACCCTAAAAGTGTTCCTGTACATGTGGTGGTTTTTGTATATGTGGGGTATCAAGGTTTTTTGGACTTTAGGTAGGCTGCTCTTGGCAAGTTTGGCAAGTTACTGGAAAGTAATTCACAAAAATATGAAACTGGAACAAAATCTTGAACTTCCAAAAATTTTTAAAATTTGGCTATAAAATTAGGTGAAACATGGAAAAAATGTCCAATGTGCTTCAAGGACAAAAGTTATGTTTTTTTTAATAAACTGCCTTCTTGAATAAAATGTAATCATGATTCAATGAGGAATTCTTCAGGAATTAGTTAAAAGCTTTGGTAATTCTCAGACTCAGAAAGGTCAAAGCTGCATATATAATTGTTTGCGGACGTGCAAGCATATCATAAATATTAAACTGCAGTAGAGTCCCAAGTTAACCAATAAAGGGCATCACATGAACTGTAAACTTTCTGCACCAATATTAAACAGAACTCTTGGGTAGCTAAGGGTTTGGTCCTACACATACAAAGCAAGAACCATTTTCAATACTTCTGAAAATAAATGTTTTTTTTTCAGACACTTTAACAGGATATTCAGTCTACTCCTTAAC
>NC_092871.1:24957684-24974166 GCF_032062135.1 Pyxicephalus adspersus
TTAAAAAAAAAATTTCATGAAAAACAGTGGATCACTTTTGGTACAGAAATCTAGACCTCAGTGTAACGCTTGGGTGGTTAAGTAAAGTAAAAATTACCTTCTTTTTTGGGGGGTGAAACCCCTCCTTTTCTGTCTTTTAGGAGCACAGAGCCTCCGGAGATATCTCCACCCATCCCTGTCAAAGCATCCCAGGAGGCTTCTGGCTGCTCATTCGGTGCCTGCCCAATATTGGAGCTTTTTCATTAAAGGGGGAAGAAAAAGTCGCTCACACGCAGTGAGATTGGCACTCCTTTTTTTTCCCTTTTACCACAGGCTACGTCACACGATCTTCCACCTGTGCAGTGGAAGATCAGGTGATGTAGGCAGAAGCAGGAAGAACAGGAGAGAAGATGGAGGTGCCAAAAACTTCCACCAGTCCGGGACGAACTGGGATAACCAGAGAGCGCGATACGGAATCCAGGAAACCTCTGCAAGATCGAGGGATCTGCGGAAGTAAAGATGAGTGAGTTTACTGTTTTTTTAGTTTAGTTCCACTTTACCTGCTATTCCCTAAAAACTATTCAGTTTATGTTTAACTGCTTTAGCACCTAATGCCCCTAGTCCAGAACCAAAAAACATCAAATTAGAAAATATAGTAATGTAATAAACATATACGCCATAAATCAATATCATCTCCAGGGAGGGCAAGACCAAATTAAGCAAACCAATGGAACCGATTTGAGGTTTTATCTTTTGCAGTTTGAGAGGTGATTTTTTTCTTAATATCATTTTTACTTTTCTTTTGGTCTCTGACATTCTATATACTCAGAACTTATTTAGTTTCCTGTACATAACAAGGTCTAGAAGCTTTTTCTTACAAACTGCTCAATGTAGATCCTACTACAGGAAGGTTACTCTTTGTTTGGGTAGGCAATTTGGCAAGAAGGTACGTGGAGTGATTTGCTCAGCTTGTAGGCTTTCCTGGTTTTTATATTTTGCTTTTTATTTATTTTTTGCATATGAGTTTCAGTTTATCGAATAGTACAATTGTATTAATAATTATTTTAATTTAAATGTAATTTACAAGCTATAGATTCACAAAATAAAGTGGTAGATAATAACCAAAGCCAATGTCGACTGAGATGGTTTTGGTCAGTATTAAAAAAATGGTATTACATTGTGTAATATTGTGCGGATTTGTTTTGATTCAGTGGTTACTATTGTAAACACCCATTATGTTGTTTTGGAAGCAAGCAGCAAAAAAGTTAAAGCAATCTTACAAGACAGTAATTCAAGTCACAATGAAACCTGTAAAAGCAAAACTGTGCCTCACTAGAGTATGAAAGCAAATGCACTTTATTAAGTTACTTATGTATTCCTTTTATAGTTTTAACATTTTGCCATTGTGTTACAACTAAAAGCCTAACTGTGTTTATTCCTATTGTGTTGCAAGCAGTGGTTATAAACCAAAAGAAAGTTGTTGTCCCAGAACAAGCAGTGGTTATAAACCAAATGAAAGTTGTTGTCCCAGAACACTTGTTCTTTTTCTTTGTTCAGTAATCAGCTGTCCCTGACATTTATTGCAAATGTTTTATGGGCTTTCTATTCTATCTGGTCTGCTGATTAACCCATTAACAATGCACCCAATACTTTCTATGGTCTTTAAATTACACTCTATAATCTTAAAACATGTAATATTGAGATGTTCCCTCTGGATTAGGGATAGCATATATATATATATATATATATATATAAACATATATACACACATATTTTTTCATATATCACAGTAATAGTAAAAAGGAAAAAACACAACTAAATACAAATTTCTTAATGAGAACATTTCTATTTCTTTTTTTTTTTACTCTACTACTTGCAAAGAAAAGTAAGCAGAAAGGTTAAACAAGGTAAAGCCCTCATTCAGCCCTGCTGTCTGTTTAGCATTGTATTTGTCCTTATTTTTACATGCTCTGCACCAAGTAAGAATTATTTCATGACATATTTCTATACCCTGATTAAAATGAAAATGCATTTTATTACTCTCATCCCACTACAAAGTCTGCTTGACGCCCAATGACAGATATAATTATCTGTCCTCGAGTCAACCTCTAGTAAATATTAGCTGGCCTGATAAATGCCACAGCACATCTAGGTTAGGGCTCAGTGTCAAGTTAAATATAGATAAAACAAAGGCTTTGCCACTAATGATGCAGATGACACAGGGAGTAAAGGTTACTGACTTGCCAATTCTCTTGTGATCTTCAAGCTCACTGTGGCACCCCTGCTGCATGCTTCAGTAAATTGGAGATTAAATATAATTTGATTGTCTGTGGTATTATTATACATATGATATATACAAATGATGCTGCATACAGATCTGAGCTTCGGGCAGCTTGTGTGACTCATGTAGTTGCACATGAATGCATTTCATCTTACATGAAAATTAACAAAATTGCAGCGGAGCTGTATAATTGATATTATCTTGCCATTTCTGTGTCCATATAACTTAGACTTTTTTTTTTTCAAAAGAATAGTAAAGCCTTTTTTTATTATTATTTGTGTCCCAATAAAGCACATTAAGCATCAAGCTTTTTTTTCTGAAAAACCAATGCTTTCCAGGAAAAATGCAAAAGTGTACAGAGCCTAGAGAATGCAGGAAAAAGCAACTGAATCATTTTACTATGGCCCATTTGAGGAGCCGCTCATCTCTGTTCCCATCTCTGCTCTATTCTGCTGCCATAACCAATGGGTTTTCTAATACTGACTAAAGACTGAGTTTTGTAAAGCCAAAAGCAACCTAATTTAGAATACTTCTTACACTGTATTGTATCTTTTTGTCATATTATTCTAAACTATGCAACCTGCGTCTCATGGTCCAATATACAAGAGCAAGGCTTCTGTACGCTCTAAAAGAGATGGCACCTGGACTAATAAATATACATCTGAATTTTCAGATTTTGGGTCATTTAGAAAATACAGATAGTCAATTTAGGCCTTAATTTGGTAGGTTTTCCTACTACATAAATAGATTCTAGGACAGAAGTTAGATCTGTTTAACAAGATGACTGTTTTTCTTGAGTTCCTTCAACATATGCCACTATATTTCACTATTATTTCACCCCAGTGGGCAGGAGTCTAACCCTTGGATTCAAGTTCTAGGATGGACATAAGGCTTCGATCTGCACAGTTGACTTTAGATCTTTCCAGTTTTAAGTCCTTCATTTCAACAATATTGTGCCAGAAAAACACAGAAAATGGTGTGTGAGAAGGAGCATTGTCCTGATGAAGAACTAAACCATTTTCCCAACTTTCTGGCCATCTTTTCCTGACTCATATTCAGCTTTGTCGGAACTTCCTTATATTAATGTTAGTTGAGCCTTCTGGAACACATTCTGCCCAAATGATGCCCTTTCATGTTGAAAAACACGAGGAGCATGGCTTTCAATTAGGACTTGATTTAACGTCCTTTTTTGATTCTTGCTGATGAAGGTGTTTCCAGTACATTGACTGTCATTTTGTTTCAGGATCATACCGGAAGATCCAGGTTTCGTCACAAAAGATGACTATTGAAAAAGGTCCAGGTCCACCTCAAGTTGCTGCAAGTTGCTACAGAAGGTCATTGCAAATTTCTCTGTGGCTCTCTTTTTGCTCTGGTGTGAAAATTTACTAAAAATTTCAAACTGACGCATTTTTTAGGAAGGGAAACACAACTGCATTAAACAGTGACTGACAACAACGGCAGAGAGTGTCATCATTTTTTGTGCATGTTTGGACAAGTTCTCACTGCTTTGTTTAGGAGATAGAAACACAAACTCATTATTTAATAGACAGACCTTGTATATTCCACATCTTATACAAAAACTACATTCAATGCATTAACTGGTGATTCTTTTTAAAACTCTAATATCTAGTAAAAAATCATTAAATAATTCTGGAAAAAGCCTTCTTTGTAAGTGCTATAATAATTTTAACATCAACTAGAAAAAAATAGTCATTATATGTACCAGAATGAAGCACAAAGCCAAAAAAAATTTAAATCAATCAGCTTACAGTAATGCAGTATATGGAATGCATAAAACTCCAGGAGTCTTGATAAGTTTGCATAAAGAATAGCCATGACCTTTCAACAACCTATTCTGTCCTGCACTGTAAGACTCTGGACCAATTGATTATTAGCATTATGAAAAAATGACTCATTAGAATTCATGAGTTCGCAAAGAGACAATTTGTTTCCTTTGCCCAGAGCCCTGGATTACCCATTTTAACAGAAATGAGAGATTTTTTTCTCAAGAGTATTTTACAGTTTCCAACAAAAATCCTTTTTTCTGTTTGTAAAAATAGAGCTTATCTTGGTTCACTGACGTGACATGAAGTATTATAAAAATTTTGTATCGCAAATTGTACTTTTGTCCAGTTGTTAAAATAAAAGTCTACAGGCTGTAGATCTTAAAAAGTGAACTCTAACTGGGTCTTGGATGTACGTTTTAACATTTATGAACAGTAACAGGCATTTACTGTGGATCTTTCTATCATTTGTAAAAAATTTAAACCAAACTTAAAATATCCTAAAAGGTCATAAATAAGTGGATAGGCTAGGCCTCTGAAGCAATGGTATTTTCATGTTTTCATTCATATATTTATTCCCTTTTTTTTCTTTAAGAATTCTTTATTTAAAGATTTTCAAAACAAGAAAAACAACAGGGGAAATAGCATATAAAGCAGATTTTAAAAGAAAACATGACAAGCATACAACAACACAAAACAAATTAAGGGTGAAGAAGGAAAATTGGTTTACAATCAGGCATTTATAATATCTCAAATTTTAAAGAAAGTCAATAGTAACACCAAGTGATCTGCGTGACCTTGACTCATGAGTGCCATAGTGTGTATTGTAAACTAAATATATAAGTGCAAATCCTACAGGGGCTCATAGTGGTTCTGGGGTAGAGTAGCCCAAATGTTAGGGAGTGTGTGGTGTTCAGATAAGCAGAGAGCAGGCTTCTTCATAGGGGCCGAGCGGTAAGGTGCCAAAGCCAAAAAAGGGGGGAGTAAGATGAGCGCAGTTCGGAGTCCCAGCAATAAAAGCAGTGGTCATCTCACTTCCAAGGGTAAAACCCCTGAGGATCTAGGTCCATCAAGGGGGGATAGTGCGATAGCCTACTCTATTGGAGCAGGTCCAGGAAGCGACCATATTCTACTGAGGTGGGGAATTGAGACCAGTAGTATCCAGTATACCAAAGTATTAAAGAATTTCTAGGTTCAGCCTCCCAATGAGGATGTCATATCCTCCATACAGTAGATTTAATTAACTCTTCGCAACCATAAATGGACTGGTGGAGGATCTGGTTTCCTCCAGTAGGCAGAAATACAAGAAGATGCTGCTTTATTAGGATGTCGTATCAAAGAATTTTAGTACATTTTCTTTGAGAGTGAATTATGTTGTAGAAGAAAAAAGGCAGGATCGTCAGGAAATGGAGCCTCAGTCATTTTCTGAACAATGTCCATGACAGTAGACCAAAAGGTGCGTAGGCATGGACATTCCCAGAATATATGGAGGATAGAGCCCCTTGCCGCCTTACATCACCAACACCGCTCAGACACTTCCGTAAAGCGTTTATGGAGCTATTCAGGAGTATAATACCATCTTTATAATATCTTGAAGTTAGACTCTTATAACCTATTACTGATAGACGCCTTGTGGGTCCACATTGGGATCCTTGCCTTCTGGTCTGTTGACAAAATGATCTCAGATCAGATTCCCATTCGTCAAAATACCTTGGTGTGTGACATGGGGGTGAATCTTGTTAAAGGATATAGAGTGCCGAGAGGGAGTGTCGCACCCCCCCCTTACCCAAACAATGTTGTTGAAATATTGACAGGTCTGGTCTGGCGAACCCCTCACTAGGGAGTAACGACCGGAGGAAGTGGGAAACCTGCACCGCCCTCCAGAAGACTAGACCATAACACTGTGTTGTGGAGCTCAGTGCATCCCTCCCAACCCACCTTCCTGATCTAAGAAAATGTTGGGCTCTGCACATGTTTGCTGATTTTAATCTCGCAAAACCAGGGTCATCCATACCCGGTGTAAAGGTAGGATTGCCTAGGATAGGAAATAAAGGTGAAGGTTAGGGGGGAGATATTTAGTACAGAGCTCCAAGGTGTATTCCAAGGTGGGGTGTAGTTTGAGCCCCGGGAAGGCAGTTAGCATTAACCCAGCAGTAGGTTTAGGGGAGGGTGGAGAAAAATATTGCTCGAGACACACTCACTGCTTGTATTTCTGATTACGGCACCAATCTACCACCCTGGCCAAATGAGTTGCCTTTTTGGGTCTCATCAACAAGGTTCTAAAAAAAATTCTGGGTGACCTATTCTGCCATTGAAATTAAATATTATAGAGGAGAGGGTTTTAAAGAATGTCCCAGGGAGTTTAATAGGAAGGGATTGGAAAACATATAGGAGTCTGGGGAGCACGTTCATTTTGACTATATTTATACAACCTATCAAAGAAAAAGCTATTTGGTCCCATTTGCCAAGGTCAAAGTGGTATTTACCAGCAAGGGGGAGAAAGATTATGGAAAAAAGATCCCCAATGTTACATGGGGGCCTGGTTCCCCCATGTATGGAAGCAATTGGGATTCCCAGTGGAAGGGAATGGAACGTTTTAGGTGATTGCACGTTTTAACTGGTAGGGAAACGTTTAGGGCAGCCGACTTGGAGTAATTGACCTAAAAATTTGACAGGGGTCCATATTCCTCCAAAGATATTATTTACCTTTTTAAAATATAAAATACACAGAAATTGAATGGCAAATGTTAGTTATATTGCTGCACTGCTGAACTACAGTACGAACAGTTAAGAAGACAATTACTGGGAACTAGAAGAGCCACAGCTTTTCAGATCCATGACTCCCAGTGGAGTTACTTTTTCTACCATTGTATTAATGGTTATATCATAGGATAAAAATTGGCTTCTATTCTTGTTTTCTAACAATATATATATAAAGAAAAAGGAACCAAAAGCGGGTACCACATCCCAATCGTATCAGAAGGGTAAGTTTAAAGAGGAAGTAACCTAAAAAAAACCCTCCTCTTTACCCTTGCAGATCCTTCCAGACGTTTCCTGAATTGGGTCCCACGTCGTCTTGGTGTCACTGCCAAAGAAGATGCACTGCCATCTTCTTTCCCCTACTTCAATCTTACGTCACCCTATCTCGCACTGCACAGGCACAAGATCAGTATTTTTTTACCCTATTGAAGAAAAGGCTCCTACAGGCGTGCACCAAAGGAGGAGCCAGAAGCCTCCTGGGATCCATGGGTTGTACAGTTAGGTCCATAAATATTAGGACACAGACAACTTTTTTCTAATTTTGGTTCTGTACATTACCACAATTAATTTTAAATGAAACAACTCAGATGCAGTTGAAGTGCAGACTTTCAGCTTAAATTCAGTGGGTTGAACAAAAAGATTGCATAAAAATGTGAGGAACTAAAGCCTTTTTTTATACACAATCAATTCATTTCAGGGGCTCAAAAGTAATTGCACAATTGACTCAAAGACTATTTCATGGGCTAGTGTGGGCAATTCCTTGATTATGTCATTATCAATTAAGCAGATAAAAGACCTGGAGTTGATTTGAGGGGGGGAGTGCTTGTATGTGGAAGAAAACATGCGGTCAAAGGAGCTCTCCATGCAGGTGAAACAAGCCATCCTTAAGCTGCAAAAACAGAAAAAAAACCATCCGAGAATTTGCTACAATATTAGGAGTGGCAAAATCTACAGTTTAGTACATCATGAGAAAGAAAAAAGCACAGATGAACTCAGCAACGCCAAAAGACCTGGACGTCCACGGAAGACAACAGTGGTGGATGATCGCAGAATCATTTCCATGGTGAAGAGAAACCCCTTCACAACAGCCAAACCCAGAGTGTGGCTCAGGGTAAATAAAACAGCTGAAAGGGGTAACCCTGAGCCACATTCGGGGTAGCTAAAAACATAAATACTTACCTGGTCTCATCAGCATCCTCCAGTGTCCTGCCCGTGTCCTCTTCCTCTGATATGATGCCCGTCGAGTGCGCTGACATTCCCCGGGAGTTCCCAGTGATGTCAGTGCATGGGTCGGTGCATGCGAGGGAGCGTGGCGGGAATTTTAAGTTGTTTTGTATTGGATTTATTACAAAACAACTGTATTGAATCTAACACAAAGTAATCATTTTATATATATATATATATATATATATATATATATATATTATATATGCTACTGTACAGTTAAATTACAGGGATATTTCTGTGAATTATGCCTAAAAATTATAGGTCTACAATGTAAAATAAGTTTTCATGAAAGACAATGTACCAGGAGGTTAAAGGATGGCTGTGCTAACATGAGGACTTTTGATTAATATCTTCTTGTAGCAGTTATTCCTGCAAATGCAGAAGGGTGGGGGTTTAATGGAAAGAACTTTTTAAATTGTTTCTGGTTCAAATCATGTTAGCTCCACACTTATTTTTACCTTAACATCAGTTCCATCCCAAGACCTGAAGACAGGGATTGAAGAAAAGTTTTCTGTATGCGTCAACTCATAACCAACTTTTTATTTGGCTTCTACGTATTAGTATTCAGTAAAATTGCTGCTCATAATATATGATACTTCAAAATCATTATTGATTTAATAACTTCTGAAAGAATTAAACATCCTCTTTGGTCCCTTTAAAGCCACCAGTTCCAGTACATAATAAAAAAGGTTTTAATCGGTTGCCATATTGCATAAGTGGATAAGTACTGATCCTCCTACCCGGAGTTTGTTTTCAGAAAAACATAGATATGTCTTTTAACTTGACTGGGTAGAAGCTGCAATTATATTGAGTCACAACTGTTTTGAAGTGTATCCTCTTTATTTTGTTCAAATGTTTAAATATATCCAATAATTGCTAAACAATGTTGAGTATATGGCCCCGATTTATCAAGCGAGCTCGCATAAGCTCGCTGTGCATAAATACGTGACAATATATAATTAGCAATTAATTAGCACACACCTGCTTCCTGTTCTGTGCGTATCTACAGGCCATTACAGGTAAATTTGAATCTTTAATGCTTCATTTTCTTTTGGGTAAGTGCTACATTTTTATGTTACATTATACTCATTCACAAAATTGTTTCATTTATTGTTACATTTGTTGCAATGTTTTGATACTTTTTGGTTTGCATTGCAACACTGCAAACTCATTTAGATCAAGCATTATATATACTAATTAGCACTTCATAATATGTCATCACACAATAGCATGAATGAAAAAAATGTCACCAGGCATTTGGGATCTGATTCAAATTTCATTCTAGTTTGGCTTTATAGAAATCAAATATTTGAAAAAAGGATTGTTGCCAAAGATGTTATAATACATGTATCAAGGAACATTCAGTGATTTCACTTGTGTGTGTATGTCATTTAAATGCATATAAATACATATGTATTTGCATTTTTACTATTTTAACTGGACTGGTTTGTATGGGGGGGGGGGGGGGGATTAATCAAGTAAGTTTGCTTGGATGGTTTGCATTGATGTGTTTTTTTTTATAATCATCATTATTGTTAGTTTCATCTTTTGCTGCAACATTGATTACAACTGAAAAAAAATACTTACCTTGTCCCCGCAGCTCCTCCCTTGTTTAAGCTGATTTTTGTGTTTTTTTACATGATTGTGTGTTTCAAACTTTATTATATTCAGGGTATCTACTAGACCCTTGTTCGGACATATTTCTGTAAGTTACAGGTCTACAATTTAAAAAAAAAATTTGATGAAAAACAGTGTACCGCTTTTGGTACAGAAATCTAGACATCAGTGAAACGCCCAGGTGGTTAAAAAAATGGAGTGTATGCATTATTTAGGTGTTTACATAAAACAAATTGTACTAGTATCTAAAACAGACAAATTTTAGATTTGTGCCAAACATTATTTTCTTGCTTTTCCAGCCTTTCAGGATGTTTCTGCAGGTTTGAATGGCAATATGGTTTTGACCTTGGCCAACTATATATTGACTTACTCACCTCAGCTTGGTAGTGGAAGCACATAAAGGTGGATTCCTCCTTAACCAGAAGCAATATCATCAATTAATGTGGCTTGGAGCCAAGTTCATGACATCAGAAATCATAGGAAGAAGGATTGAATTTGAAGAATGCTAAGCAATATGCCAAATAAAAACTACAAATTAAGAGGAGTTGTGCGGCAGCAAATCAACATGAGTGCAAATGTAAACATGTAATATAACTGTACAGTAGCTTTTATAATATATAATATATAATTTTAGATAAATTATATGAAGATTTCCTTGTATTGGACTCAATACAGCTATTTTGTACTGAATCCAATACAAAATATTTTAATTTCCCGCTGCTTCTCCCGCCTGCACCGTCGCACGCATCAACGTCATCAGGAATTGCCAAGGAATGCGTACGAGAAGCCGAGGAAAGGAGAAGAAGGGGATCCGACTGAGAAGACGAACATATGTTCTGTTGTTGCTCCACTTAATTTTACTCATTAAATACTTTATATATTTATATATCTATGGAAGCAAAGAAGAACTGGATCTAATCCCCTGGCAAAAGCTAGGTCTTGCCTGCCCAGACTCGCTAGAATTTATCAGCAGGCGGATCAACGGGTCCGGCATCGGATGCGTTTAGGTAGGCGTCTACGTAAACAGCTGAAATCAGGTAACTCTTTCCGAACCTGAAAATATTAGGTCATTTAAAAATATGCTCTTTTCTTAGCAAATATATAATTTTTTAAACATTTGAACACCACAAAACATTTTTTATTTAGGGATAAGTGAAAGATGTGTGCCATTAGAAAGAATGATTTTTAGGGGAACTGAAACTTTTAATGCAAGCTCGCCAATGTCGAGCTGCCAGAGATGTACAGTTTGGTGCGAGCGATCATTTCACTTGATAAACTGCTGGGAGAATACGCCAGCGTATTTTCGCTGTCCGAAATTTGGTTGATTAATTGTTTTTTAGCGTCTGAACGCGAATACGCGCACAAATGGGTTCTGATTTGGCTTGATGAATCAGGCTCCCTGACTGTACCTCTAAAACCAATTATCTATTGGTTTTATATTTTGTTGTTGATTTATTTTGTTGCACTGAAACTAATGTTTGTTAATTCTTCTGTTGAAAAAATAATAAAATATTTAAAACAAAAAGGTTTTAACCTTGACCCGGTATTTTGGCATGAGTTTTTATACATTCTGTTTATTTGTACCTGGTTATTTTATGTCATAATCCTCTCCAAACCTAACTAACTTTTTATCTTCCACTTAGCTCTGTCTATGGCTATATATCGTTCAGTACGAATGGATTGCTTAAATGTGGTCTGACCATTTGTGTGACATCTCTTTTACTTCAACCTTCGAGTCCTTATGTGTTTCAGTTTGAGCTTGCCTTTTTACCTACATATGAACTCTGACCAATCCTGAGCTTATCTGTGGACCTGGACCCACTTCTTCTCAGTTCTATCTGATGTCTATATCTAAATCCAATCTAATTACAATGGTTCTCTGTCTAATCTTACTGTAATGGCAGTTATCTGCAATGAGAAAAGTCAAAGGAGCACAGCCTTCCAGCAGTTTTAGAGCAGACCCCTTCCCACCCTCAATGACTTTGGTGAAGATGGCATGTTATGAGATTATGGATCATACATGAATTCATCATTCTCATTCTGCATAACTCTGCTGGACAATTTGATTTGTTTTGTTATATTTTCTAATCTGCCAAATTCTAGTTCCAAGAGTAGACAGGCCTGCATTCCTCTAAGAAATACCTTCACAATAAAAACAGTCAAGGGCAAAGCTAAAACAATAGACAGCCTTAACTGACAAGAATGTTCTGGAGGAAATACATTTTGTGTGTATGGGAATGACAGCACATCTAGTGAAAGATTTCAATCATATGTCCGGAGAAAGGGCTGCATTGTACAGCACATTCTTTTCTACAGGGTATGTAAATGTACTGTGGCCATCTTTCTGTATTCGTTAAAAGTAGCAAGTTGAAGCCAAATCTTGCTATGGCGTGGCCCTTAGTTAACGCCAGAATGCCAATAGCAGCTTCTTCTTTGTAATTGCTTTGGTACTTTATATCCAAATGTCACTTTCAATTACTTCTGGATAGCTGCTTAGGGTATACAATTCATTTTAATTCAGGCTGGAAAACCAGATTAGTGTTAGGCTGGGTGCACTGTATTGTTAAAGTGTTGGAGGTCTTTTGTTTTACTGAGCATGATTTAATCTATAATAAAGGGGATAGACAACATTTGCTGAGAAGAAAATAAATTGAAAGGAAACCTGTACTGATAAAGTGTGGGATATGCCATCCCTTCTAAAATTACGATTCCTTGGTTATCATACTGATCCTATGGCCTAAACTTGACTTCCATTAAAATAGGAGGTATGAATATTTTAGCTAAGCACCTTTTATCTTAATATTTCAACTACTATACTATTTTATACTACATTCAGGTGAAACATGTGCCTGCAAAAGAAAAAATTAGTTTTATTCTTACTTAACCCTGACTTTGTATTTGCAGGTGTAACATCAACACAGTTTTGGGTGCTTTGGAATGTTGAGCAGACAAAATCATAAGAGAAAACAATCCAGTCCGTTACAAGGGTGCCTTCTCAAGAAATTTAGTCTGCTCTGCATCTTAAAGAATATTTTATGTCAGAAAACCACTAAAATATATAGATGCCACATCCTGAACAATAAATATATGCGAAAAAGTATCAAAAGGCATTCAAATATCTTGTTAAACCCCTATGAATATTAAACATGTGAATAAACAGCAATAAATGCCAGCAAACTTCATTTCATCGAGTTAAAAAACATCTAAATACACACAGATAAAAAAAAATAATAACAGGGTGAACAACAGAAGTTGGTCCGGTCTCTACAAAATATTGACGCATTTCACGAAGATTATTATTCGCTTCTTCAGGATAATGTAGAGAACCTATATGTAGACTGTACAAATAATAAATGCACAGAAATCACCACTGAATACCAAACAAATATTATACATAATTGGGTTCTTTTACATCATAATTGGTAAGTTCCTTCGCTCAATATGGCCACAGCAACACACGGTGAGGAGAGTAGTCAAGAGGCGATCATCCAAGAACTAAGACTTTTAATGATATAATTGTCCATCATCATCATCATGTATGACTCTTTACAAAAAACATCCCTTTGGATTTACCCTCTCTAAAACAACTATGGATAATTAACTTATAGATGTATGTCATAAATGATTACATTTGATTAGGCAATAAATCATACCAGTGTTCCAAACCAGGACCATAAAGCTGATGTGATAAAGTCAAGGCAAGACTCCAGCCAGAATTCTGTCCGTCCTGGACTAAGTGTGGACAATACCTCCTACAATTTGAGAATCAATCCCTAATTTGTCTCTAGTGGTTTGTCAGCTCACGAAGAAGAATCTGCTCTGCTACTCACCTCTCTTATGGTCATAGCCAGTGACTACTAACCATGAGCTGCCAGGAGACTCCTCCCCAAGCCACATGTTCCCCTTTAATGTGACACTGACTCAACACAAGTGTAGGGATCTGGATTCCACCAATATGCCAATGGTGTCACAAAGAAAGCCAGTAACTAGCAGATTTTAGAAGGAGATTAGCAATGCAAACCCCTATATGTCTCTAAACAATGTTTTTATAAAAATATAAGTAGACATATTTAATAATATTGTTTTACAGATCACAAAAGAAGTTTGTGCCTCAGACCAGGTTCTTGGAAAATGTAGTGATCGGGAATAGGGAAAAGGTAGAGCAGGGAATATTACCCATGTGCATTTTTTCACCCCCCTATTCTTTATTTACTTTAGCCATCTTTCTCCTTTCAATATGCTAATTTTTGCTCATTTATTAAAATAATATTATTAACTATTATTATTATAGTTTAAGCTATTCTGTGATATACAGTTAGAATGTTGGTTATATTAACATTTCATTTGTGTATTAGAAGTACATTAACCAAAGTACACTTCATACAATTATATCTTATATGCATTGGGTTTTAATACATTATATCTGTACATTATGATCAATGCTGGAAAAAGTACCTGCATTTTCTCACTGGGTCTGAAAGATGGTTGTATAAAAGAATATTTTAAAATCAAAGATTGATTGCAATATGCTTTTAGGTAGTCTGAACAAGTCAATATTTTTGTATAACGCATATATTTTTGTTGGAACACTTCATATTAATAAAAATAACTGCTTAGTTTCTATGGTGATTTGAAGCTATTTCAACAAGGACCCCTTACCTTCTTTGAAATTATAGATTTAAACAATACTGATGGTTTTATTTGCAATCAGCATTGGGTATTCATGTGTAGATTACAGTTTACAGCAATTGTACAAGAAAAGATCTAAGGTGCACATATATTGTCTTACTTCTGATTTTGCTATTTCTTTATAATTTTTAGCTTTCTTATTGAAGGATTTATAGAGTTTTGATGAGATTTCACGGAAACATCTCCCCATTGAGTTTCAACACATCTCATTTTATTTCACTAAACACTTTTGTAATGTATGGGGAAAATTGATGAAGGAGAAAGGTTTAACTCACATTGTGGTGAGGTCATTTGAAATAAATAGATATTGAAATGAACAAAAGCCAACATTAATATTCTTCATTTTTAGGGACAACATTGCTTGTCCTGTTGACATTGAATGTACAAGATACAGTAATATCTTTATTATATGATGGGCTTTGGAGAATTCTTTCTGCCTTTTCTCAGCCGGGGGAATGGAATTAAAAGCCCACTAAAATGTATTTGGTGTTTATTTGGAATTCTTTCTGGATATCCTGTAGTTTTATGAGTATGAAGGGATGTTTTGGAGAATGCTGAATGAATGAATGAATGAATGAACAAATCCCCTTCTTTTTGGACACATTCTATGGCTGTTCAGAAATTGACGCACAGTGTATTAACCTTAACAACAAAGTGTGTAAACAGTAAAGAGGGTCCTGAGAAAAAGCCATGACATTAACCATCCGAGACAATAATAATATGTATAACTTCTTATATAAGAAATTTGAAGAGGGAGGGTAAAACAGATACTAATGAGTAAAATCACATATCTGGTCAAAGTATTCAACCATAAAAATCTCCAGAGATTGTGTGCTCGTATGTTTTGCCTACACAAATCATTTTATGAGAGTGATATAGTTATTTGGAATGCTGTATGCATTAGAAATTAAATTTTCACATAAACTAATCTGTGCCATTTGCCGGCGTTGTTTAATCAGCCATGGGCAATGGGTTTTATTGGACCAGTTAATTTAAATCAATATTCACATGGGTATGAGAAGGTCAGCATTCCTATCTCACAGTATAATGTTTATTTAAATATCTCTTTCCATGGAGCACAAAAATACCATCTTTTGGCCGTCTTGCTTGTACAGCAGGGATAGGGAAATAGTGGGCAAAACAATATGCAGTAATTTTATTAATATTACATCTGCAATCTATATTCAAAGCAAACATTTTTTTTTTAAAAAGCCAACATCTAAAGCTTTGTTTGTAAATGTAAAAGGTCAATCTATGCAAGAGTCTTTTTTTTCATGTATACCTGTAGTCTGGTAAGGCATCTGCTATCTTCTTATGTCTTTGGGGTCCCAGGGTCATCAGTTTTGGCTCTATTCCCTAGTTCCACACATTGAAATTTGTGGTGCTTTCCCCCATTTTAAAGATTTCTCACTGAAAATTAATTTATTGATGCATATTTAAAGTTTTTTTTCAAATTTCAATATGCATCAGGGAGAGTAAGATTCAAAATTTGAACTAACCTGGTTTACAAAAAGAAGTATCCTATAAAAATTGTTAGGTTATCTAGTGTTTTATTTTCTATCAATGATGATTATCCCTTTTTATTGTGTGCATCTGTGAGGCTTGGAGAGGCAGGGCCACTCGGGGGCACTACGGCTTGCACAAAGGTGGTGGTGTGAACCCTGAGAAGGGCAAAGGCACAAAGTCTAAGCGGCAACCAGGTTTTCTCCAGAGCCTGCTGTGGTAAGGATGGTGCACTGCTGGTTACCACCAGGTCCTTGGGCACATGAGGGTGGGCAGGATGATACACGGTACAGAATCACAAGGCTGAAGAATAGTCAAGGAAGGCTGGGGTCGAGGCAGGCAGCAAGCAAAAGAGGTCAGGAAACACGCCAGGGGTCAAATACCAGGGATCCAGTTAATAGACACCAGTGACACTGGGCCACTGCAGGCACAGGGGACACAGGATACACTGGAAGCAACAGGAGGCACAGTGACACAGGAATATCCACAGACTGGAAGGAACACTGGAACACCACAAGGGAATGGGCTGGTAACAACAAACTGGGCAACAAGAGGTAATACAGGAACTGGACAGGGGAAACACGGAATCAAGCAACAGGTGTACAGGAAGTACTCAACAGAGCTAGGGGAGATACGTTGCAT
>NC_092871.1:24974828-24979007 GCF_032062135.1 Pyxicephalus adspersus
TGTGACAAATTACTGTCCTTGCATATTGGGTCATCCCACGCTAAATCCCAATGTCACTGTTCTCATGCTGCTTTGATTTCAGGATAAATATTTCATCAGTTTTTTATGGTCATTCTGTACCAGCCAGACCTCTCGTTTGTTGCTAATGACTTTCAGTGGAGCCTTATTTGGATATTGCATGCAGTATAGCTTTGGAATAGCTGTTGTGTTATTGGCAAGCGAAAATTTACAAATGCCCATGAGGTCTGGCTTTTCGGCATATTCCAATGGAACAGATTGCAGCTAGAATGTACATTGGTTAAAAATGAACACGGAATTCAAAAGAGAACAAAAAAAATAATAATGCCATTATGTTGACAGAGAAACAAACTGTTAATGTAGACCTTGCATGAAAATCAGAATGACCTACATCAGTCACTCACCTAAATAAATCTTGTCTTTTAGTGCAAAGACCCTGACCTGGCCTATCATATGTTGTTGACTTTAGCCAGGCATTGACTGCATCGTATTGACACAAATAATGTCTAACTGAAATATTCAACCTGAAGTAATGTTAGCGATATCCTTTCTTTCCAGCCCTGATCTATACACAGATCACTGTGTGTCTCAGTGATGATTTCAGCGGCAGTGAAAGCAATATGAAGGCAGGAAATACGCTCTTTGTAAACCATGAGAGTATAACCAAATATTGTAGTCCAGAATGCTGTTTTACAATCAAAATGCAAATTATAAATAGACCATACAATGGCTAGGATTAGTGCACGGACACATGCATTTTTAAGGGTCTGCGCACATACTGGGCCTGATTTATGAAAGTTCCCCAAGATTGGAGACGATAAACTATCATGTGAAAACCTAGGTGATCCAGCAAACCTAGAATTGATTTCTTAAAAAACAGTTTCTCTTATTTAGCACATGATTTCAGTGCTGGACCAGACCCATTCCAGGATTACCTAGGTTCTCCAATTATAGTCTGTCTTCTACAGTCTTGGCGAGTTTTCATAAATAATTTAAATGGTACCTCCACAGTGCACACGTTCCAATCATTGATACATATTTAAATGTATTTCTTTTTCATGGAAGCAGTGTAAAACCCTGAATTTAACTTATATTAGCCTCTTATAGAGCCCAAAGAGGTGAAAGAAGGAACATCAAAAGATAACATGCTAACATGAGTGTGTTTTAGGAAAGTGTGTTCAACCAAAGAGTACGACCCACAATTTAGAGAGGAGTTAGCTCCATATTGCCAATCCTGAGTTGGAATTGTGAAGGTAGTTTGAGAGAGAGAGAAAGAGGAAGAAAAGGAGCAGGCTTCTGTAGGGCAAGAGTATTTTTATAAAATCACTACATTTTATTTGATTTCAACATACTACAAAATAATCAAATCATCTATGCTAGCTCTAGGCTAACATGGATTCACTAGTATTAACCTCCTTTTAAACGGCTGCTCATGGCTCACCACCTGATCAATACTACAAACTAAAACTACTGGTCACCCTGTATCTTCTAAAGAATAACCAAATAGCACTCAGAATCAACATGTAACACTGGCCTCTAAGACATCCATTTTTATTAGGCTGCTTCAAACACCACCAGATATTGTACTATCACCACACTACCGTCTGGCCAAGTCCATTTCACCAAAATAATTTTGCTTCCCTTCTGTAATAAAAGCATACAACTCCATCTATATTACACCCTTAAAGGTATATTACCACTACCCAACTGAAGACAATACTTATTTACATGAAGAACCGCAGTGCTAGTACCATTACGTTCAAATATACTATTGGATTTTATGATTAGGGTACCTTCGAGTAGTAATTGGTATACAATCCGGTAAAAGTTCCAGCAATTTCATCAAGTATCCCAATCCCCTGAAGAAGCACTGCGGGGTGAAACGCATCAGGTGGGAAACAGATCTGTTGTTGCAAATGTACCTGAATATACTTTATTATTACTACTCTTTAAGTATAAGACTAGTGCATCCATGTTAGCCTAGGGCTAGCGTAGATGATCTCTGTCTATTTTATAGGATGTTGAAATCAAATAAAATTTAGTGATATTATAAAAGTACTCTTGCCCTACAAAAGCTCGTTTTCTCTCTCTTGCTCTCTCTCAAACTACCTTTATGGGTGTGTTTTGTTTGAATACCAGACCTAGATGAATAGAAAATTTATGTGTGTGTGTATATATATATTTATCTACACACATATGTTATTTTTGTAAATTTAGTTGCATTAATTATTCCATATCTAAAATTTTATTAAATGTATTAAGGAACTAAAACTTTGCCTGTTTTGGGACTAAAATAAGACTTCCAAAACTAAAATAAATGTAATTTATTAACATAAAGGATACAGGCTTTCTACCTCCCTCATGTATTAAATATGCCTGTGAAAGTTGTTTTTCCTGTGATAGATGGTGCTTTCTGTTTAACCAGCAATAAACGGAAATTTGTGCTGCCTGGGTCTCTGAATTGCTGTACACAAAGTGCATTTTGTTCAATTGCATCAGTCAATTTTGCTGTTTCATACAATAGTGATACATTTTTAATGTACACAAATGTAAAACGAACCCATTTGATTCTACAAAACTGGGTCAGTGCACCCAAAATATCAACAAATTGCATATTTCTGTCGTCCATAGATGGAGTTGTCAGAATATTCTCATCAGTTTAGCAACTTTTTGCCCAGAGCAAAGACTGTGCAATGGAAGACACAAGTGCCCTGGGAGCAATCAATTAGCCTTCCACATCAGCGTAAAACTTTTGTCAAGTGTACAGTTTTACCTTCAGATAGACAGTAAAATTAAAGCCAAGAAGGCTTATTCAATAAAGTAGCGATTTTGTAACCTCTTGTAAACAGAATTGGCACAATATGTGGACATTTAATAGACTGGGATTTATAAGCCTATAATGCCCTGCCTGCCCTATTTAGCTGTGGTCAGGAGAGTAAAAAGGGTCAATAATAGAGTCTATGATATCTGCCAGCTCCCTCACTTGTAGAAGTTGTGTATCCATCATCCATTTGTCAATGTGTTTTTTTCTAGGCTTAAAACCCAACTAAACCTAGAAATGAAACAAAGCTAATTCTGATAGCAAGCAGGTTAAAAGTCCAAATAAGCACTGCATGGAAGCAAATAATGGACAGCATATCGGTTTTGTGGGCCATGTTTGCTTGCACAAAGCATTACAGCCTGTTTCCTCTTATCTCTAAATTCACCAGGTGGACAGGTCATGCAGGTGTGACTACAAGAAACCAAAAGTAGGAAGAACAATAGATTGCAAACCATATTTCCCACCATCCTTATTCTACTGCATAAACCATGCACCTGATGTGTTACATTTCTCCAAGGCTGGAAGGGATACACTTTCATCCGTGAAGCTGCGTGATCCAGCAAACCTGGAACTGATTATTTTTACTGATTTTTTAATATTCACTATTTGCTAGAAAATGTTTGGAATCCTGGAACAGATCCATTCCAGGTTTGCTGGATCACCTAGCCTCACTGATGAAAGTGTTTCCTCTTCAACTTGGAGAACTTTTATAAATCAAGCCCCATGTGTCTACATGAAGGGGCAGTACTGATAGTTAACAGGAAAGTAAGTAATGAGCAATTGTAAGATTTCTTTCAATAGGAAACTAAACTAAAAGACATGAGACAGACAATAAGGCTGGTAAAAGGGATATCATGAGGTCAGGCTGTGAAATGCTTAAAACTCAGCTGTGGAATATAACTGATGAAAGTTTCCTGAATCGATTACAGTGAAATCTCTTACATATGTATGTTTATTGAGATTACAGAGAACCTATTATCTTACCACAATCCAGTAGTACTCTCCTACACATTGCTCCCTTACCACTCCTACCATCATATCGGGGAGCATTTATCCTCCTCCATAACTCAATGCTCCAACCATGACAAGGAGGGTAGCATCACTGCTACCTGAAAGCTTTGGCACTTGGTCATTTGCAGTATCTGAGATGGAGAAAGGAGCAGCATAGGTTAGTATAGCTGGGTCAGCGTGGAGCTATTAAGAGACCCTGTTACTTAAGTCTCAATTGGTAAGATAAGGGAGTCCAGAGAGTTGTAATTATTGATTCATACTCTGGGGGATATGATCACCCTGTATAAATTTATAACTGGTCCATATAGAGAACTCTCTTCCCCATTATT
>NC_092871.1:24979617-24985458 GCF_032062135.1 Pyxicephalus adspersus
ATTGATGCAATGTGAAAAATAAGCATGTCAATTAACATCCCAATTGGATATGTACTGTTCTTTTTTAATAATGTGGCTTTGTGCTGGCTGAAAGATTGGCACACAGAAAAGGTTTAATCAAGTCTCACATTTTTTACTCTGCTTGGCGGCCACGAAGGGGAAAAAAATATCTAAATCAGACATCGCAATAGCTTCTAACCATTACACTGCTACATAATAATGTCATATAATAAGGACTGGAATTTAAAATATGATAGTATCATTTAACTTAGTGTCACTTTGTGTTAATGGATCTAATATTTTTGCACTTTCAAAACACAGCAGGAAATAGGACATCTTGTAAAGGAGATTATAAAAGCAATTTTTCAATGGGCTCCACTAAAATTGTTTCATAAATCTGTGCAGAGGGAGCCATGAACAATTTGACTTTATCTATCCATGGAATATACAACAAGCCATATAAAAAATAATAAAGAAGTGTAATATATGCCAAGAAAAGTGTACAGATGGCTATTTGAAATCAGCCACATATGTAGTTAATTTTATTTAAATAATGAGTTTCACAGAGGGTAATGGGGACAAATTACATTTTGTCATCAGCACCAGGAGCTGGCTGTTCTAGGGCAGGGAGGCCAATGATAATGAATATAAAACACAGCCGTAATATTCTTTGAACATGAAGATTTTGGGAAATATATTTGTTGGGAGATAAGTGTGAAATATTAATTGCAAGGCTCTCTGAAAACTGCGAAGGTAGAGCAGCAGCACTTTAGACTACTGTTAGCTAATCTCACTCTCAATTATTACTTACAGTCCCTACTTTTTTATGAATGGATACTCACAGGAATGGATAGTCACTACTGTGACTAGTTTCATCCATAAAATAGTAAATGCCAGAAATAAATGGCTATAGACCAAAAGCATAAAGCAAACAGTAGATTTAGCTCCCTGTACGTTTTTTGGAAAACCAAAACCATGAAAGCACAGAGGTACAGTGTCATTCATACGTACCTTATGATGTCTTTTTTAATTATATTTCCAGGAGCTTTCTTTAAACATTCTTTAATTTAAATATTTCAAAGATATCACATAAAACATAAACGTGTAAGAAAATTAACAATGAGGCAATAACAGTGGATAGTGCAGTATAAAGTCTGTAATCAGTCTCTGGCAGGAAAACAAGCCACAATATCCAAAGTTTGAAAAGTCTTGTTAACATGTCACCTGCAGAGAAAGAGTAGATCACATACGCAGCCTTTTATAAGGCATACCAAGTAAGCGCCTAAGTTTAACATGAACAATATCAACATCATGTAAGCTCAAGAGGTGGTGGGGTCCAGGTGGGACTTGAACTCTGTAACACATCCAACTGCCCCAAACAGCATTGAATTTTTCTATAGTGCCCTGGGAACTTGCCATTGGATCCTCCACTATTGTAATTTCAATTTCACCTTTTGTTTGTAGTGAAGTAGATTTTCAACAAAGAAGAATGCATGCATGAGTTGGCCACAACAATGAGGTGTCTAATATTGGGGCCTTTGTTAGTCTTTTCTGCTAGGGTGTGATGGTGTAGCAGAAAGAACCCAGGATCTGGGGGTATATGATGGGTAGTTTGAATACGGGGGATCACCTGGTCCTAAATTGAGTGCAATCTGGGGCAGGACCCAATTGAAGCAGCATCGTGATATTAGCATAAAAAACCATTGGGAACACGCAGTGCCAACCTCATTGGCAACAAGGTAGGGGATGATTCTGAATAAAGCAAACAGAAGCTTTGTTTTCATAGAACCTAAGAGTAAGTATATAAGAAAGTATAGTAAGATATCACCCCAAATCTGGCAAGACCATCAATTAGAGACACACCTTAAATACATTTTTATTGCAGATATTCAGCTATGAGACCTAAAGCATATTAGGTACACTGCATTTTTTAGGACATAATCTAACACAAAACACATTTTCAAGATATTGCTTAAGTACAATTAAATTTCGAGATTTTCAATACAAGTAGTCCCCGGGTTTCATACGAGATATGGACTGTAGGTTTGTTCTTAAGTTGGATTTGTATGTAAGTCAGAACAGGTACATTATTTTAATAAATGCAATTAGGACAGACATATTATTAGGCAGTGTGGTGTCAGTTATTGTATAAAATCCTCACTGTGAGCTAATCACAAACAAAGAAAAAAATCTTATGGAGCCTAGACATTCACTAACTTCTGGAGCTGTGTTTTGATATGCAAAAAGAAACAACTGCAGACTTTGTCTTGGTCATTAAAGAATTTCAAGAGGCTGCAGAAAGAGCTCACCCCCTAAGATCACTATCACTCACAGCCTCAGCTGTGTTAAGCAAAAGATTTCTCCTGCAAGTCATGCAAACAGCCCCCTCCCCCCTTCAAGCCTCTGTCTTGCACAAGAGCAAGCAGGAAAGCCCAGTTCGTATCTAGGAGTCGTCCGTATGTCGAATGTCCTTAACCCAGGGACTACCTGTACAGCAATAACCTTGCCAACAGGGTGTTATCATTTATTTCTATATTATTTTTTCTATTGGCCTTTTTATATCTATTTATTTTGAATATTGTTAATGTTAAAGGGAAGATTACAATAATATCTTCCAACATAACCAACATTTTTCTGACCAAAATAAGAGTAATGTTATCATTTTAGATTTTTTTTTATTTTCAAAACATATTTTTGTACAGCTCTAGTTTTTTAGTATTTGCTTTCTGCTACAAAAAGCAATGCAGAGAATATACAATCATTTGATTTTGTACAGCAGCCTTTCACAGTACCTGAGTAATTTTTGTCAAATATTGCTTTCTGGCAAATGCAACCATAAAACAAAGAAGGTGATATTGGTTCAAGGGCAGAGGCACAGTTATTAATGCAGCTGAATAAAAATGTAAACCACTAAGTAATATGTGAGCTATAAAATGTGCCATTAATTTCGATACGTACACATAAGCATTACTCAAACACTTTTATTATGTCTACTGGATATTTAAGGACCACTAAAACTACATTAGGTTGTTGCTTATAAAAAAAGAGCTAAATATCTTTCATATTTATATGTTCAGCCGTTAAGATTATTTTGTTTTGGAGATTTTGGAGATTTAGGTTGTTATGGTAAAACTGATGAAGCGGCTTGGAACCCTGAAAAACATCTCAAGCATTGCAAGGGCAGGTTCAGTTTAAAGTGACTAACTACTAATAAATATTCAATGACCTGCACAAACGAGAATCTTCATAGACCTATGGGAAAACTTTACCTTTTTTTTTCTTCCCTTCATCTCAGTCCAACAATTTTCACTCTGCCATCGTCTCTTGTGCCACAGTCTTTCCTGCTAAAATTGCACCTGTGAAATTGCACCTTACTCATGGAATCCAATAATCCAGCAGAGTATGACTTGCCCATGTAAATAAAAGCAGCTAATGTGTGCATGCTTGAAAAGAAGAGAAAGCTTTCCCATCTAAGGATGTAAAGTTCTGGGTTACACAAGCAAGAGATGTCCTTTAACAACAACATGGTGCCACCAACAAAAATAATGCCAGGATGTTTCGGTAAACATTAAATGCAGCTTTTTCCAATAAATTTATATTGCATTTAATTTAAATAAAATAGTTTTATTTTTTTCCTATCTGCATAAATATATAAATATATACATATATATTATCAGTTTATATAAATAGTGTTTATGCTACATGTATAACATTTTTTACAAACATAAAATCTAATTTGGATTCACAAAACATAATGCATTGTGAAATCAGTGCCATTCGTAACCGTACATTGGTGTCACAAAGCATTCTACTTTATCATAGCAGAATCTGTTTGTCTTCTGACTCTCTCTCTTTAAATAAAACTCTGGCCAACTGACTGTAGAAGACAAAGAAAGGCTCAGTCACCCATTACACTGACCTATTTCACAGATTTGATCTCTTAGCGACCTTTTACATTGTCTTTTAACAGAGTTAACTAAACATGATAAAGGAACAGAACACCACCTGTTGGCTGGAATTTTAACCATGAATGTAAAAATGTGTATATAGAATTTATAACCTTGACTTTTTTTTAGTTCTGTAATGAAAATAATGCAATTCACTTATGATAATTAATTCTTATAAAAAAAGTCATGTTGATTTGTATTAAACATTAATAATATTCTTACTGAAGTTTCCTTCATTGCACTGTCTATTACATAAATTACAAACATTTCTACACTTAGTGAGTACAGAGTTGGTTATATATTATAGCTGTTTGATTTGTTGTTTTCTGTTTATATTAAATACTCTTTGGTTCATAAATCCCTATTTCTATAACTGATTGCCACTTGCAGCACACAATCTTCTAAAATTCCTTGATGAGAAAGGAAAGTAGTTTGAAGGACAGGGTGAGTTCCCAAACACATCTTTCACTCACCGACCAATGGGATGCTAAGATTTAAAGCGGCTTTCAGAGTACTAGGACATCATGCCAATAATCACAAACATAGGGCTCTCAGCTGCTAATATATTTCTTGTCACAGCACACTGCGTAATGGAAAGTGCAGGTAACAAATGGCACACTTACTGAATGTGTACTGGAATAGGCTGATTAAATAGTGAGGTTCCATTTTCTGTCTACTAATAGATCTGTTCATTACACACCAGCAAGAGAGGTCAGCCAGGGTTCTATGACCTTGTGGTAGCAGAGGTATAAAATGGACAAGGGAGTCATCAAATATCCCAGAACTGTCAAAGCAATTTCAATTTAAACTTGACTTATCTAATATGTTGCTCAGAACTCATTGGATCTTGCAAATGCATTTTGAGGTTTGTAGAATATCAGAAAAAACACTCAGTATAAACCAGTATAAAGGATTTCACATACCTGGTCAACATTCTCCTGCCCATCTTTCGGCTAAAATCATTCTTCCAATGAATCAATCAAAATGGTGAACTCTAGACAAGCTGGACCTTGTGGTTCCACAGTATTATATAATGTGAGAGTCCAAGGAACTTTGTGAGCTGGGTCAGTGCTCCGTATGGACTGGGGAGGGATTTAAGGGTGGACAGGAAGGTGGACGAGAGAGTTCCTGCTGGGAAAAGAGGATTACCATGTGGCCGCTGAGGAGTAAACTACCTGCTGATTAGTGTTGGTGGAATATCTCTCTATTCGATTCGACAGCTATTTGATGGAATAGTGAGATTTTGTTAGGGTGATCCAATGCCAAAATCGAACGCTATTGAACTCAATGCTGGGAGAATTCGGGTTATTTTTAGGAACTATTAATGGCTGCATGAGCAATCCGATGCCGATATGAGCAATGCTTGCTCGCTCCGAACCGCGCATATCCGGTGGCTCAAAACTGGTGAGCTTGCATTAAAAGTCACTGTTCCCCTAAAAAATCATTCTTTCTAATGGCAAACATCTTTCACTTAGACTTAAATAACAATGTTAGGGCTGTTCAAATGTTTCAACCATTTATATTAGCTGAGAAATAAGCATATTTTTGAATGACCTAATATTTACAGGTTCAGAAGGAGTTAACTGATTTCAGTTCTTTACATAGGCGCCTATTTTAAACGCATGCGATGCCTGACCCGATGACGATAAATTCCAGCGAGCTCTGGCTGGGGCGAGGGCTCACTTTTGCCAGCGAACAAGATTTTTTCCACAAAAGTCACAGGCACACACAAAAGTTCGTCTTTGCCTATATATATATATATATATATATATTCACAAAACACACAAGAAATTTCATATGGTTTCCTAAATAGATATAACAGACCAAGGCAGAAACTAGAAGTAGACACTGTGACATGATGTCAGAGGATGACCTTTAAGGCAAATTTAAAAAT
>NC_092871.1:24986019-25019408 GCF_032062135.1 Pyxicephalus adspersus
ACACACACACACACACACACCAGTCCAGTTAAATAGTAATAATGAAAATGCATATATATGCATGTATTTTGACATACACACACAAGTGAAATCACTAAACGTTCCTTGATACATGTATTATAACATCTTTGGCAACAATCCTTCTTTCAAATATTTGATTTCTATGAAGCCAAACTAAAATGAAATTTGAATCAGATCCCAAATGCTTGGTGACATTTTTATAACATTTATACTATTGTGTGATGACATATTATAAAGCTAATTAGTATATATATATACAGCTTGATCTAAATTAGTTTAAAGTGTTGCAAAGCCAACCAAAAAGTATCTAAAGAGTGCAACAAATGTAACAATAAATAAATCAATTTTGTGAATGAGTATAATTTAACATAAAAATGTAACACTCAAAAGAAGATGAAGCATTAAAGATTCAAATTGACCTGTAATGGCCTGTAGATGGGCACAGAACAGGGAGCAGGTGTGCGCTAATTAATTGCTATGACCTCACCATTGACAGCGCTTAACAGATCTTCCTGAATCGCGCAGCTGCAAACTAATCGCCTTAATTGGCGGATTCTCTACCCCTATTGCTCATTTATCAAGGCAGGAATTCAGCTGGCAAGTGAAGGCGAGTGTATTAGCACTCGACTCCGGCTCGCAGAAATACGCCTCGTATATCGCCGCGTATTTACACGCAGCAAGCTTACATGCAGTGGCTTGATAAATCAGGGCCATTGACTTCTGGAACAAACTGTGCTTTAATATGCAAAAAGAAAGGCTGCAGAGTTTGTGTTGGTCATTAAAGAGGCTGCAGAAAGAGCTCAGTCCTTAAGATCACCCACAACCTCAGCTGTGTTTAGCAAAAGATTTCTTCTGCAAGTCATGCAAACCACCCCCCACTCGAGCTAGCAGGGAAGCTCCGTTCGAATTTAGGAGGCGTCCGTATGCCAGATGTCCTTAACCCGGGGCCTACCTGTAATGACTGAATATTATTTAACCACACTTGAAATGTATGAAAAGTGTAACCACACTTGAAATGTATAAATTAGAAAGAAATGTTGGTACTCGTATGAAAGGTTGTGTTACCAGACCAAGCAAGGGGATTCAATAGCAGTTGTATAAATACATTTATTATATAACATGAAAATACAAGTCTCCTTTAACATGTGTTAGATATTCACAACTTGATCATACAAGCTGATAATATAGCATCCAGTTCCTGGTAGAACTGCATGTTTAGGGTAAGAAGCAGCAATCTCTGTTTCTGTCACATTTCGTTATTTAGCTTCCTCAGGGGAAGAGATTGATATATCAGATCGTTGTATACATAACAAGAAAAATAAATATGTGTATAAATATTTTGGTTTGCGTAAATGTATGTCCAATTTTAAGTAATAAACATATAACTGCAAGTATAAATGTCAACAGCATTTCTCATGATCCACCACCAAGAAAGACAATGGGTTACCAGCCAGATGATTTGAGCTGTTAAAATGATATGTATTTTTTTAAAAATAAATGAAATCAATAACTCTCACCTGATTTATCATATCAACATAGCCACATCCCTTAGTTCAAACATAGAAGATAAAAACGAAACTAGATATTGGGACTTTTAAGGTCTCAAATGTACCTTTTCTAATCGAGTTCCACATTAATATACCTTAAAACCAAATGTATTCCAAAAAATTTAAAAAGACACAATTTGTTTAAAAAACACATGCAATTACACATTCTCACATTGATATCACATAATATCAATCTCCTGTGTGAATACTCAAATTCTAAATACTCAATTCTACGCCTTTCACAGAACATAGTCTACTTCTTCAGGTAACAGGAGATCTACAATCACATAAAAATATAGCAATACGTATAAATAACTAGATTAAAACATCATAAATATATAGAATAAATAACAGAAAGCAATCATTAACATATTTATAAAAAATCAAACTTACATTTATGTCCCAAATCTATGTTCTAGTTAGGACAAAACTCTTCCCACACAGATTGACCAAGAGGATGCATACAAGGCAAAAAGTAAATTGTCCGGGTGAAAGGGGTTTTCCATGGGGGTCAGGGCTGCGGAACCTGACATTCTGCTTTAATACTAGCACATATAGAATTTATTTTGTTCTTTTTCATAAAAGCACAAATTCAAATTTATCTTCTATGTGTGTATGCTACAGAAAAAAAAATAAATATAAAGAAATTAGTGGAAACTGTTATATAAAGAAACACAAGACATGCATACTGATAAGTAGAGAACAGCAAGGGAAATTGGCTTAGGCTCAGTTTAAGACTGTAAATCTGACCTCTAGCTGCGTATGAAAGGTGTGACATCCATGATGCATACTGCATGCTGGTGTTCAAATTCCAGGCTCTAATAAATCCAACATATTTTACAGTGTGTGCTTTCTGGGACATTGTTTGTTTCCTTTTATAATTATTGTGTTTTGTCATGTCAGAACAAGCTGTAACTCAACGTGACATGACCAGTATTCCCTAAAGCTTTCCTTTGTATGCCATACTGATGAATGACACTGAATGCAACACAAGAGAGAGAAAGTGTAAATTTAAAGCAAACATATTGCTGACAGTAAAGGAAGAAGGCAAAGTATTAAACTCTCTCCTGCTTAGAAGAAGCAAAATAAAAGATCTTAATAAAAAAAAGTAGGCAAAGTATATAGAATTGATAAAAAAAAGTTATACTCAACAGCAAAATGCATTTAATTTTTTAAAAACTCAATGTCTTTTGTAGAATAAAATTACAACTGTACTTTAATATATATTTATTTACAAACATGTTTTAACTTAGTACCCATACTCTCTTACTCTGCTTCCTCCAACTATCTTCAGTGAGCGGCCCTGCTCAGACTTTCCTCCAAAAATTGCAACTTTGTTCTGTGCTTTTATGGGAAATCTATACTGTGAGTACCAAATTATTGCAGCAATGTGTTAGGAAATGCTTATCGGGCCAGCATTTCTGTGCTGTGCGCCATGACAGTATTCCACACAGCCTGTTTTGTCCAGCAAAGTTACTTGCAGCAGCAAAGTGAACTAAGAAATAGCAGCAGCCCCTGTTCCCCTTTAGCCGTGCAGCCTGAGATACAATATTGGCAAGATTTAGGGTTGTTGACCTCGCCAGTTTCTGACCCTGTGAGTTTATGCCACCTGGACCGTCCTTTTGCCTGTGACCCTGACTCTGCTTGTGTTTTGCCCCTGTGTACTTCATCTGGTGGGTGGATTATATGTGTATGACATCTGCTCTGTATTCTTGACTTGTCTGTGCTGGAATCATGGTACGGCTTTATCCCTGGGCTTCTGGTCTTTTGCCAGCCCTTTCCCAGGCACCATCCCTTGCGCAGTAAGTCCTGGGAGCAACCGTGTTTTGGGAAATGCAACCTGCCTCCCGAGGCTAAGCAGGTGCTTGCTATTTGTGAAAAGTGCGATGTTAGATTGAGGTACTGTTGCCGGACCAGGGCCTTACACAATGAGTATGACTTTTCTATGGAAATAAACGGGGTTGTGTGCACAGTACAGGGGGGTAAGGGGCATACAGTGAAGATCCCTGGGTCGAGGCTAAAGATACATAAATGATCAGGTTGGCAGCATTGGGGGTGCAAGGAACTAAACTGACTTCTGGACAAGCAATACAATGTTCAGTATGTGGATATCTGAAATGAAAAAAGTTCTGCTCCGCTGAGCATCTCACATAGGTTTAGTCCTGTATAAGACCTCGTATTCCTGCTAGTCTTTTCATGGGGAGCCATTGCAACAACCAGCCGAAGTCTTGGTTTAGCAACCTGAAAAAATTACAATCATTTAGATATCCAGCCTTGCTCTCTCCGAAAGCACACACAGGATACACAGACACCAACACAACTTGGTATATCAGAGCTTAATCAGCAGGCCTCTCCGGGAAAGACTAAAATTGCTCCATGTAATTGGAAATTAACTCCATCTGGCTCATGAGGATTCCCACTGAATCCAACCCCAGTGCTTGTTTTGTAAGAAGCAGGAAAAGGTTTTTAGCAATCTGGCTTCACTTTAAAACAAATATTTGTGGTGCTACATATGTCCCATCAACCACTAACCAGGACCCTATACACCATTCTATGGCCCAAGAGATTTAATTTATTCAACGATTTCTCCATTGTATAGTTGCTATTTTTTTATTAGGAACATTGGATTCTATGAATGTTATCAAGTATGTTTGACCTTTATAAACCAATTTAAAATTTATGCAACATTGTGTTCACTTTTTGTGCTGTATTCTAATTAGTCAGCAATTTATGCCTTTAGTTTTTTTGCAGATTTGATAACTAGTTTGTTTATCAATGACAGAACATGCAATGTTTATGGTATCTTTACCTGGTAATTGCTCTTTCTGTGATGATAAATTAATTTTCGTTTTGTTTTATCTTGCAGATTCTATTATTTACAAATGCAGTCACAACAATATTAGGCAATTTTAGCCCTAATTCAGTATGCAGATAATGTAAAACTTCAAAAGTAATACAGGATCTTATGTCTTAAGAGGCAACAATAATCACATGAGCTTTACCAGTCTTTGTGCAATTTTGTACAAGCCAATCTACCAGTTATAATGTATAAACAACGAAGCTACATACTATATATATATATATATATATATATATTCACTTGAATTTATGTACATACCTGATCTGACTTACTGATTTTCATACATATTTAGACTGTAAAGTACACGCAAAGATATCCCTGAGGAAGCCTAATGGAGGCGAAACGCATCGAGTTTTTGCACAAACTCGGTTCTTCACACATTTATTTATTTGATGACGTAGAAGTACTGTGTCTAGTATATAATACCTAGGTCCTGTGAAGTGTTAACAGGACCAAGGTAAAATACGTGATTGCGTTATGTAAATGTTTTTCTTTGATACTATGTAACAAATACACATATATATTTTTGTATTTCATACAATCCCTGAGTTGTGAACCTCATTCTTTTTCTTCTTTTATACATTATATAAGATTGCTTAATGAGGTGGTTCAACATTTAAAGTTATTAGTGAAGAGAGGGGAACACCCTTAATGAACCTCCAATCTACTAGTTAGTTAAATGACAGATGCTGATGCAACAGGAGCCGCATAGGAAGGAGATCAGGGTGTAGCATTAAAGATGACCAAATGGCAATAAAATAATAATGGGCCCAAGAAAGCCATTAAGTTAATTGACAGGACAATTGAAAAATTGAGGGAATGTCAGATAAAAAATAGATGTAAAAACAATAGTAAAAATTACAAATTTGATATGATATGCTCTACAATATATTTAAAAACATGTCTTTACACACATTAGGTACATATCAAAACATATAGGATGTACAGATAACAATACATGTGTTTTTTTTTTCGTTATTCCCCACACTTTGCACTATGAAAAAATATTTCAGAGATATCAATGTAGACACTCCAGCTAATACTAAAAATAAAGTCTTTAGATGCATACAGTTATTACAATCTACCAAATTGCAATAGTTGCATAGAAACACTTTTACTTGTGGTACAGAATAACTTGTTTGCTGTCTCTTACATATCAAAACTGGACTGCCATACTGCCATACCAAAACTTCATAATCAAATGATAACACATAAATGAATATAGTACATTTTTTCTTATTATTATCATGTATTTATTGAGCTCTGACATACTACACAACATTTTACAGAGAATATAGTCATAAGTCTCTCAAAGGAATCTAAGACCAACATTTTAGGTAAATCTAATGACCTAGCAGGATGACTTTAGTTTGTGGGAGAAATCTAACTGAAACCTGGAGAGAGCGTATGAACTCATGCTAGGCACTGGGCTGCCCAACCTAAGCTCTTTTTTCCTTTGCCTTTGCATATCTTTCATGTTTTGATGGCTTCGAAGAATCATTTACAAAATTCTGTATGCTCTTTGTGGGTGCTACAGTGAAAGCGATAGTAAAACAAATGTCTTTACGTTTAGAATAAATGTAAAAGGCAAGTATCCTATGCAAGCCACAGCATGCGTCCTTGGAAGAAGTACAAGTAAATTATTACATATCCTACTTAGTTTCCACTTCTGTGCTTTCTGAGCTCTAAAGATGGGTGAAATTCAAATGACACCTTGAAAAAAGAAAGAATACTGTGAACCTCAAATCTATAGTCACCTTTTTTTGCACATCATCTTTCTTTAATTGGAACTGGGAAGCAGATGTGATATGTCAGGTATAATTTGGAACAAGCTATTATTACACAGAAATAAGCTTTGATGGTACATTTTTTCCATGCATTTAATCAGATCAGCCAAAAATCTATTGTAAGTCAGCAATTTCTAAAACGTGGGATGAGAGCCATTAGATAGACTATTAGTACACTTTATTGAGAATTAACTCAGGGCCTGGGAAGAAAGCAAGAAATACCACCCTTGGTTTGTAGTTCCAGAAAATTAACAATGTCAAAATTATTGAACTTAACAGGTTCCCTAAAACATCAATCTGATTGACTTTACAAGACATGGTACTACTCGAGACTATTCTTATCTTCAAACGAGAACTTGTCATATCTCTGGAGGATAATTACATACAGTTGACAGACCTTAGTCCAATTTCCAAACTGCTATCTGACCAGCCTACCTTTACCCCCTTTCACTTCACTTTCTTTCCTTCCTAATTCACCTAACTTCTTTTATATGGATAAAACTTCCATTGTATATTGCTGCCTTTAGTGTTAAACAATAATGAAAACCTCCAGCAGCTTTTACAAGGACTGGCTGATGAACTAACAGTTTTTCATACAAAGAGCAAATATCTTAAATACATTAAGTTTTTGTGTGCTTGTTGTCCTTGTTATTGTGTTGATTGTGACTTCAGATATCCTTTAGGCCACCCACACACAGATAATGGTTTCATGAATATTGGGAGTCTGTAGAACAGCATCACACACCTTTATTTTATATAGGGTTTCAGTTGGGAGAAAGTAGTGCATGCAGCTCCATCACCTAACACAAAAGCTAAAATTCTTTTCAAACCTCCAAAATTCCAGATATTTCCACAGTACCCCATCAAACCTTCCTACACTTAGCATGCAATAAGTAATGTATGTTCTACACTATTTTTGTAAAAAATAAATATTTATAATTTATACACATCAGGAGCGAAAATTACAGCAATTACATAACATTGTTGACTTGTTGTTCTAACAATGTACAATCCAAACTGATGCAGTAATTTGCAGACCCTTTAAAAATGGGATGAATTGCATCAAGTATAGAATGGCGCATTGACTCTAATTGATGAGTGCCCTACTTTTAAGTTTGGAGCTTTTTATCCTCATTACTGGATTGAAGCTGTCATAGCGTGATTGTTGCCTGAACATTTTCCATCCAGACAAAATTATAGCAGAGCTTCAGTTCACTTGATTCAACCTAACAATGCTAAAATCAAAGTTAGTAGTTAAGTCGGAAGGCTCTAGAGATTGCACAATCTTCCAATCACAGTGACAAGGCATTACAGGTAACACAATGCTATTTTTTTATTCACTGTGGTTTGCTCTTCACTAGCCTTAATATGGCATGCTAAAGATAATACATACTTTTTGTAAAGAGAAAAACTATTTTTCTGCTTTAGTGTGGTAACCTTTGATCACGTTTTCATGCACGTTATTTAAGGATGAAAGTGACAATGGACTGACTTTGTGTAGCTGTCATCAGAATTTTAGTACATTTGAAAGATTCCAAATTAATCTACATGCAGCCATTGCAATGTAATAAAAAAGAGAATTGAGAAAAATGCTCAGTGTGTTTTAATTTTTCTCCTAACATAAAATCATTATTTAAATGCTCATTTGAAGCATTCTTCTGTTAGACAAGAGAAAAATTATATTTTGAAAACATTTTACTTCTAAAGTGCACAGAATAAAACAAAATACAAAACTCTTTTTTTTTTTCATGTTGACAATGAAAGCAATCACAAGAATATATGTACACTAGTTATAGTGAGTGGCTTATCACAGGCTCCATTGCAAAATCTTTGGCTGTTGGTCCAGCTCGTTGCACACCAGTGAATTTGTCAGAAAAGAAAATAATCGCTGCACTCCAGGCTGCAGCAGCTCTTGTTTATTAAATAGCTGCAAGGATCACTTCTGACATTCTTTACACTGAAAAGTAGTTTTCAAAGAGGTTGATCAATCAGTTGGGTGTTAATGAGCCTGTTGGCTAGTTGGTTTTGTGTATGCAGTGAGTTGTCAATTGGCATTACTGAGTCTATGTTATTGAGTTGTATTATTATTATACAGTATTTATATAGCACGATCATATTACACAGCACTGTACAAAGTCCTTAGTCATGTCACTAACTGTCCCTCAAAGGACCTCACAATCTAATGTCCCTACTATAGTCATATGTCATTAATGTAGTCTAAAGTCAATTTAGGGGGAAGCCAATTAACCTAACTACATGTTTTTGGGATGTGGGAGGCAACCCATGCAGACACGGGGAGAACCTGCAAACTCCATGCAGATAGCGCCCTGGCTGGGTTTCGAACCTGGGCTCTAGCACTGCAAAGACCAGAGTAATAACCACTGAGCCACCTTGCTGCTTTGTGTTACTTTGTATTTTTATGTACACTGAGTCCACAAATACCCTCTAGATAGCAACAAAGAAACACAATAACAAACACAAAGAACTCGGAATCCAGTACACCATTTTTCGCCTTCCCAGTTTACACGTCAGTGTATTAGTTAGCGGTTAATAATCATAACCCATCTGACACAAACTGCCGAAGCTTGGGTAAGTTCACATGTCAAGGAATATTTATTGGAAATCATGAAAATATTTCAAATTACACTTTAAACATTGAAAGCACGTAGACCTGACAAAAGCTGACTTCTCATCATTTCTTCACTATTTTTGTAAGAGTTATGCTACTCAGTACAACTTCAGACAGACATCATCCTATCATATTCAAATGGTACTAGTTCACCAAAGAACTTAAACCGATCACTGTTCAGTGAATCAGTCTTTTACAGAGAAACAATACGATGAGATATTTAACCGATGCAAGATGATATCCAGCTTTGCTGAACATATTAAAGTGTCTTGCAGGGGAAAATGTGCATTAAATGGTTCTTTCCCATATGGTTTGAAATTGCCGAACAATTGTCACAAAAATTGTAAGATAACACTGTCACTGATAAAAGCCAGGATTTGTCATGTGCTGTGCAATTCAAATTATCTACATCTGTTTCTACCCCATATGCAGTACACTTTTTTTTAATGCACAAACCAGTAAAATGAAAACACACTGAGAAAATTAAAGTTTCTCAGGGAGTTAATGGGCATTGAGATCAATCTAGGCTACAGGTCAATAGAATAGTCACAATTGTCTATAGAATGTTACTAAGAAGAAGACTGCAATCTATGATTTCAAGAACAGCCACCTTTACTACTGTCAGATAAATCAAAGAGAACCAGTCAAGAATTGTAATTTTTGATAATTTGAATCTTCACTCTTATGGTTGATTTCCAATTTTTAAACTGCTTTTCACTCTTAAGAACAAAATAGCAATTTTCACTAAAATATTCACCCTATCCCTGGAACTATCCCCCACAGACATATTACTCCAAAGTTCAGATATGTTCATCATTTGGGTTAATAATAAGGACCCCGGTTTCTGGTAATCCAGGATGTGATGGACACACCCCTGCGGGGGCATTATCACACAGTTTATGGATTGAAAGGGGCACCCACACATCATTACATGTGTACCACTCAGTTCAGCAGGATGAACCATCCACTGCCAAAGAAGTGGACAAAGAACCTATGACATCTGAGAAGCAGCCTTGGGATACCAAAACGGATTTTATAAAAAAAATAATAATCCAAAAAATGGTTGGGCTACTCTAGGGGTCGGTAAAAAAAAACAGATTTATGCTCTAAATTTGATAGGGTTGTAGTCAATTTGTTGTATGGCTGTAATTGACAGGTAGATCTCGATCAACCTTTTGTCTACACTCTACAATGTTAAAGTAATTCAGTTTTTTTTCCAGGTGATGACTGTCAATTATTATCTATTTCTTTTCTGTCAAACTAGAGACATCAGCTCAGTGGCTGACCTGTATAAAAGACAAATACCCCTATAAGGGACTAATACCCTATCTGTACTGACGGAGGAGGGCAAACCTGTGAATTATTTATTTTTTGCTGTATGTATGTATCCTCCCTGTTTGGCAGGTCACAACAGTTACACCCAGATTCCCACTATTCCAACCCAGCCAACTGACTTCTGGAGTCCCACAAGGTTCAGTGATGACAGTTTTTCTGTTCGCAGTTTTTTATGCTACCAATGGTAACTATATAATCCATGGCATAAATTATCAATGCTATTCAGACCATATACAACTATAACAATGATCTTTCATGTCGGGCCATAGAGTCAAAACCAATAAACACCTTTCTAGGAGAACTTCAAAACTAAACTAAACCCAGACAAAACTCATGGGTGCATATTTTACTTAAGTTATGGAAGACTGCTCACGTTAGCCTAGCCATTGATGCCTTGAAGTACAAAGATTCTTTTTCTAATTTGGGAATGAGAGATAACAAGTATGAGTGTTAAATTCTAATTTTTATCCACCCGAGGAATATACCAAGAATTATAAAACACCCTATTTTACTATATGACCTGCCTAAGCTAATGTACACTCTCATCTTGATACTGCTATTCCCTGTTTACATGGTCACTAAAACATGTCATACATACCTTAAGGTTAGTGAAGATTGCAGCAGCTAGACATTTAACTAATTCTCTATACTGCTCACATTTATCTCAGCTCTGCAAACCCTCCAGTGGTTGCCAGTAAAGGCAATAAACCATTTAAAGATCTGCCTGCTGACTTTCAAACCATTACATTTTCTGCATCCAAGATACCTGGAGGAGCTACTGGAACCGTACACCCCAAAAAGCACCCTCCACTCTACAGCTAAATCAAACTTGTCGATCTTTAGAATTTGCCTAAAAAATATGGTGCACTGGCCTTCTCTCATGCAGCCCCAACCTCGTGGAAATCACTTCAACAGTCAGTTCACAAAATCTGAATATCTTCAAAAAAGTTCTCAAAGCCCATTTATTTTCCCAATCAGAATACATTATTTATGCATATAGTACTTTGAGTCTCTTGACTGAAAATGTATAATGTCAATTTACATATCCTCAAAACAAATGAGAGCAATCTTTTTTGCAGGGGTTTTTTTACAAATACTTTGGTTGCAGTTTTGGGAAGTACTAAATTGCAACATGTATTCACTGTATAATCACTTTTATAGACATTAATGGAAAAGCTTTCCAAATGCCTGCCAAACATTTTTTGAGTGTTTGAAGGGCATATTGGAAAAAGTTTGTGTGGAAGTATAAACAAATGGTGCTTTTTCAGTTACAAGTTAGTTAGTTAGAAAACTGCTCATAGGTACAGGTAGTCCCCTGGTTACATATGAGATAGGGACTATAGGTTTGTTCTTAAGTTGAATTTGTATGTAAGTCAGAACTGGTACATTATTTTAATAAATGCAATTTGGACAGATGTTTGTCTCAACATTTTATTAGGCAGCATGGTGTCAGTTACTGAATGTGTGTGAGTTAATCACAAACAAAGCAAAAAAAAATTTATGGAGCCTAGACATTAACTTCTGAAGCAAGCTGTGCCTTCATATGCAAAAAGAAAAAACTGCAAAGTTTCTCTTGGTCATTAAGGAGTTAAAATGTTACTAAGTAGAATCTTGCAAATGTGAGTGTGAATACCAGCTCCGATTTCTTCTGCAGATCATGTGAACCACCCCCCTCCCCCCCATCAAGCCTCTGTCCTGCACATGAAGTAGCAGGGAAGCCCCATTCATATCAAGGAGTCATCCATATGTCGGATGTCCTTAACTGGGGGACTACCTGTATTTGCTAAAGCCCAGAAAAGTCTATTTTTACACTTGTAAACAGTTCTAAATGTCTAGTGGTTGAATGTGAGTGTCCAGTGATCAGCAATGTATGCAAATGTTTGTTTTCATTCATAGTTACATAGTTACATAGTAGGTTAGGTTGAAAAAAGACATAAGTCCATCAAGTTCAACCACTAGGGAAATAAACATTTCCCAGATATAAAACCCTGTAGGACATAGTTGGTCCAGGAAGGCAAAAAAAAAACCCTGGTACAATTTGCTCCAACAGGGGAAAAAAGTTACTTCCTGATTCCATTATGCAATCGGATGTTCCCTGGATCAACAGTCACTGTTATTTTTACTTTAAAGCCCTAATACCCAGTTATATGCTGTGCTTATACAAAAACATCCAGCTTTTTCCTAAAGCAATCTATAGTAGTTGCTGAAACTACTTCCTGAGGGAGCTGGTTCCACATTTTCACAGATCTTACAGTGAAGAATCCCTTCCTTATCCGGAGCTTAAACTTCTTTTCCTCCAGACGCAAAGAGTGCCGTCTTGTTCTTTGTAATTATCTCAAAGTGAATAATGGGGAAGAGAGTTCTCTATATGGACCATTTATATATTTATACAGGGTGATCATATCTCCCCTTAAATGTCTCTTCTCAAGGGAGAATAGATTCAGTTCAGCTAATCTCTCCTCATAGCTGAGCTCCTCCATTCCTTTTATTAATTTAGTTGCCCTTCTCTGCACTCTCTCCAATTCCACAATGTCCTTTTTGTGAACTGTACTGCGTATTCCAGATGTGGTCTGACCAATGCTTTGTACAGGGGCAGGATAATGTCTCCATCTCTGCAGTCTATTCCTCTTTTAATACAAGAAAGTACTTTACTAGCTTTAGATATTGCAGCTTGGCATTGCATGCTGTTATTAAGTCTATGTTCTACCAGAACCCCCAGATCCTTTTCCATTTCTGACTCCCCCAAATGTATTCCCCCTAGACAGTATGAAGCATGCATGTTGTTAGCTCCCAAGTGCATTACTTTACATTTATCTATATTAAATGTCATTTGCCACTTGGCCTATTCCTTTTATTTCCTCACAAAATATAGCCAATCAAAAATAAATGAGCACAACAGAAACAGTATTTTTTTTAATTTTTTTAAGTAATCTAGTTTCATCAATTTATCACGACAATATTATTCATCTGGCCTTCTTACCACAATCCCAGTGACAAATCTACTTTTCTAAGTTCTGCCACAATGGTCAGTTGCAGAACCACATCTTAGTATGCTATAATACATCAGCAGCATCAAATAGAATATTTCAATAGTAGATTGAAATTTGTTGTTTCATTTAAAAATGAAGCAACAAATTTCAATCTACTTGCCATACAAATTAAACTACAGAGAAATGTGCAGTATCTGGGGTGTTTTCCTTATCTTTTTTTTCCCAAATCCATCTCATGAGAACCCCTTGATTAAGAAGCCAGCTATTTCTTTGTTAGGACATGCCTTATGCGATCTGTGACTTAACACAACCCTTACAACATCCCCCTGGACTGGAATAATATAAATGCTGCAAAACACTTGTCAGCAATAAATAAAAAGTGTTGTATGTATGCCCACCAGTTTAGTTGTAATGCTATTTACTGTTATACTATGTACCAGCTGAAGTTTCAGGGCACCGTATAAGCACTGGGGCAACACAGTACATTTAGAGATTGCCAGCAAATGTGTGCTTCACAGAAAGGAGGGCTAGGTAGTCTGGTTTTACAGAAAGATACACAAAGAAGATTCTAAGCAAAAAGGCAGCATGTGAGTGATGTGGCTGTATTGGTAAAAGAGAAAAATTTTTCACAAGGAAAGGAACATAGTGACCCCGTTAAAAGCAAAGTCAGGAATCAGAACTGTACAAAGCTATATATCAGAGGACTGCAGTAATGTCTATTTGTGTGCAAGTAATTTTGTCTCTGACACACTGTCCATAGATAGCTAATTTTCCCTTATGAGTCATATGAAATTCCCTTACTGTCATATCTCGCTAATATTGGTATATACAATCTGCTTCTCTGTCAAGTCAAAATTCCTTTCTTAAAATTAGCAATCTGTTAGGGCTTAATTTTTCTTTTTTTAAACATATCCATCCTTCTACCTCCCTCTAGCTAGACTGGCACAATTAAAAATGACTAATCTTCTTTCATTTACAACTAGGGATGAGCGAGCGAGTTTTTAAAGCTTGATCTCGCGGTGAATTCGGCCTTTCTCACTTACCGAAATTGTAAGCCAGAACAGCTGGTGTAAATTCACCAAACAAGATGAAATTTTAATTTAAAAAAAAATTTAAAAAAAATTGCGGGCTGTGTGCGATACCGGGCACTAGAGGTTAAATGGGGACAAGTCTCCCCATTCAAAACCTCTAGTGCTCTAGGATTAGCTGAGGAAAGGAAAATCCTGATGACGCTCAAGCGTTTTGAATGGGGAGACTTGTCCCCATTTAAACTCTAGTGCCGGGGATCGCACACAGGATTCCCAGGGCTGCATGAATGAATGCATCCCTGGAAATCCACTGCGATCCTCAGGCACTAGAGGTTAATTAACCGGAGGCTCATCCCTATTTACAACTGATGGGGGTCCTTTTTCATGTCTATGTCACTCTCTGTGTAACATTTCCTATTTGCTGTCCAGCAGTGATAACCCCTTGGGTTACAGAAAGAGACTTGAACAGTGATATTGGAAAAAGGTTTAAAGCTTAACTTCTCCTCCTCTCACTTTTAAATACTGCGAGTTATGGGCAGGACTCTTCACCCTCATTGCAGGACCAATGGTCCTTGAAGATATTGAGTAGGGAGTCCTTAAGAGGCCTCAGGGCATCTGTCGCATAAGAAAAGGAAGCCTGGGGGAGCAAGGGATAGGATAAATAAAAATAAATGTAAATGTTCCTCTAGGCCAGAGTTTCTCCAGAGGTTGCCTGGGGTTTCTTGAGCTTTGGCCAAATGATCTTCCATAAGTTTTCATCTGCTTCACAGGGGCCAACACCACTTGAGCAGAGCCAGTTGCATTAAACCAATACCCTTTTTAGGTGTCTGCAAAGATAAAGGTCATTCTTTCCACTAGAAACCAATGCAATTATACTTTTCTCTCACTGATTGATAGTTTTTTTTCCTAAGAGGTAAACATTTTGAGAAAGGCTGCCTTAGGCAAAAAAGGGGAATTTAAGTCTTCCAGTGTGTTAAGAGTAGTTTTTATTTTTTTCTGGGAGTTAGGCTTACGATTGTATGAGCAGTAAAAAAACTTAATTAAAGAATAATTTAAAAAAAATTGGAACCCCTTTTATGTTTTTCTAAGACTCCATTATTTCTGGGCCAGGTAACAATGGATGGTCCAGGAGCTACATGAAAGACAAAAAAAATGTTTTTAAAGGGTAGATGAAGGCTAGAACCTAGTCAGATGAATCTGTCATTTAGCATTGGGAATGCAACATGTAAAATATATTGTGTCATCCTTGTTGGATTTTTATAGTTAGACAATGTGATTGATATGAACTTACAGTTGTGTACAAAGACAAACTTTAAGTTGTTTTTCTATTTTAATGAAAAAATTATTTCAAAGCATGTCTTTACCCCACACTGTTTCTTTCCCCAGAATAGTGTGGGATCACCCTTTTTATTACAACCAGACCCAAATGGCTACTAAAAGGGGGCAACAAGTGTTCAGCTCTTCCTGTATCAGACCAAACCCCATGCCTTTCCTCAACATTAAGGTGGCCAAAACTTGAGGAATAGGGCATTTTCACCACATCCATGTTCCCTCACGAAATAAAAAAATTGTGGACGTTTGTTAGGTGAACTATTGTGGAATACTGAATTCTTTTTACTAAACCAGTGCCCACGTATCCACCACTTCTCTAATGATTTACTACAGGGGCATATTAGTACCCCTTAGCCATTCTCAGAAATAATTAAATGTAAAAAAATAACACAGAATCTGTGAAAAAGTCCTTTATTTTAATAAAAACACAAACTCATACTTAGCAATGTTTAAGGCATTGCTAAAAAAAACTAACTGCCCAGAGCATTAGCATCGTAGATGGATGACACGAGGATGTTTTCATCCCAGAATTGATTTTTGGTTTGAAGTTTGTCTTTATGGCTATTTAAATGCTGTAATTATCAGTGTGAAGGAAGTGCCCTGGAAAGCATAAGATGGCATTCTCCTTCTTTATATTTGTGTTTCAATTTCCAGACATAACAGAAGCCTTAGATTACAGTCTGTCTACAGAGTTAAAAGCAAAGCAAGAGAAAAAGAAAACAAATGTAGGTCAAAGGATAACTCTGATACAAAGTTTAGCTGTTTTGACAAGTATTGTGTGGGTAGTGTAGAAATACAATCTACATGTGTTGTGTAGATATATAGTTATGTAGAAATAGTGTAGCTATATAATCTGAGTGCACGTAAAGTATGGAAATACCAGCTGACAAATAAGTTTTCCATTAGGTAAATATGGTGTGAATGCAGTAAACTTTTAAACATTATTGCTGGTGAACCAAAAACTAGTTTTCTTACATATTAACACCTTGACCTTTATTACTGTTTCCTCTTGGAATAATTTGTCCTGAAAGTGTCTGTGTCACCAAATATCACCTTTAGTTTCTGGCTTTTTTTTTGTGGGGCACTTTGTAAATGTTTTGGGTTTCTTGATTTGAAAGTAGAGGTGCTCAGAACACAACACTCTGAAATGAATCCAGCTGGATTGGTTAGGCAATTTAACCACATTTAGATATTTTGATTTAGAATTTGTGTTTTATTTAATGAGTTGTTTTATACCTGTCAATTGCAGATATATTAGGACACAGCCTGTGGGCCTGATTTATTAAAGCTCTCCAAGGCTGGTTACACTTTAATCAGTGCAGCTGGGTGATCCAGCAAATCTGGAATGGATCTGGTCCAAGATTCAAAACATTTGCTAACAAATAGCACTTGAGTTTTAAGAAATCCATTCCAGATTTTCTGGATCATCCAGCTGCACTGTGGAAAGTGTATCCTATCAAGAGCTTTAATAAATCAGGCCCCATGTGTCATTATCAAATCTGCAGGCACTGGTTCTTTAGGAGTGACCGAGCAGCAGGCAAGGTGCCAGGACCTATGCAGTAGGACTTGATCCCGCTTGCGGTCTGAACCTGCCTTAACTGTACCTGTTTATTACTTTGATTTGTTAAGAAATCTTTGAATTTCCCCTTTCAGATGCAAATATTCAACAGCTCAGGTTTCTTTTGGGCAGTTCTAGTTAGAAGCAGCTGTATTAAAAGTAAAGGGCAGTTTTTAACCCAACCTAGCCAGTAGACCACCACCACCTACCGATTGTTTAAGCTCTTCTAATGCTGTTGCGGTCTTTAAAAAAGGAAAATAGTTAATCTTTTTTTTAATTGAATGGACCAAGTTGTTATGTGATATGTTTATGTTGATTTGTACTATTGTGAAAGCTGAAGCTTGGCTAAGGCTAAGCTAACACTTTGCTACATACTGGATGTGATCATTGATACTGTACTTGGGTAACCCCCGCCAAACAAAATGACCTTATCAAGTCTAAAATTAAATAATTTATGTGGCTGGTTTATTTACCAAAATATGTGTATCATTGTCCACTGTGTACAATACAGTGAATGCCAGCACATTAGTTTTATATTTTTTTTTTATGACCTGATATAAATAACCATTTAGGACCTTGTTTACTACATCCTCGAATAGCCAAAAAACAAAAAAAAAGGGGACCTGTCTGTGTTACACAGAGGAAACATTAATATAGGATTTCCTCTGATCTTGGAAGTAATGTACAGTTATTGGTGCACAGAACACAGAGTGCAATTATCAGAAGAGCATGATTGATTTTATATAGCTTTTTTTCTATCTCGCAGCTTCTGCACAAGTGATCATTGCCAGCAATAAATAAACACACTGTCAACATGACATAACTGATGTGCCTCAATTTCTTTGTCAACATGTTCTCCTTCCCTCTCTCTCTGCACATTTGAAACATATTTCTGTCTGATAGAGCTCTGTTTAGCTCTTTGGAAATTCAAGAGCATTTGGCACACTGTTCCTCAAAGCTGTTTACAGATCCTAATCAAACAATGCAACCGTCAGCTTATTATCTTGAGCATGGAAAGCCTTCTTTTGGTGTCTGTACAGAACCAAGATATCAAGCTATGAAAAATTCCCTGCAAATTTCTACATGTTCTTATACATTGAAAAACTGAAATGAATGCCAACACTATGAACAAATATTATATGGTTGTTAGAAATCTCTTAAAAATCCTTATAATTTTTGTAAAAAATTATATAAATGTTCCTTTATGTCATCTGATCATTTTTCTTAATTCAGAATCACCCAAAAGTAAAATTAGTTGTTTAGATTGGTTTTCATTTTACATTGTTTAAACTGATGTTTTACCTCTTTTTTTGTGAATGTTGAACGCAGCCCTGAAATCAATAATATATCATTAAATGTATGTTTTTTAATTTTAACTAGTGTCAGCACCTGAATTTGACAATCTATCTGCCTCTTACATTTCTTAAACAGCAGGGTTGGATTGTGTGAGCATAAAGCAACACAAGAAGCAAGCCAGTTCATGTGCATCATCTAATAAGAAATCCAAGTGACATAGTTGAGCTCATCATTTATTATATCTCTTTTTAATGTCCAGTTACGGGCTGAGGCAGGTCCAATATGACCTGGACTCAGAAGAATTGGGTTGAATAATTTTGGTTATTACACCAAGGACATCTAGTGGTAAAAAAAAAGTACTGCAAGAAAAATCTCTGGATTGAAGATGAGTATTGTAGTAAAAGCTAGGGCTCATTTTAATTTTCCAGTGAGTTATACATTTTTGTATTGTCATTTCTGCTAGAAATTTGCTTTAAAATTAACATTTACTGAGCACATTACAAATATGGTTCCTTAAAGGTTTTTAAAAGAGAGAGTACAAAAAAAGCTGTTTTCTTTTAGACTCTCTGGCCCTGATTTATTAAAGTTCTCCAAGGCTGGAGAGGATAGACTTTCATCATTGAAGCTGGGTGATCCAGCAAACCTGGGATGGATCTGGTCCAAGATTGAAAACATTTGCTAACAAATAGCTAATGACTAAGTTAATTGAAAGTTCCAAGGTGATAATTTAAAGTGATCAGCCTAACCTTCTTTAATAAGTCAAAACTCTTGAGTATACTCCACCACCATAGCACAATTGCATTGTTTGTCTGCATAGTAGTCAGTCTTATGTCGTCTAGGCATTCTTTCATAAGACATCTTTTACAGAAGAGGACATTACTGTAGTTTATATTGGCCGGTTCTCCCTATAGGAAGAGATCACACAACTGGAGAACATAGAGTCCTAAAACAATAGTTTCTCCATTAAAATTAAACATTTTAGAGATAGGGCTGAGTAGGTGATTCCATGATAAGTAGTCTGATCTAGCTGAACTTGTTCTTTGTCTTTCATGGGTTTTTTTTCCTTGGCCATTGTTCTCTCTTTACTGTAGTTTTATTCTGGCAAAAAAACTATATAAATATTGTATATATACAACATATAATTGTTTCTCTTATTTAATCTATTGCACAATGATGAACAGTTTACGTAAGACTACAAAAAAGTAAGTAAATCCAAAATACTTTAGGCAATATATTTTAGGCAAAATAAAAATAACTACTTCCATGCAACATTCTTGGCAATGATTAAGTTTGCTTGGTATGTAAATGTATGCATAATAAATCCCTGTTTAGCTTAGAACCTGAAAAGCAGATGTTGCTTAGTGATTTCATGCTTCAGAAATGTGTGAATTCTCCAATTATTATTCAAGATTTGTTACAATATTTTTTTTTTCTTTCTGTGGTTGTTATACCATCCAAACACGTACTTAAAATGATCAAGAACAATGTGGGTTATTAAAATGGTCCCTGGACAGCTTCTTCTTCCTTAATGAGTAAATATATACCAGTAACTATGCTGAAGCCATGCTAACAAGCTGGATAGAAAGTTTTGGTTGTATGATATTTTGTAAATGTTTTATGTGCAACACTATGTCATTTTGATATTTATGCCATGAGTATTACAGTGTTTTGGAGTTTCCAGTCTAAAAAAACAAATTCTGATGTAACCATAAATTAGCCAATTGATAAATAATAGAATAAGGCAGCAACTTATGGAGTCTTCCAGCTTGGATATAAACCGCTTCAGAAACTACACTCTGAAGCTATATATCATTATAAAGTAAAGACAAACCACAAATGTCCAACTTAACCTTTCAAACTTAGTCATTTAGTTTGTAATTAGGCACTGAAAAGAATACCACATTGAAAATGGCACAGAAAATAAGCACCCAACTTGTCAACTTGGACTTGTGCACTTTATAAACCAGTTTTACCGGAGACTGGGTGGTGCAGATCTGTGCAAACCAATCATTAAAAATACCCTGATACTTTAATTAATAGACACTGTATGCGCTAAGACACAAAAAGACTGGGATTTTGTTTTAACAGATGCACAACTATATAACTTTAATTTTCATGCTAACATGCCACAACTTTTTTAAACTATTTAAATACTTTTAATTTTAAATTTTACAAATAACATTAATAATAAAAAAAGATAACAGAAAGTATACGTGCCGAGAAAATACGTGCCGATTATTCTAACTTTGGAACGCCACACCCTACGTCGTAACTGGTTACATATAGCTCATAAATTGGAACAGTTCTGATATAGTATTTTTTAATGAATAAATGACAATAAAAATGTCTTCACAAAGGCTGCTTGAATAATGAAAACACATAATTCCACAGTTACTAAGAAGGTCATTCCTGTTTAAAAGCTAATCACAACACTCAACATTATATTGCACAGACCATAGGTAGACCTAAAGTGTTGACTAAAACCATTTAAGTTTGACATAAACCAAACAACCTGCCTGATACAATCTAATTGTTTCTGGGAATTTCTGGGTGCAGCCTTGCTGTGGTATGAAATGAGATTTCTGGAAGTATTTTATCTCACATAGAGAAGCAAAATGGCATGTGTCAAAAATGTAATGCCCTTGAAATATAAATGAGAAAGATGTAGACAAAAATTCTTTGGCTTTGACATCTTAAAGTGAGGATCACTTTCTTCCATGGTTTCTTATTACTTCCCTGTACCATTTTTGTATTTTGTGTATATTATATACATACACACACTCACATATATATATATATATATATATATATATATATATATAAATTGATATATATGTAAAATGATATATATATATTAATGCACAAGAGAGAGACATTATCAAGCTAGTTTTAAATGCTGAAAAAGGTCATTTGTTCAGTGATCGAGCTACAAATGGAACTGGAATGAGTGCAACATAAAGCTTTCATTGACTCCAATTCTTTTTGTTTTCAATCTGTACCATCAGTGAAAAGGTATCTAGAATTAAATCACTGGTTTAAGTGGTGACATAGGTAACATCACAGAAAAGGCTGTAAAGAAGATAGCCTGGGTGAAGATTAGCAGTGGAAATCCAATCACCAAAACAGTTTATTGTGACCAACATTTTGGTTTTGGATAGACTGTAAATTCAATATTGTAAATAATGTAATTGTGCTCCAGACTGACCATAACTCTGGAACTGCTTAGCTAAATGCAAACACTGTGTAGGCTAGTCCTAGGAATTCTATATACATTGCATTGATGTGACATATCAAATGCAATTGATGAACATAGAGATATCTGTGATAAAGAACTGTTTTTGGCCTTACTCTAGTTTCTCTAACCAAAAAAAGTCATTTTTACAATATGGCAATTCTGTATTTACCAATAAAGATATTTCTTCGCCTATTAGACAGTTTTCATTGTGTGGCTAATAGTAGTCAGTCACATTTAACTGGACTTCTTTTATGTTCTTTTAATGTTGAAGACATTTCATAGTTGATATCACGGTAACAATTCATACCTTTAGCCAGGTTTAACAACCATGCAGAGTTCCTGACACCTAGGGTATTATTATATAACTTGAACTCTTGGACAATCAACATATGCAGTGCTACATTTCATGATAACTGGATTAACTTTGTGCAGTGACGATACAAATGGTGAGGTTTTTTCTTACATTGGTTAGAATTTATGAAATGGCTTTGAAAGATATGAAATATCTTCAATATTACAAGAATATTATATAAAGAATTACAAGTCCAGATGTAACTAACTACCACCAGTTTTTAAACCAGAAGCATAGAAAATTAAGAATACTTTATAATCTCCAATTTTGGGGGGAAGCTAATTAACTAACTGCATGTTTTTGGGATGTGGGAGGAAACCAGAGTACATGGAGAAAATCCACACAAACCCGGGGAGAACCTGCAAACTCCATGCAGATAATGTCCTGGCCGAGATTCGAACCTGGGACCTAGCGCTGCAAAGGTCAGAATGGTAACCTCGGAGCCTCCGTGCTGCCCACAGTATGTCTATCTAAGCAATATTAGATTATTCTCCTGATTCCGAACTGATTATACAAAACAAAGCACATCATAAAATTCAATGACTGTGTCCACTAATTATATTTTATGTAAAACCCTGACTCAGGGCTACTAAAAATCTGTTGGTTTTGGCTTGTGAAATGAGAATAATATGTGATCCTGTTGTAGAGTTACCCAATCTGTGTCTTCAGTAGTTCTGTCACGTTGATGCTGAAAATGTTCAGAGAATAAATATAGATGTTGCTGGTCTGCAGCGGCTTCCTATCCCCTAAGCACTATTTGCCTTGGTTCTGTTTTTCTCAAACCAAACTATTTTATTGATCTCATCATGTAAAGAAAAATATCCATATATTCTGCTATAAAGCAATGAGGATCTAAATTCCCATTGGAACATATTAAATAGTCGTTTTTTACAGTCACATCATCGCTGTGATTAATGATGAATAAAAATATATAATGAGAGAAAAATTTAATCAGGATCTTTCTATAAAATAAAACAGTAAAATATCAGAACACCAGCTGGGTTGAGAAAAAGTTTCACAGACACACTGAGTTTTAAAGGGGCACTAAATCTTTTCTTGGCTGGTAAAGGGAATTTTGGGTTCTTGTTGCTGTCTTGGTCGATGTCTGTATAAAGGACTTCTGTCCTGTGTGGTCACTGGACAAACTAACTTAGAGATTGTATATGTGTGAGGGTGAATCTTTGCAGTGGAGGCATAGACAGTCATCTAAACCTTTTTCCCAGAATATTAAAAATATTGTTTGGCTTTAGACCCAATTTCAAAGTCTCACATTGTAAATGTTTTGAATAGTTAAAGTCCCATTTAATGGTCTTCCCATAGGTCCTGGCCCATACATAGTGCTGTATGTTAAGCGCATATAGATAAAATGTTATATTTATGGGATACTGAATCCAGTAATGATCAGCAAAAAATGCTCTTGAAATGCAAATATTTACTCCAAGTAAGAAAGTGCAAAAAAAACAGATTTAGATTGTTACCATATAAACAGCAAATGATTACCTGAATGGCCTAACTCAATTAAAGGTAAGTATGATTCCATTTACAACACTGCTTTAAAAGTGTTTGCAAATAGATATAGGAACTGGACCAAATGCGTTATACTAAATTTAGCCTTGCTGCATTTTTCTTGCCGAAGGTAACAAATAAGTCACAGTAGATATCCTTAACGCAATTTTACTTATGTGTTGTCATTTGCAGGATGAGATAAAGTATAAAAATTATACTCAAACAGATGAATAATATGCAAGATAAATTTCACAGTTGAAATGCTTTAAGTAAAAACACAGAACAGGACAATATTTTTACAGCATAAAACTATGATAAGCTAATTATGAATCATAAATAGAGGATTAAAAAAAAAGACAATTTAATTGTATTTCAGAAAAGTAGAAATACAGCATGAACCAGCCAGTAATTTTAGTGTATTTTATTCTCCGTCTGCCAAAACTTGCTTTAGATAGGACTACAGATTCTTGATAAAACGTATTGAAACTGCTGCAAAGAAAAATATGGATTGCATCTCTTGTGTGTCTTGTATGTGAAAGAACAGGAAACAGAACAATGACAATGTCTTGCCATTGATTTTATCAAATGTTCAAAAGTGCAAGAAGTCTTCACTGACAGAGAATTCCATCACTGACTAATGGCTAAAAATGTATTTTGCCTGCATGGACATTTTCTTAAGGGCTCTTTGAAGGTCCATGAAGGTTTGAAGGTTGAATAATAGCTATAAAAATCATCTGTTGGTTATATAATGTGTAACTGTGTAATGTGTACCTGTCTTCGGCTCAATGCTAACACCCTATAATATCATGGGGATTCATTTATTAAATAAATTCTGCAACTAAAGTGTTCAGAATGTTTTTGAAAGGAAAAATAACCAATTCATTAAATTATTGCCCGAACAATTTCTACAAATGTAATAAACATGCATGGGTCATCAAACATCTTCCAGAATAGATGACATTTAGTAAAAAAATATTTTGTGATGAATGACATCATCATGTAATATTTAAAGGCAAAAATTAAAATTATGTATACTTCCAATACGTTCTTTGAATAACCCTCCCTGCTTACAATAGTAAAATAACAGCAGGGGGATAGAACCACAGACTACAGCAAATGACAACAGGAAGAGGTATGGGTATGGAACTTACCATGGTTTTATTATGGATTTTAGGTGTTCACTGAAATGGACCTATTCTTTGGCTTGATCCAATGAATCTGGGAAAAGTCATCCATTTCTAGTGATAAAAATATGAAGCCGGATCCTTGTATAAAAATAAAGAACATACTTTAAAATCAATCCCATGATAAAACTTTGACTATGTGTTAATGTAAACCTGGCATAGGCCTCTTCCTTTGTAAATACAGACATGCACTGTGGACAGGCTAAAAGCTGCCACAAATTAGTTGATGGTAACAGATTTTGGGGAGGGTATATATGTATATAAGTGTTTGTGAACTACTAAGGGCAACATGAGCTACTCTTTGTTCATATAGTGCCTAAAGTCTGCATGGCATGTGTATTAGCCTCAGTAGTGTTTGCCTTAAAGCGTACCTATACTCAGAATTTTCACTTTACATAAAAGGGTAGAGAACGAATTGGAGCGCAAAGCCTCCGGGGATACCTACGTCAGGCATCCTGGGAGGCTCTTGGGCGCTCCTTCTACACATGGACAGAAGGAGCCTTTTTGTTCAAAGAGAAAAATGTGCCAATCTCACGAACGGGTAGTGAGAACGGCAATTTTTTTTTTCATCCTATCGGTCCCGATCTCGTCACCCGGTCGCTCCTGGGCTGGTTGGAGTAGGATGAAGAACCCGGATAAGAAGACGAAGATGGCGGCGCCTGGAGCGCTGGCTGCAGGAGGGTTAATGGGACAACTCGGGACCAGATGCCAGACGCCTCCGGGGTGATCGGTCTGCCTTGCGGGATTGAAGGTAATTGTGTTTTGTTTTTTTTTGCTTGTTTTGAGTGTAGTTCCTCTTTAAGATGAGGTTTTCTAAAAGCAAGACCTATATGAACCGGTGATTGTCCCTAATATGCTGGAAGGTTGACTGTCCGTGAATTTTCTTTATACTATGCAGCCTCTCACTTGGTCAAGGGGGTTGATTGGTGTCAACATTCTGAATCTAAACAGTGGGAATCGCTTGAGCAAACAGTTTGTGATTTATTGTTACCAATGGTGCCTTGGCTTTTTATCTAAGTGGCAGAGGACACCAGCGTCGTAACTTTAACTGCTTCTAGATGTGTCTATCCTTTGTTGGAGATCTTATTAGGAGGCAAGCACCCTGCTCCATATATTTTGCTTGTGTCCTGGTATTTGGCCTTTTGGATAGTAGTGAGGGAGATTTTACAGATTTTCCTCCTACATGACAGTTCACTCCCCCTTAAAATTCACTTGAGTTCTGTTTTACAACATCTGGTGTCTGCAGCCAGGGCATGCAAACCAATCCGTTGGAAGTCCTCTACTTTTGGCCCTTCTGTGGGCCAATGTGTTCATCATGTTATCGTGATTATGCTCACGGAAGACCTCACTGCTAGTGTCTACATGATACTCTGGAAACAATTGTGGTTACTTCGTTTTAGTGAAAATTATTCGTGGAATCTCCTGAATACAGTTGCCACCTTGACTCTGTTTGACTTTATTAAGCCTGTACACCAGGTCATAATGTGCTATTTTCATGCATTTTCTTCCCCTTTTTGACAAACCTTTTTATGCCTATAATGCATCATGCAAGGTTGATTCTTTGATTCCTTTTTACCTGTTTCTTTGTTCCTCAAGGCTTGTATTTTCCCTAAATTTGTATAAATAAAAAAAGAATTTTATTTAAAAAAAAGCTGGACCTATTTTAATATTGGAACATAAAGCTTTCAATCAACTATCTCCCTTTCTCAGTTTGGTTCTGAGTAGCTCATTGTTATTGACAATGATTGTCAACATTTTTCACCACCACCAAATAAAAACAATATTAGAGATATATACTTTATACACTTATACTTTATAAACTTTATACAAAGTTAAGTATTAGTCATGTACACTGTCTTTCGAAAGATTGACAACTGCCAGTTATTAATCTCAATTTTACAACCTAAATCTACCATAATTAACTGAAGTCATTACTGAACAGTAACTGTTATTTGTTGAAGTTTTTTGGAACAAGTTTTATGGTTTCTAAATGCAACTGTAACAAACATATGCAGTAGGAGGACGCAGGCAAGCTTTAATTGTTTTCTCTAGAAACAGTATCACACAGCTTGAACTTGCAAAATGAATGTAAATTATGTTGCAAATTATTTTAAACATGTAGTTTTACAGCATTTGCACAATCACTGTTTTCCTAATGTGTTACTAATGCCAACACCCTGCCAAGCAATTACTTCTAATCAAATCCAGAGTTAATGATGAGTTTCAAAATACCTATAAGCAAAACTTTCTTATATTTTCCAGATTCAAAAATAATATATTTTTGACAGAATAAATGCAGAAATGTGATAATACAGCTAATTTGATGCATTCAGTTGATTTGAAACAATTACGTTAACCCTGCATATTGCTGAAAAATATTAGATCCCCTGTGCTGCTGTAGTAGTGCAGAGAATCAGTGCAATTTTTCTCCGTTTGATAGTTGATAGAATGGCATCTGGCATTTTTTATTTAGGGGGGGCTGCAGAAATATCACAGGAATTTCTATGGAAACATTTTCTAGGAATAGGTAAGTGTTACTAATGTACCCCTTTAACCTCTTCTCCCCACTCCCTCGGGTAAAGGCTGCCCAATATCTGGATAAGGAGTCTTACAGAATCCATTAAATTACTTCAAAACGCCTCCATGTTTTGGGGGGGGGGGGTGAATGGACGTGAAGAGGAGACTCTGCCCCTCAATATACGATCCTTAAATGTTGAGGCAATAAATGGAGTCTGGTATGGTATGGGGGGCATGAATGTCTGGCAACCATAGACTGAAACGGGATTAGTCTCTGGATGTTTGAGAAGCTCACAATGTTCAATGTAATCAAAGCTGGCAATATATATATATATATATATATACCACCTTTTTTACTCCCAGTGGTGTTTTTTGGGCAATCCTAATGTTAAGTAGAGTTGGGTGAATTGGTTCTTAAGCTCATTGGGTATTTAAAATAAACCAGGACTGAGAGAAATATGCAAGATCAACTGCCCCAATCAAAATGTTATTTGTTTGGCTTGCTGTACCAACACTTCCTAAGTGTGGTGTTTCAGCTATAACTTACATCTGTTTTATATTCTAATACATTCAGAAAACAAAAATTCCTGATTACATACCTAATTTGATCCATTCATTTAATAATAGAAATCAATCATAAACTAAATCATCCTGAAGAATATCCCACTCGCTGGTTCCTGAATATATATATATATATATATATATATATATATACATGCACAAATAAATTGACAATATCAATGGCAATGTGTTCACTTATCCTTAATAAATAATACTCATTGACAGCATGACTGGATGTGGATCAGGCTAAACTTCATTAAAATTCAACTAGAAATAATACTTCTATTGTTATATTCAAGTTTCTTTATCCCACACAACTTTTCTTTCAATTAAAAATCATCTTCTGCAACAACTCTAATTAGAGTACTTTTAAATCATTGCAATGCTAATCAGCACAACACATGTTAGAGTAACAAATTGTGACTTTAATTGCTTACAATGACAACAAATATTGTCTTCACCCTATTATCCTGACTTTCAGTCTGCTCTTATTAAAGGTCAATGAAAATATTACATAAAGGTACTGCTGCAGTACAGTGCTATTAGGAATGAGCAAATCTGCCTGCGTTTAAATCACTAAGGGTTTGACAAGACCTGCTTTAATTTGGAAAACCCAAACATAGTAAGAAATCCCAATAAAGTTTTTTTTAAGCTCAATAGTAGACATTTGAATAAAATGCTTGGCGAATGCCTAAAACCTGCACGTAGCATTGGAGAATAGTCGCATGAGGGCATACACTAGCAGCACATATTTGGCCGGGAAATTGATTGTGTTGATTTACAATTATCTTTGCCTGCATACAGTAACAGCACTCCAATCTCATTATTTCAATAAAAAAACAATACTTTTATCAGGTATTTTCAGCACCGGCATAGGTTTTTGTTATCATGCAGTAAATTGGTTAGTTGTAGGACAGTTTTATGTAGTAAATGGGCCTACAAAATATACAGAAGTGTAAAATAGCCAGGAATAAGACATTGACAAAAATATGGCAAAAACCATAGGCATGGGTTATCAGTACTCCCCTCTGCATGATGTTGTGGTAGCATCCTGCAATGGGCACAGGTGGTCAGTGGGTCTCTAGCAGCCGCTCTGCCTTCTGGCACCTCCTGCCATGGGTTGTGTGCACATGCCCACATTAGTCCTCCCTGGGGGGGGGGAATGTTACCCATGTGTCTCAATAATGTACATGTGAAGTGGATCTGAACACTTCTGATATTTGCAGCTTTGCTAACATGTAGTCATCTGGGAAGTGGCTGTCTTTACTTTGCTTCAGCCTGTCGTATCTTAGTATTTAGAGCTGAGAGGTAAAGACCTTGGTTGTGAATGCTATGAGTTATAGGCTATAGGTGTATTATTGTTTGATACTTGTTGTCGTACTTTGCTTCCTTGATCCTCCAACTGTTTGCTGCCTGGTTTGACCTCTGGAGAGACCTGCCCTGTGGAGACCTCATCTAGCTTGTTGATTTTCCATGCATGACCTTAGCTTTATGATTTGCTATTGCTTAATGATTTGTACGAACATTATAGTTCTCATCGTTCCTGTGAACCTGTCTAATGGGCTGTATGGTCATTTCTAGTCCTTGTTCCCCCAGAGGCAATTCTTTGTGCATCCAAGTCCTGGGGGCAACTGTGTGCTGGGAGGGCACAATTATACTCCCTAAGCTGGTGGGGAATTGTGTCTGGTAAAGCTCTCCATTAGACCCAAGGCCTCACACAGGTACTCTTTATGATGTTGTCACTGCAAAAAGTAAAACCATTTAAAGATTTCCCCTCTATTTCTGTTCTGGTGACAAATTTAGGATTTTTTATAACCCTCAGCCCCATCGAGAGTGGTCACCAGAAGTGTTTGTCACAGGCAGCAATATATACCTGACATGCAGTCTTCTAACATTTTACCACTCGATCCAAAACAAAAAAGTTTTGGCTAATGATTCCCACCGCTCATCTTCTGCTGTATCTCTTTGCAGATCTCTACACTGGCTTCCATTTCACCTTATAATCAAATTCAAGCTCCTGTGCTTTGCCTTCAAATCCCTCCACAGTTATTGTCCCACCTACATTTCTGACTTGGTTAAAAAATACTCCCCCAGCCGCTCTCTCAGCTACTCCAATGACCTACTATTGACTTCTTCACTCATAACCCCATCACACGCATGAATAAAAGACTTTTCTAGAGCTGGCCCAACTCTCTGGAATGGTCTTCCTCGTCCTATTTGGCTTGCTCCTACTTTCTGCTCATTCAAAAGATCACTCAAAACCTATTTTTTCAAACTTGCCTACCCGTCTTCTTCTGCCTTTTGAAACCATCACTACTTCCCACCACTACATACCCCTATCAATATCCTATTGTTCGTAAATTCCCCCACCTACTAGATTGTAAGCTCTTCAGGGCAGGGTCCTCTCCTCCTGTATCACTGTCTGTATTAGTCTGTATTAGTACCCCTATTTAATGTACAGCACTGCGTAATATGTTGGCGATATAAATCCTGTTTAATAATAATAATAAAATAATGATACATTTTATTACATTAATTTTATTAGAAATCTGCAGCTCATACTTAAAATACTACACCCACTGTCCAAACAGAGCATATAAAAACCTTAAAGAAAATGAAAAAAAAAACACCCCCTATGGTAATTCTTTATCTTTTACTTCATTTTTTGTTTTTGAAGAAGAATTGGCTTATGCCAAGCTGACCGGTTACAGAATTTGAATGCAGGCACGGGATTGGTGGGAATATGCTTATGTAAGAGATGTACTGCTATGTCAAATGTAGAAGCAATACTGCCAGGGCAATTCTTAGTCTCAATGTGGATGTAAACAGAACCATGATCTGACAACAAAAAGAATTCACAGAACATTTTTTTTATTACATAAGAAATATACTTTGAAATAAAGGCTTCTTACCATGCATGTTCGCTTGCATTGGTCAATCTTCAAAAGAAACTGGGGACGGGGTGTCTGCATGGGTGAAGCGATTTGGGGACATTGCAATGCAAGAGCAAAGGTATTCAAATATGTTTTTTTAAAGGAATGACCAGCGATCCACCACACCAACCAATAAAAATCAAACACTCGATGCCAAAGTGTAATTTCCAGAGTAGATGTAAATACATGTGGTCATTGTACAGAGCAGTGCATTATAGGGTTAATTTATGTGGCTATTTTTATTAAACACATATGAATGAATATTTTCAGACACCCATGCCTGATTTATTAAAGCTTTACAAGGCTGGATAGGATACACTTTCATTAGTGAAGCTGTGTGATCCAGCAACCTGGAATGGATTTATTCAAAGTAATTTGATTTTTGTTAGCAAATGTTTTTAATCCTGGACCAGATCTATTCCAGGTTTGCTGGATGACCCAGCTTCACTGATAAAAGTGTATCCTCTCTAGGCTTGGAGAGCTTTAATAAATCAGGCCCAGTAGATGCCAGAGCAGCCAATTTGCCAATCCAAGCTTGGCACCAAGTCTACCCAATGTAGGATATATCAATTAACCAATCAATCAAGGATGGAGAATCAGATTTACATTGCCACAAAAGCTTTAATTATGATGTATAACTTGGAATGAAAAACTGTTCAGTAGTCTGTGACATTTAGTACCAGTTCTGTCAGTAAAGACAAGATGCCAAAGACTGGTTACTATGGAGATTAAGACACATAATTCCCTTAATAAAGAATCTTTCAGGCACTTAATATAGTTTCAATTTGTAACTAACAAGCTAAAAGAAAGAATAACTAGCATTAGTTACAAAAAATCACTCTTGTGATAAAATTTGGTATAGCAAATAAGAAAAATATAATTAAATATATGGAAAAGTAAATCACAGCTACATTTCTTAAATAAAGCTTTGGCAACGCATTTCCTTCGTACTACAATCAAAAAATAAAAAGTTGATAAAAAATAAACGGTCATGAATTAAAGCTGCGTACACACGTCAAATTTTTCTCGCCCGATAATCGGCATCGGCCAGATATCGGGCGAGAATCTGGCGTTGTACAGCCCAGTGTACAGCCCAGGTCGTTCATCGTCCGTGGATCTGTCCTGGCGGATCCACGGACGATGAACGATGAGCGATCCTAATGCAAGGGAAGGGGGAGAGCACGCAGCAGGGTGCTGCTCCGTCGCTCTCCCCCTCCCCTCTCCATAGAGCAGAACGGTGCTGTATGTACAGCACTCATTCATGCATCTTGCGGTTCTTATCATTGGAAAGGATCGTGAAAGATCCTTTCCAACGACAAGAATTGCACGTGTGTATGCGGCTTAACTCTTCTGGGTAATTCATTTTCTTTTAATCATTGGGTCTGATTTATTAAAGCTCTCCAAGACTGGAGAGGATAGACTATCATAGGAGATCCTGGGTGATCCTGGGAACCTGGAATTTGTCTGGTCCAGGATTGAAAGGATTTTTAAGAAATCTATTCCAAGTTTGTATAATGTCACAGAGATAGTTTGTGACAGTTTATGTAAACATTATTAGGTTAAATTTGTGTTCTTGCAACAAAAATAAAAAAAAATCAAATACATATTTTAATGATATAAAGATAAATGTAACAATGCAATAACTAAAAAATGAAATAATATATATATATATATATATATATATATATATATATATATATAATATATATATTATGAAATTTATATATATATATATATATATAAAAAACATACTTAGCAGCATAAATAATTTACAATAGGTTAAAGAGTCTGTCTAATTTTTTGCATTCAGCAAGTTCTGGTTGGGACTGCAGATCTGTTTTAACTTACACAGGAAAGGATAAAATGACCAGAACTGACCACGTTTCTTTCCTTTAAGATGACCTTATGAAAGGTATACATATGCTAATATATTTTGGTTGGTGAGACATTATTATTAATAAATAAAACTGTTCTAACCCAACAATGGATCACCCATGTTCACCTATGATAGTCTATCTTCTCCAGTCTTAGAGACCTTAAATATATCAGGTCCTGGTGCAAGAAAAGTCTACTACATAATTTCTACTTGTAATAAATAAACCAATCTAGGCATATGATTCTTTGAGCCAAGCTTTCACATCTCCACCTGGGTTTAAAATTAGAATTAAACTCTATATAATGCTGTAGACAATTATCCTGAGTTCCAGTGCATTGTTGAGTATGTGTAATATAGTATAAGTTTTGTTATATATATCTTATGAGCTCAAAAGAGTCACATTCATGGAAGAAGGCAGGTGTACAGAACAAGCAATGGTCAAGGCAGGTATTGGTATTAAAGCGTACCTAAACTCAGAAATTTTACTTTACATAAAAGGGTAGACAACCCTTTTATGTAAGGTAAAAATTCTGTTTGTTTAGGTTTTTTTTAAGGGCAACACCCTTTTTTTTTCCAACCTACGTCACCCAATCTCGCGCGTTGGGTCACCAGACAAGGTGAGAAAGAGGTGAAATCAGAACACATAGTTTTCCTAGCACTGTAGTATTTGCTTGTAAGTCAGCAGAAATCAGGGAGCACAAAAATACTAATTTTGAGGGGGACATCAGCCAGATATAAGATGAATTTTATCTGTTAAGGTGCGTACACACTTCCAATTTTTATCGTTCCAATCGAACGACGAACGATCGATTGGGCAAAAAATCGTTCGTAAAAAAGTAACC